>NC_044554.1:35775440-36098625 GCF_007565055.1 Rhinopithecus roxellana
ACAACTTGTAGATCTAGGAAAAAATACAGCAAAAGGAAGAAAATAATAAAGATGAGAGCAGTTGAAAACAAAATAGAAAAGATAAAGAAAAGCATGAAGGAAAGCAATAAAACCAAAAGTTCATCCTTTTAAAATATCAACAAAATGGACACACCTTTAACTATATGTACTAGGAAAAAATGAGAGATGACTCAAATTATTAAAATCAGAAAGGAATGTGGGAATATTATTACTAATTCTACAGTAATAAAATTGATGAGAAGAGGTCACTATAAGTAACTGCATGCTGATAAATTTAGTAACTTAGATGAGTTGGACATACTCCTAGAAACAAAAATCTACCAAGATAAATCTTGAAGAAATAGAAATTTGAATACAGCAATAACTAATATGGAGATTAAATAAATATTCAAACATCTCTTGATAAAGAAAAGCATCAGCTCTGATATCTTTACCAATGAATTCTACCAAATATTCAACGAATACAAATCTTTCTCAAATTTTCCAAAAAACTAAATAGAAGGGAACCCTCTCTAACATTCTATGAGGCCCGTGTTATCTTGCTACCAAAACCAGCCAAAGACACTACAAGAAAACTAAAAATTAACGTCCCTGATGAATATTGATGCAAACGTGCTCAACAAAATATTAGCAAACTGAATTCAGCAACGTATTAAAAGGATTGTACACTACAACTAAGAGGAATTTATTCTTGGAATGCAAAAAAATGGTTCAACATAAGAAAAAATAATCTTTTAATACATATAGACAGAGTAAAGGAAAAAAAGTCATCTTAAGATATCCAAAAAGTGTTTGACAAAATTTAACATTATTTCATGATAAAAACACTCAACTAACTAAGAATATAAGGAAATTACCTCAACATAGATACCATATATGAAAACACACAGTGAATATCATCGTTGGTGAAAGACTGAAAGCTTTTCTCCTAATATTAGGAATAAGGCTAAGATACCTGCTTGCACTACTGAAGGTAGTGGTGGCCCATTTGGAGCAGCTGCTGCAAGGATGCCAGTTGCAGTGGAGGAGGCACAGCCAGGGTTATGTGCTCCGTGGAGCTGGCAGGAGTCAGGAACAGGTGGGAGCCCCACTTGCTTCCAAGTTGGTGGCAGGAGTCCCGCACTCCTGCGTGCAACTGCAGCTACCCAGTCATAGCTGGGGACCCAGGCATCCCGGCACTCTTAGGGCCTGGGAAAACCCCTGCTCCTGCAGGTTTGGAGTGCTTGCTCCCACTACCTGGCCTCGCTCTGCTCCTGGTGCCTGCTCTGATTTCAAAGCAAAGTTGAAGCGAGCCCGGGTGCCATCACGACCTGGCCAGGTGTGCACACATGCAGGTTGGTGCTGACATGACAGCCCCTTGCCGCCTCGACGCCCTCTGGTCTTTGAGTGCTGACGAGTATGGGAGGGGGCACCAGTGGGAGGCTGAGGACAGCTTGGCATGGGCCTACAGGGTATTGGGGCAAACAGCCCAGGCACTGTGGACAACATGATTGATGGTAACAGGAGGCAGATAGGCTCCTGGGCAGAGAGACGGTCCTGGTGAAGCCCACCTTCAAGCCAGGGATGGCCTGAAGCCTGGGGGCCAGGCTATCAGTTCCTGGTGGAGTGCCCCCCACAGAGTGAGAACTTGGGCTTTTTCCTGGCCTGCCGATGGGCGCCCATGGACCAATCAACACGCACTTCCTCCCTTCTGAGCCCATAAAACTCCCCGAACTCAGCCAGACTCAAACAGACATCAGAACTACCAACTTCAGTTAGGAGATACCCACTTCGGGTTTCCTGTACTCATTGGGATGACCTGCCTGTGGAAAGGACCTACCCGCTTCGGATCTCCTAAGAGCTGTTCTGTCGCTCAGTGAATCGTCTCTCCACCTTGCTCACTCTCCAGTTGTCTGCATACCTCATTCTTCCTGGACGTGGGATTGAAAGAGATGTAACACAAACAGGTTTGAAACTTCTCCCCCAACGCCTGCTTGCCACGTTGCAGGCTATGAGGAGAGAAGTGCTGCAGGCCTTCAGAAAGCCCAGACCTAGGATTACCCTTTTGGGGCTCTGCAGTTCTTGTCATCTCCAAGTTTCCAGGTGCCACCACATTCCTCTAGTCCAGACACAGTTGCCCACAGCAGAATCTGCATGCGGTACATCTGGTCCAGCCACACAGCCTCACACAGAGTTGGCATTTGCCCACCCTGCTGCAGCAGCTGGTGTGCCTGGTGTGCCTGGCTGTGGTGTGCCGGACCCCGCATTCACTTGCCCATACACCCCTTGCCACTCCCTGTCTGGCTTGCCCTTGGCAGGTGTGGGATCTGGGTCAGTACTGTGAGCCGTGCACAGTCTGCCATGTCTAGTGGGAGGAACGAGCCCAGCAGGCATGTGCAAAACTCAGGCAAAGGTGCCACCAGCCACAGAAGTTTCTGGCTAGTGAAGTGACACTCCAATTTCCCCGTGAAACTACTTCTATTTCACACAGTATTAGAAGTTGTAGAAAGAGCAATTGGGCAAGAAGAAAGAAAGAAAATCCAAGTTGAAAAAGAAGAAGTTAAAATCATCTCTGTTTGCAGCTGATATCTTATATATAGAAAATGCTAAAAATTTCACAAAAAAATTATTATTAAAACTAATAAATGAATTCATTAAAGTAGCAGGATACAAAGACAACACATTAAAAATTAGTTGTATTTCTACACACTAACAATGACTAATCTGAAAAGGAGATGAAGAAAGCAATTTCATGTACAATAGCATCAAAAACAAAAACAAAATTAAAATCTTAGGAATTAATTTAACAAGGAGGTGAAAGAATTATACAAGAAAAATTACAAAACATTTCTACAATGAACATTAAAAAAAGTAAAGACATGGAAAGATTTAGTTTTCATGATTGGAAGACTTAATAATGTTAATATGTCAGTACTACACAAAGTGATTTACAAATTCCATGCAATTTCTTTGAAAATTCCATTTTTATAGAAAAGAAAAAAAAAAAAAAACTAACATGTACATGATAGCACAAAAAAGCTCCAATACCTAAAACAATCTTGAAGAAGAATAGCAAATCTGGGGGCATCACACCTCCTGATTACAAAATGTAGTACAAAACTACAATAACCAAAACAATCTGGTTCCGGTGTAAATATATATAAACAAATAGAATAAAATAAAGACTCATGAAATATACTCTCACATATATGGCCAAAGTGTTTCAACAAAATTGCCAGGACCATTCAAGGGAGAAAAGACAGTATATTCCACAAATGGTGCCAGGAAAATTGCATATGCAAAAGAATAAACTTGGACCTTTACCTAACACCATATACAAAAATTACTTTAAAATGGATTCATGGTCTAAAGGTAAGACCTAAAACTATAAAATACATAGAGAAAACATAGAACAAAAGTGTCACAACATTTATTTGTGAATTATAGCTAAAGTAGGGTTTTGAATGAAATGTATAGATATAAAGAAAAAACTATGAAATCACTTATCTAAGAGGCCATCTTTAGGAAGCTATAAACAAGAAGAGAAAATTACCTACAAACTAAGTACGAATCAATAAAATGAAAACTGACAAACACAGAGAACAATCAACAAATTGTTAAACCTCTAATTAGACTAACCAAGAAGAAGAAAAAAACAAAGAGAAAACACAAATTGCAAACAACAGGAATGAAAGAGGCACCACTACAGATCACGCACATATAAAAAGATTAATAAGAGGATATAGTGAATGTTGTTATTCAATTAAAATAATTGAACTTATTATAAAATGCTTCCCACACAGAAAACTCCCAGCCTAGATGTCTATACCAGTAAATTGTCTCACACAATGAGGGAGGAAATAATATACTCAAATATACATTGAATGTATTAATAAATATACTCAAATATACTTTATAGAAACTTTTTCATTCAATAGCAACTCCCCACTTCCTCCTTCCCATGTCCTCTGGCAATCATCATTCCACTGTCTGCTTCTGTGAGTCTGACTATTTTAGACATCTCATGTTAAGTGGAACCATGCAATATTTGTCATTTTGTGGCTGAATTATTTCACTTAGCATAATATCCTCAAAGTCCATCCACGTTGTTGAAATGGCAGGATTTCCTTGTTTTTAAAAGCTAAATAATATTTCATTGCATCTATTACAACATTTCCTTTATCCATTCATCCATCCACGTACATTTGGGTTGTTTCCACATCTTGTCTATTGTGAGTAATATTGCAATGAACATGGAAATGCAAATATCTGTTCCAGATTCTGACTTCAGTTCTTTTGGATAAATATCCAAAAGTTGGATTGCAGGGTCATAAGATAGTTTTATATTTAATTTTTTGAGAAACCTCCATAATTCCATAGCAGCACTTTTCACATTCCCACTAACAGTGTACAAGGGTCCAATTTCTCTACATTCTCTCCAACACTTCTCTCTCTCTCTCTCTCTCTCTCTCTCTCTCTCTCTCTCTCTCTCTCTCTCTCTCTCTCTCTCTCTTTTGATAACAGACATCTGCAGGCGTATAGGGCCCCAGATGGTCTTGGATGAACAAGCTCTTCCACTCTTGCATACAATTCTTGAACAGAATACACCAAGAATGCAACATTCTGAGATAAAGAGGAACTTTCTGGAAAAACCTAGACTGTGTCCTTATTCCTCCCAGAACAGGACGTTCTGCAACTCTTGACCTCAGTGACATGAATACGTTCAGGCTATAAAACCCAGAGCTTAGTGCTTTGAGGAGCACTCATCTGTGATGCAATGTATGGCACATGTAGACAAGACTCCATCCATTCTGGAATGCTTTCCTAAACTGTGGAGTACTAGCTTGCCATTGATTATAGAATTCATTTAGTCTTGCTGCCTTTTTGTAAGTAGTAAATTTACTTTGTCTGAATTGTGGGAGAGTTCTGTCTCATTGTACTAGACCTAAAAAATTTACAATATCCTAACAGGTGTAAAATATCTCATTGTGCTTTTGATTTGCATTTCCCTAATTAGTGATGTTGAACATCTTTTCATAAACTAGACTATTTGTTTGTCCTCTTTGTAGGAATATTTATTCAATTCTTCTGTCAGTTTCTTAAAGTTGATTATTTGTTTACTGCTACTGAGTTGTTAGAGTTCCTTCTATGTTTTGGATATTAACCCCTTAGCAAATATATAGTCTTCCAAGTATTTTCTCCTTTTCAATAGGCTGCCTTTTCACTCTGTTAATTGTTTGCTTTACTTTGTAGAAACTTTTTAATTTGATGTAATTCCAAGTCCATGTTTGCTTTTGTTGCTTGTGCTTTCAGTGTCATAGTCAAGAAATCATTGCCCATATCCATGGTCATAAAACTTTCCCTTATTTTTTCTTCTAGGGGTGTTAGAATTTCATTTCTTAGATTTAAGTTTTTAGTCCATTTTGAGTTGAATTTTTTGTGTAATATAAGATAGGTTCTATTTCATTATTTTTCATGTGGCTATCCAGTTTTCCCATCACCATCTCTTAAGAAAAAAAAATATGTGTACACATAACATTTCTTCTAACCCTATATAGATACTTTTTTCCTTCCCCCTTGGGTCATATTTAAAGTCATTTCCACCAGTATTCAAGGTCATAGGGAAAAGTCTCTGTTGTCAGTTTTGAATCATTCTGGAGCAAATTTTGCACAGCTATCAGAAATAACTCCTAAATTGATTAAAGATGTTTATAGCCCTAAAATGTTGTTGAAAAGCAAAATTAAATGGTTAACCCAAGATTTTGATTGCTCTTACCGGTAAGAGTGATGACTTTTATAGAGTATGACAATAGATAGAAATTTGCCTCATAGATGCATGAATATTTGGTGCAGAAGGAACTAAGCTCTCCTGTTTGTAAAGCCTCTACAAACTTTGAAATCCAGCACTACTTTACAAATTGACATGGTTTGAAAAGTTACAGCAAATTTATCACAGAAAATATGCCTTGGCAGAACTTTTGCTGGAAAATCATCAATGACCCAATTTTATGTTGAGTTCGTGTTTCATTGACACTTTATTGCAAATAGGAACATAGTTCCCATTTTTAAAGGTGTGTTATCCCTCTAAATTCCCCTCTTCTAAGCTAGTTTGATGAAGTTGGAATCCAGTATTTTTGTTTTTAACTCTGTAGTCTACATAACCTTTTTTAGTATCATTATATGTTCCATAAATAAAGGAACAATTACATGGGTTAAATTTGCAATCTTTATTCTCCTACTCTTAATCTATAAGAGAATTTAGTAGCATATATTTAATTGGTTGTTTTTCAAATATATTTCAAAATTATATTTCTATCTTTACTTGTTACGTATTTAAATATAGTTTTAGCGTCCTTTGTTTTACACACCTGACAATAGCCTGAATAAAAACATTCAAATAAGGATCCACATTTTCCCTATTACTTTTTAAGGCTCCAAAGTTCAGTGTTTAGCGAAACAGAATAATCACTTAATAAATACACTCAAAGTTATTATTTTAAGACAATTTTTTTAAAAAGTAGCCAGTACTAAAATAATTGAATTTAAGTATGAACCTACTTAGATGTTATTTTGGATGAGTGATGTGCCATAAGGCTTGCTTTATGAATGACAGCAAGGTCATGGGCACCTTAGTGGAGAATGAATCCTATTATTTGAGAGTTGACATTGCCAGCAAGACAGAAAAGTATCATACACTTTGTGAGTATGATATGGTCATTTAAGATAATTTTGTTATTCCCAGAAACATTTATCAAGATAATATATGGTGGCATGATTGATAATACAAATATAGTATATGCTTCTTTTCCAAACCTACAGGTTCCTTTTTTATCGGCTCGTTTAAAAGCCAGAATATGTAGTTAGGCACTCACAGGACAACTATGTATTTTGCCACAGGCACACCTACATAGGGTGCTGCTGATGAAAGACTGCACACAGCAACAACAATTCACCTAGCTGTTTTCCTTCTAGCAAGCCTATGATGGATGCAACGTTCATCTGTCATTGACCAGAGGTGTCATTTTTCTTTTTGTTTTGCAACTTGTCTGAACTTGATGCACTGGGTCACTTGTCACTCTGTGTGACCATTTGTGCAAGCAAACAAGGGCCTTTTTAGGGGGGAAGTAAATCTTTATACACTGTCAGAGTCTTTCCCCTTCTTATTAACATTGGAAGTTTGCATGGTATCATCCTATAGATTTGTAGCAGGTCATTTTTACTAGTAATAGCTTTAAAATTTTCTCGGTTAACCTAATCCAAAACCTTCCAGTGTTTTGTCTCAACTTTATCAAATGCAAGGCAATCTGGAGAGAAAAAATTAGTCGTACCCTTATACACATTGAATACCTGCTGCTAAGCAAATTCAACAGTGAGAAAGGTGGAAAGAGAGATCTTCTGAATCTAGTTTCAGGGAATATTATGGTTCATGAGACTTTGTTTCTATTGAGTGATAGTGAGAATGCATCCTGATTCACACAGTGAAATGCTCCTTTCTTCTGAGTAAAGTCAAGAAATGGGGTATAATGGAGTGACCAGACAGACACATTCTCAGTTTCTACTTAAAGTCTACATTGTCTATATTAAATATTCTTCTATCATGTACATTATCTCGGTAATAAGTACCCCCTAACTTATCAAGGATAGCTGTCTGCCTTTCTTTGCAAAAAACTTGTGTAAAATTGTTTGCTAATATGCAGAGGACAGCTGTTGTTCAAATATCACTTCAATAAATGAAACCTGACTTGATTAGATGATTTAATTCTAGTTACACTTTTTTTCTGGAAAAGAAGGTAATACCTAAACTTATTGATACTACAGTGATATATTATTGCAAGATAAAGAAAACTACTGCATCAAAAAATGAAGTACATGGGCTAAATTATTCTTAACAGAGCAATAAAATGTACCCATAAATACATGTGCTACAATTATTTAAAGTACATGGAGATGTAATTTGTTAAAATATTTACCTCAATTATTTGGCTTGCATATATTCAAAGTGTTAAGGCATCTGAACTCTTTTCTTTAAAATGTAAAAATATAAAAGAACTGTGGAGTCTTGCTGCAATTTTGGGAATATTTTCTCTCTTTTGCCATTTTTTATTCCTGTTTTGTAATGGCTTTTTAAAAATTACCTACAGAAGATGTCAAGCAGTGTAATACTGAAACTTTAATGTGATTATTCTGTGAAACAGTAAGACATACATCAGACACAGATTAGTCATTTCTCGGCCTTGACCAAAGAGTTGCTAACATTAAGATAACAGCTTAGTTACTTTTTCCATGCACTTTCTTTCCACTTGTGTATAGGGGAGCTGAGTAACCAGTTATTTGACATTGGCAAGTCTAAGGATTCACAGTACCAATTATTACAGTAATTTGAATGTTACTAAAACAGTAACTTTAAATATAATTTTAAAATTCATGACAACAATAGCATGAGTATGGTAAATGATATATAGCACAATTACAGTGAAAAATAGAAAACATCAGTGAGATATTGTATATTCATGTAATACTAATGATGTCTTGGGCTGTGTATAAAATATTGATAGAAAAACACCCAAAATGAAAACAAAAACAAAAACCCTCATTCATATTGTTCAACAAAAACTATTTGACTCTGATTTTTCCTGCCATCTGGTGGCAAGATCAAAACTTAGGCAATATATATTTAATCATATAAAAAATACACCATTATTTTAAATATTTTTACAACTGTCAAACAAAGTACACTCGAATCAATTTTATATGAACCCAGTAAGAGATTGTATAAGCCTAGTAATTTCATGTAAAATCTAAATATAATAGTTATTTTAATTGTATTGACAAGTAGCACCTCAAGGTTTAACGTAACATTTAAAACTATAAGACAAATACAATAAAAAATGAAACTCTCTCAAATGAACCTGAATGTGTAGGTCAATAGTTCTCGTTTTATGACATTGAATAATTTTTACAAATTAAGTAGATAGTATTGTAATATATTAATTCTTTCTATTAGAAAGTGAATTTTGGTTAAAATCTGAAAGATCATTTTTCAACAAGAATATGACAGAAATATGAATACTCTTACTTTTAATTTTTTATGACGTTAAGGGGTGGGGAAGAATAGCTCTTTCTAAAAATGTTTAAAAATAAAACGGGTAGTTTAAGATTAAAATAAATATAGTTTCACATAAACATTATATAAGTTAAATACTTTCAATGCATTCTTCTCAAATATGACTTCAATGTTTATTTTACAAAGTGCATTTAAAACTACTTTATTTAATATTTTCCATCCCATTGAACAATAATATTTAAAAGGCTGTATGTTAAACTAATATTTCTAAATGTTCAATATGTTTGATTAATAAAAATATTTTATAACCTCTTTACAATAACTTAGAAGTTATGAGATAGTAACATATATTACATGCTAATTTTAAGAAGGCAAGTTGAGTTAGTGATATCAACAGTTGGCAAACTCAATTCTTCATTTGAAGATTTTTTTTTTCAAAGTGATAATTTGTATAATTTCAATGTGAATAATTCTTATAGTTTGGTCTGAAGCTTATTAGAAATACATTTGTGTACAATTAAGAGTATTCTTAAGTTTAGAACTAAGTAATAAGAATTTTCTTAAATTCATAACTGTAAACCACTTTAAAAGTTACAAATTTTTCCAAATTTCAAGAAGTAAATATTTGTTTCATTTTATATATGGGAGAGGGAAAAATATCAGAAAAAGATTTAACCAATGTAGTAACTAAAAAATACTCTAAATTTCATGCTAATGAATATCTTTTCTTACCTAGTTGGCAATAGGCGATAGCTGAAATAGCTTGTGAGACAGCTGAATAGCTGATTCATGAAGGTCATATGGATACATATTCTGTCTACACAGCATAAACTGAAATGGAAATTTGGCAGCTACCCAATTTATGTGATCCTTGGCAATTCAGGCCTTAAAGTGGATTTAACACTTGTGAATGAGATGACTAAAAGTAAGGATGTTTGAGATGATATTCGAAATTATTTCATGCAATTCACAACTTAAGATCTCCTATGAAAAAAAAATTTTTAAAAAGAAAATATCCTCCTTTTTTAAATCCTCTGTGCTTATAAAGACATGCTTATAAAAATAAATTAGATATTCCAACATACAGGTTGCTTTGAATCAAGTTGATTTGGGGAGTAGGAGGTGGATAAAGTCTTAATATGGTAAAATCTATTATTCTGTGTTGAAGGCCCAAAGAATAATCTAATTCATAGTACTCTTGGAATTCTAAATCAATACAGGAGTCATTCATCAATTTTTTAGCATTCATATATCAGACACCCTGATTAAGTAAGAGATTTTAAAAGCACCATCTTTTAACCATTTAACTTTGAATGGGCCAGATACCAAATGATAATCATTCAACCATGTAAAACTAGAAGTCTGACATTAATCAAATAGAAAGATTTACATTTTGTAAATATTGATTGTTTAATAATCATTAATATATTGATTTAGGTAACTACATACCTAGATTTAGGTAACTACAACATACAGTAAAGCCTTTAGAAAATAACGTCATTGGTAAATTGTTCAATTGAAAAACAAAGTTATCATTTTAAAAAATAAAACAAAGAACCATGTTATATTTGGCTTTATTTACGTTTAGTATCTAGAATGCTACTTCAATGCTTTGTAGGGGTACATAAACAAACATAAGGCAAATATAATCCATTTGTAGAAAATGTTTAAAAAGATTCTTTTAACCTTTGAGCAATTTTGTAAGTTAAATCTTCATATATTCACTATGATGATAAATAAAACAACTGAGGCTAATGGACTCTAAGTTACTTGCTAACGTCAGCTAATAAGTGATAAAGCCAGGATACTCCAATTCAGGTTTTCAGATAGCAAGCATATTGCTTTGGGTAAGAAAAGCAGTATATTTATATATTGCTTATGTAAATATGCTTGCATTTTGGTATCAAAAATGGGTAGACCCCTGTCTCAAATTTCCCAATGACGTAACTGGTACCATTGAAAAAAAATCTGATAAGATTGTTGCTAGTGTGAATGAAGTGTTAGGACGAGTGGATGAATAGGAAAAATGGCAATTTTCTAGTTTCTCCCAGGTCAGTTATTCCACAAGCACAAATATACTCTTGTTCGTATATACCAATACATTGTATATTTCATCACTATCCAAGACAATTTTACAAATTTCAGTTTTGCAGCTCCTGTGCTCTCTCATGAGTAATCAAAATCTACACGCAGAGCAAACTCGTTGGAAGTTGCTAATACTAGGTAAGGAGCTGCAGTCAGTGGTGAAAGATTTGATATTTAGAAGAGGATGATTTGCCTTTTACATTTTTTTTTTTTTTTTTTTAGTGACTGACAATTCAAAAATAGTGCTTATGTTATAAAATTAAAGTAATTTAAATTTAAAGAACTTTTAATTGAATTGATGTTTTTGCCCAATGAATCCTTTGAAAATGGGACTAGAAAATATTTTGTTTAGATGAGGCATTTCTGCCAGATTAAAAAACATAATCTCAAATGTTCCTGTTTAATCAACTATTACATTTACTGAATGTAACATGACATAATGAACCTCTGATTATCCATTTGAAATGTTCTGACTTGAGAATAAAAATATACCTAATTGTAAGTAAGAGAAAATACATTTCTAACTATTCTTAATTTCTTCTCAAATATATTGGTCAACCAATCATTAGAGAAAGATAATTATTAGACAAAAAAAAAACGCTTATGTAGCTATGGAAACAAATATATACATCATATGTTAACTGGTGTATGCGAAGGTAACAAACAGATAGATAAACAAATAAATGTATTAACTGATGTAAAGGAAATGAAGAAAGTCACCTTGGTAAGTGACCAGGATCTAAGTATAACTGACTTTTAGTCTTAGTACTTCCACTGATCCATTATGCAGTCTTAGGTAAGACTTTATGCTTACAACCTGTTTCTTCAGTTGTGTTGATGTTACCTTAAGCTCTGTTTGAGGATGACATATTCAAATTTTATGAATAATTACTCTAGTCACAGAAGCATTATGTGCATGGGAAGATTCTGAGTTTGTGATATGGCATGCCTCATGTTTATAGGCAATGCTTCACGTTTATATCAAGGGAGTGAGTTTCCTTCTGTAATTTTTTCATAAAAAGAATACATCTTGGCTGTTAATTTAACATGTACACCAGCTTTTATTTGTGTCTCTCTTTAAATAAAGAAAATTCATGATCAAAAACATCTTCACTTAACTTTAGTATTATTCAACATATTATTGCCATATTAATTCAGAGAAAATATTATCAGTCAATTTTAACTATTGTTGCTATTTAAATCATACAAAATCTATTTAATAGGAGGTATATATTTTTTTGAATTTTGATTTCATTCGCTAATGTACTCCAGTAGAATTATTTATTTTTCATCTTACATATGTTGTACACCTGAAACTTAGATTTCTGACTTTTTGTCTTCCCTTTCTTTGAAGAAAGATCCTCTAGCCTGTCAGGTTTGTTACTAGAATCCTCCCACTTCTCTGCCTTGTCATCACCAGAAATCACTTTTGCTTATTGATATGTCATAGTTGATCATATTTTGGTGGTATCTGTGATATTTTGATACATGCATACAATGTTGAAGGATTAAATCAGGGTAATCGGGATATCCATCACTTCAAATATTTATTTTTTCTTTGTTTCGAGAACATTCTGATTCCTTCAGTACTTTAAAAAATATAATATGTTATTGTTGACTATAGCTTTCCTGCTTTACTATTGAATACTAGAACTTGTTCCTTTTATTTAATCATATTTTTGTACTCATTAGCCAACTCCTCTTCATTCTCTTCTTCTGCTACCTTTCTCAACCTCTGAAAATTATTTTTTGACTCACCATCTCCCAGCTCTTAATAAAATTCATTTGTGTCTGGAGCACTAATATCATCACCCTTCCAGCACCTGCTTTTTTATTTTATGTATGTATAATTTTGTTCTGACTCTATAAATATCACCTAAGGACCCATTGCTTTTCCAGCGTGTCACTTACTGTCATGTTTGATGTGGTATTAGGAAAAAAAGGCCACGTAAGATGATAAATGAGTTGCAGTTAAAAACACATACTCATATCTCTAAACACTTTCTCAAAGTTTGAAAAGGAGATAATGTAGCTACTGAAATATTAAAAGTAAGTAGGATTCACACTAGATCTTTTGATACAAAAGAAATTCTCCACAGAATGCTGATTATTACACTTTGTGTTTTATTTCCTATAATACACCAAAAGTAGTAATGATGAGTTGCAATTGTTTACAATTCTCTCTAAAAAGTTAAGATTTGGCCAGGCGCGGTGACTCAAGCCTGTAATCTCAGCACTTTGGGAGGCCCAGACAGGCGGATCACGAGGTCAGGAGATCAAGACCATCCTGGCTAACACGGTGAAACCCCGTCTCTACTAAAAAACACAAAAATCTAGCCCGGCGAGGTGGCGGGCGCCTGTAGTCCCAGCTACATGGGAGGCTGAGGCAGGAGAATGGCATAAACCCGGGAGGCGGAGCTTGCAGTGAGCTGAGATCCGGCCACTGCACTCCAGCCTGGGCGAGACAGAGCTAGACGCCGTCTCAAAAAAAAAAAAAAAAAAAAAAGGTTAAGATTTTTTCCAAACAATAACTAGTAACCTTTGTAGCAGGCAAACAGTAAATGCTATTAATGTTAGTAGAGATGAAATAAACTAGATAGTCAAATCAATAGTGTGAAGAAAATAAATAACAGAGGAATTGAAAGAAATACAGGATCTGAATCACAAATTTCCTGAAGATTTACTTGACAGCCTAAAAAGTGATTTTTGCATTCAATAAAGGTTTTATGATTTCCTTAGATAACTTTAATAATCTTAAAGAATAAATTTTTCTCCAAATCAATTTTGATTTGATTAATAAAATATTTAATCCTGGCAGAGCATGGTGACTCACACCTGTAATCCTAGAACTCTGGGAGGCCAAGGCAGGTGAATCACTTGAGCTCAGGAGTTTGAGAACAGCCTGCGCAACATGGCAAAACCCTGTCAATAAAAAAATACAAACATTAACGAGACATGGTGGCACATACCTGTAGTTCCAGCTACTCAGAAGTCCGAGGTGGGAAGATCGCTTGAGTCTGGGAGGTCAAGGCTGCAGTGAGCTGAGATAGCATCACTGCACTGCAGCCCAGGAGATACAGTGAGATTTTGTCTCAAACAACCAAAAACACCCCTAATTCTTATCACATATAACTTTTCAGAGACATTAGGCAGGATTTCATCAATTCAGTTCAATAATGTTTTTACTTCTACTTTTCAAAATGTTAAGAATTTTTGGTGTAGAATGTTTTAAACCAATGTAAAGAAATTATTATAATCCTGGATGCATCTTTCTGATAGATTTTCTAATTCTGCAAATAGAAAAGTCAAAGAAATCAACTGGATAAATGTTTGGCTCCATTTTCCTAACATATTCAGGAACTAGTCATATAGTGCTCATCTTTGTGTCAGGACTTACGTTTTTGGGCATTTTTCCAAAAATATAATGAAGCATGTGGAGCTATAATTTGCAAATCAATTCTCAGAAAAAAAAAGTGAGAAGAAAGAATAATATTAATAGTCATTTTGGACCATGCTTATGCAACTTGAAGTTTACTATGTATCTATTTTTCTACCATTTAGCCATGAAGAAAATAATATAAACTCATTTACTCCTTAAATCTTACCACTTGATAAAATCAAGTTAAATGATTATTCACAATTTAAAGGCATAATAGCCTTTGCACAGTTTCCAGTTCACTGGTTGACCATAACCTGGAAACCAGCAATTTGAATTATAATATACTTTCCTGTTTGATCACTGTTTTACATTTTAACCAAAACTTTACCATATGCTATGCAGTTTAATATACACAAAGCTCTATGGATAGACAAAGATTTGTCCCTATTCAAAAACAAGGAAGCTGAGGATCAAAAAGGAAGTCGAAAGAGCCAGGGCTTCAGCTTCCTGGGTTCAGGTGTTATTTTGTGACTACCTGTAACTGACACCTAAGTACTCCAAAGTGCAAAACTGAGTCACATAGCTTCATGAAAATGCCAATACTCATACATAGAGATTGCCTTACATTTCAAACCAAGAGAAGTCCCAAAACATACAGTTGAACAGCAGGGTTATTTATTCCAATACTTTTAAAATACTTCCCTTTCTTTAAAATTATTTATCAGCCCAAATGGAAACTTAAAATTCATCGGGTAAAGGAATGTTGCTTATTTAAAAAAGGGTGATGTGCTTCAATAAGCTTCATCCTAAATGCCATGTAATAGACATGATCTTCTATACATGGGATGTGAAATGAATTGCCGATTAAATATGTTGATAAATGTTCTTGGTAAGCAGTCTGCAGCTGCCTTATGTTTCAGTCATTTGCATCCTTAATTCAAACAGAGTGAAAATTCAATGATATCCACTGAACGTCCTACTGTGTCCCTCCAGGAAGGACACAATACCACAGTATAAAGACAGGTTGTAACTTTTTCAAAATTATAATGTTGCCCCTTGAAAAAAGCACATTTTTGGTGGGTAATTTTCCATCATGAATATGTATTTTTGATGCATAAATACTTGGAAAGCTTTTTTTTTTTTTTTACAGCTGTCTTCCCTTCTTTTAAAGAAGACAAACTTCGATGCATAATTTAGGAGACTTATGCATGAAGAGATAGTATTTTGTGAATTATAATCAAGCAAAGGCCTTGAAAAAACAATGGAGATGTCTGCCATTACCACCTTCCTTTAAATTATGTACAAACCTTTTGGGACCTAAACAATGACATTCAGACAAGGGTTAAATCCACTTTAGAATACATAATCTATTACTGTTCAGCTAATTCATATACTATTAGGGTATATTTGATTCATACAGAAAAAAAAAAAAACTAAAGCACATTGAGAAAGTGGATTTGTTTCACGCTTATGTATGACAAATTTAAGATTTATTATATTCTTCTCTGAATCTTATTTCTCATTTAATTCTACATTGTTCAACTCTTTTACAATTTATGTTAACCATCTTGGACATAAAGACTAGTGTTTCAGCAGTAGGATTTGGAGGTTTTAGGAAGATTCTACTGCCTAGCCATATTGTTAAAATGATGTGATATTCAGGCTTCTGAACATCTCTTTTGATATTTAACTCTCTCAAAGTCTCTGTCTGATATTTTTAAGCATTGGTGATAACCAATATATATTAATAATCTCTCTCTTTGTGAATATACGATGTCTCATACAAGACTAGCCCCTTAACATTTATAAAGCATTTTCCCATATAGCATTAAGCATTGACATGTTATTTATTGGATGACTTTTTTCTCATAAAAATATACCTTATTACTGAAGCATTCTGAGGAATTTAAAAAAGATATATGGCCTGATTTTCAGCGAATATTACATTTTCAGGATATCATTACTGCAATATTTTATAGTATAGCATATAATTTAGGGAGCTGAAATTAATCAAGTAACAAGAAATGACAAAATTTTACATATAACAACTGTGACTTCTGGAGTCTTCCCAAGGAATTTGATGTGAAGAAGCCAACATGTCCCTGAAAGAATGTGAGGAACTAATTTTCCATGATCACTGATACTGACACTAGCTCCACAGGATCATTACAGACTCTTATTTTTGAAATTAGAATAGCTATGGTCTGTGCTTTGGTCTGGCTGGTTTCCTTTAAATCACATTTATTCTTCCTCACAGTCTGGCACTCTTAATTAGTCATGTTCCTTAGATCTTTATTTTAAGTGGATCTGTAATAATAAAGGCCTGTTCTAAAGAAGAAAGTAGGCATCATGTGTGAATACCTACTCTAGTAGAAAAGTTCACCTTTTTAGCATGTAACCACACTGGACCCACAGTAAAGGAGATACGAGGGGTTTGGTGAAAAATTGTTGAGAAAGAACATCAACATAGCTATAGTGATAGCTAGCTAGCTAGCTAGCTAGATAGATAGATAGCAGTTGTTCAACTCACAAGGTCTCAAAATATCTATGATGGAAATCCTCATCTCTTTCCACGGAGAAAGGTGTCTGAGTTCTTCCACCAAGGCCTTGATTACTTGTATTTTCAGATGTCCTGTGTTTACTAGCCCTTGCTCTTATGATTAGAAATTTCTTCCATCTTAATGAACTTCTTCTCACTACTGTAGTTTCTACACATTTTCACTTAATGTTTTACTTTTTTTAAATAATCACCAAAGTATTGAATCTGCAGTTCTACTCTTTTCCATTTTTTAACATCTCTCTTTCCTCAGCACTCAGAATCTACATTCTGCGTTCATTATTCTAAGGCAATAATTGTTCAAAGATTTACCAGACACCTCCTCATATTCAAAGCTTATCACTACTTTAGTTTTTTGTAATGAAGTTTTTTATTTTATTTATTTATTTATTTATTTATTTATTTATTTATTTATTTATTTAATTTATTTTTGAGACAGTCTCACTCTGTCGTCCAGGCTGGAGTGCAGTGGCGCGATCTCGGTTCACTGCAAGCTCTGCCTCCGGGATTCACGCCATTCTCCTGCCTCAGCCTCCTAAGTAACTGGGACTACACGTCCGGCTAATTTTTGGTATTTTTAGTAGAGACAGGGTTTCACCATATTAACCAGGATAGTCCCGATCTCCTGACCTCGTGATCCACCTACCTAGGCCTCCCAAAGTGCTGGGATTACAGGTGGAAGCCACCACGCCTGGCGGTTTTTGTAACTATTTAGCTTTGAAAATAGTTTTGTAACTATTTAGCTTTGACCTTTGTTCCTTAAAACTCGCTTCTGAAGCTTCTTACTGCATTCTTGTCAGTGTTAGAATTTGCTGTGGTTTCATCCTTGGATTTCTGTTTGGAATGGCTTTTCTTCTCCCTGTTAAACACCTGTTCAACTTCTCAGAATCAACTAAAATTGAACATATATAAAACTATCCTGCCATCCCTCCCTCATCCCTCCCACTTTCCTCCCTCCTTCCCTTCCTTCCTTTTCCCATAAAACATATAATTTTATTCCTAACATATATTACAATATAATTATGTACTTTTTCCTCTATATATTTTGTATGCCACTGTTATTCTTCCAGGGACAAGGTCAGTACCTGATATATAGTGAACACTTAGCATTAATGAATAAAGAATGAATGGATTAATTAATTAATGGTAGGTCCTGGGCATGGCTGATGATCTAAAAATGTTACTCATCCTTTGACATAATTTTCAATTCAAATGCTCATATTCCTAGTTTTCCTCATCTTTAAACTCAAAAAAAATGTAACTCGAATTCATTTTAATCTCAGGAGAAACAGAAAACAGAAATTAACACAGATAACCGTTTTCCTGTATTCAACTCAATTTTACTACAACCCTGACAATAAAGTAATGCTAGCCATATTTTCTCAGCCTAAGCAATGTTCATAATGTTATGTGCCTGAGTTTGCATCACAAGCGAGTTGCAGAACACAAAGTGGAACTCAAATATTTCATCCCAAAATTGTGCATTAAGTTATAATGAAGTGAAGATGTAAGAGAAAGTTGCTTTGAGGAACTGAGATTTAAGCTGAGCTCTGAAGAATAAAGAGCTTGCCTGGGAAGATATGGGGAAAGAAACTTCTAGGCAGAAAATAGAACCAAAACAACGACCTAAATTAAAATAGCACTTTTTATAGGTTTAAGAATGAAGAAGTAAATGAAAAAATGAAATAACTCCTGGAGTGAAATAATGGCAGAGGTAGGCAAGAAATACATCATTTGGAACCTTAAAATTCATGGTACAAATTTACATTTTCCTCCAATTGCCATAGAAATCCATTAAAAGGTTTTAAGCTGAATAGTAATATGATCTGTGTTTTGTTTTCAAAACATCATTGTAATCAATGCATAGAAATTAGCTTAGAGAGAACAGATATCAAAGATGGGGAAAGTTAGGAATAACTAAGAAATATATGAAAGTCATATTTAGTTGGTTTTGGAAGACAGAGGTATGAGAAAATAAACTTCTCATAATATAGTCGATATCATTTTAATTTTCTGAATCACGGTCATGTATTCCTATCGATGTAATAAAGAAAGAGATGTTTAAAGTAGGAAGAATTGTTTCAAGGCTACATGACTATACAGAAGTTTTTTCTGGAAACAGGGACCTATGTGAGGTGTAAACATAAAGACCCAGAGACTGTCACATAAAAGCCATCTTCTGTATGGCCCTAAAAGATAAAAAGACTTAAAGATAAGAAGTCCTGAAGATTTTACTCTACCATTATTGAATTCTATAATTGTATATAAATGTGTCTGGATTTCATGCAACATTAAGCAAATAACCTAATTTTTTCTAGTATCAGTTTCATGTATATTAATTAGGAAGATTATATACAACCAGTGGTTTTCTAATTGATCCTGGGAGTTCTAAATATTCTGTAGGAATAGCAGGGTCTTCAAATTGGATAATCATTGACTGTATTGGCAAGGATCCTCATCCATATCCCAATCAAATAACTCAATTTTTTTCTCTTGTATATGTTAGACATATAATGAGGCTAAAGAACATTGAAAACCAAGTGCTAAATTGTCTCTGAGGTTACTTTCAGATACAATGTATGTAGATCTATTATTGACTCTCTTTTCTGATTTTTTATATTTATTCATATGTGTTCTCCTGTATGCTATTACCACATAAATACAGAAAATTTCCATTTTGTATTTCGAATGTAGTCTTGCTTTCTAAATATGGATGATTATTTCTAACTGCAAATGTTTATCTGAAACTCTTAAAAAGATCCCAAACTCAACATACAACAAATAAAATACTTGATTTCTCTTTATTTAATTTTTAATACATAAGCCAGAGACCCAGAAAAGTCATTCTATATTTTTCATTTGCTTTATTTCAAGGTCCATCCTTGGGCCCTATATTCTACCTTCTAAATATTTACCAAATCTACTCTACTCATTTTGACTACTTACTGCCTTCATGATAAGCATCAATATTTCTTTGGAGGGTATTATATAGTTTCCTGAAGAGCTTCTTGCCTCTAATTTCCTCCTCTTCCCCAATATATTTATCCCAACTTTATCTCAAAACTATCTTCTATATGAAGCTGATCACTTTTATTTCCTTATAATGGCTTCACAATTTATCCAGGACACACTTCACAGTTTGACATAGCTGACATCTCAGGTATTCATCACTCACTCCATGCCAATCACATTTTTGTTGTTTTAATGCGAATCCAGTATTTGCAACAAGTCAGTCTGTGACGTAATCAAAATGCAACTTAGTTTTTGTCTCCAACTACTTTTCTTTTTTGTTGTTATTGGGTTTTTTGTTTGTTTGTTTTTGTTTGAGACAGAGTTTTGTTCTTGTCTCCTAGGCTGGAGTTCAGTGGCAGATCTTGGCTCACTGCAACCTCTGCCTCCCTGGTTCAAGTGATTCTCCTGCCTCAGGCTCCTGAGTAGCTGTGATTACAGGTGCCCACCACCACACCTGGCTAATTTTTGTATTTTTAGTAGAGACGGGGCTTCGCCACATTGGCCAGGCTGGTCTCGAACTCCTGACCTCGGGTGATCCACCTGCCTCAGCCTCCCAAAGTGTTGGGATTACAGGTGTGAGCCACCGTACCAGGCCTCCAACTACTTTTCAAAAACATTTTTAAATGAAGATTATGTTTCCCTATCCATGGAAGCAAATTCTAGCAGGCCTATTAACTCTCTGCTCTTTCTTAAGTAAGAGATAGCTCTATGATCTCTGAAATCTGAAAACATAGCCTCAATTTTGTATTAGAATGTAAGTCTCCATCCAAGATGAACCTGACTTACCATCAAATCTTCTCCCATATGACTGCACAGGCCAACCTCAGGCTGGAAGATTAGATGGTACCCTGGACCTGGAAGAAGCTAGAAGTTGATTGTTTCTACTGGGGCGACTTTGTGAGTGAGTTGCCAGCTAGGATCTTCTCCTACCTGTAGTTTCCCTTTGTGAGCTTGAGGTGATAGAGGTAGCACCACTTTATCCCTCACTTTAATAGGAATAGATGCCTACAGGTTGGTAACTACTCTTTTCAAAGAAAGTTCTTCATAAACTCTCCTCCTCAGTCTTCTCTCTCAGCCCATAAATAGTTTCAAACTGGATTATTGGTGTTCAGAAATTTCCCTCATACATCTGCATGTGATGATTCAGTTTGTCAATTTTAAATACAACTTTTTCGGGATTTTGGTATTTAGTTGAAGTTTCAATATCAGTATGCATGATCTGATTTACTCTTTAGCACAACCCCATAAGAGAGACAAATCTAATCATCTTTATGCACTTGTGGAAACTGAGGTTAAGATAAATTAAATATATTTTCCTAAGTTGTAGACCTCATAAATGACTAAAGTAGAAATCAATTCCAGGGCCGGGCACAGTGGCTCATGCCTGTAATCCCAGCACTTTGGAAGGCCAAGGCAGGGTGGATCACGAGGTCAGGAGATCGAGACCATCCTGACGAACATGGTGAAACCTCATCTCTACTAAACATACAAAAAATTAGCTGGATATGTTGGTGCACACCTGTAGTCCCAGCTACTCGGGAGGCTGAGGCAGGAGAATTGCTTGAATCTGGGAGGCGGAGATTGCAGGGAGCTGAGAGCACACCACTGCACTCCAGCCTGGGTGACACAGTGAGACTCTGGCTTAAAAAAAAAAAAAAAGAAAAAGAAAAAATCAATTCCAGGCACTGGACTCTGAGTCCATGACCCTAAACACTGGACTATGACTTCCTATCCAATTTCTTTTATGATCTTGCCTCTGTCTACTTTTAAAGCTATTTTCCTGTTTTCAATGCATCCCAACATCATTGACTTTCTAAGAACTCTTTCCATTTACCAAACTTTCCTCACCTCCTGCCTTCACACTGACCATTTTCTCTACCGGAAACAACCTTCTTTTTTTTATTTTATTTTATTTTTTTGATATAAAATACCTAATGAATTCTTGTTCAAGACAGCTACTTTCTTAACCTCACCAAAAGACTTAAAGCATTTCCTTCAACATGTATGTGTATAACATGATTATAGTATTTTCATATTTTCTAATACTCTATTTACATTTCTGTCTTGCCTGCTATAACTTTGGGCTCAAGGCAGAGACTGTGTTTATTTATCAAGCCCTACCAAGAAAAATTTTTGTTGAATGAGTAAGTGATAGACTGTATGTAGGCTCCCACTAATGAAATTAAATGCTGCTAAAAATTCTAGAGAGTAAATCCTTGGAAATAATTTAGTCCAACAAACTCATTGAAGAGTCTGGAAAATTTAAAACCAGGGAGAAAAAGTTACTTGTTGGTAGAACCCAATACTGTATTTTTAAATTGGAGCACTCTCTTCCCCCACATTTGGGGATATTTTGAATTTCTTATGTGTGCAAAGTTTTCATTGTGCAAAATCATGTGGTACAATGCCAGTATACAGAGCCCTTTTTCCCATCTTCCTAAGACCTAGCAGATGTGACCAAGCTGTGCCAGTACCACCTGGGACTCATTCCTAAGTGGTAAGACGGTCTTATTTATGTAAAGGTTGTAACTACAATCCATAGCAGGTGCCTAGTTTACTGCATTTAAGGTCATTACAAAAGCACTTTGCGAGGTTCTTAGATGTCATAAAGTTTTGATCTTTTTTTATACTTCTGTCACACTAGTCGCACCAACAACATTAACTTGGACTGCTCCTTCTCCTTGTTGTTATCAACTATTAAAGTCAATGGTTTTTGTTATCTATAACTTTTACCACGAGTCCTCTTTAGAGCTAATGTATAAATTCTGAATGAGTAAACTAAGGAACTCATGTTAATATCAGTCAAGAAGAATGAATTAAAAATAGGTGTGAGACAAAGAGATTTCTTACCTTCATGTTCAGTATAAATTTGTGCTAAACAATCTGATTCCCAAGTTTTTCTAATAAAGATTTATAAGTATTAGATTTATATCAAGAATAGTTTTCATTTTCTTTTTTTTAGAAAAATGATTCTCTTTAGTAAAATGCTCTTATTTTGTAACGGCTAGCTCAATCTTAGTGTTAAATTTTAGTTTTCAAGTTTTGCTTGTGGTTATATAGGTAACCACATATAGTAAAAGCATAGGTGATTTTCTCTTTTTTATTTTATTTCAGGAAAAGTAAACCAAATGGTGGAAAAGTAAAGAAAATTTTTGATCTGCTGAGGATAGAAAATTGATTATTTCATTTATAAAATAAGAACAGGCTGAACTGAAAAGCATGCCACATGTGTTTTAAAAGTACTGTCCATGTCTTATGTTTTGATATTTTTGAATGATAAACTGTCTATTCCTTTCTGGGAAAGAGAATGTGTGATTATGCATATGAATAGCTAAATGATGTAATATTACTTCCTGTCTTTGGGAGACCTTCGCTCTTGTTAGTACCGCTATCCCATTCAACTGTAACTCTGTATAAGCTTTCAAGAATGTTTTTAGTCATGGACCTTCACCTTCCAGTGATTTCATCCAGATATAGTTTCCATAACTTTTACTGGTTTAAACAGAAGAAAAGAGCAGACCATCTGAACAAAATAAAATGTCACCATTAAATTGGTTTTTGTAGCTTAAGGTATAGTGTAATGATATTTTTCTAGCAGCTGCTTTCACTTGGATTTAAAGTTTAGAGAAAGCTTTGCATCTGATACAAAATAATAAAGTGCAGGTTGAGTTACTTCCTTCTTTTGTGTTCCAAACATAAGGAATATTTTTGTGCTTTTTCCATGGTGACTTATGATCATGAAGATTTTTGTGTTAACCTAAATCATTGTCTATATGTGCTTAATGAAGTATATGCAAAAAATGCTTTTGAAGAAAGTAAAATCATTTCTTCTAATGAATATAAGAATTACATGGATAAATTTCTATTATTTCTCACCTACAATTTACTCCCCTTTACAAAATGGCTTAATTGTTAATGTAAAATGAGATGTATTGGTGATAAATCTATTGTAATTGCCAAGAGGTAAGGAGTTCTTACATATAGTGAGAGAAATGAATTTTAGTTCCAAATCATGTTGATAGTTTGTCCTATTCATGAAGAATACAAATGTTAGAAAAGTGTAAACATTTAACATAATATAAAATAATGTTTATGTGGTATTAGATTTTTTTAGTTGTTAATGAAATAAAAAGGATAAAATGAAACAAAACATTAAATATTCTAAACAAAAATTAATTTGGAAATGCTTTTATCAGTTCTATCATTAGTACAGAGAATATGTACTCGCCAATTACTAAATTTATTAGTAGATAATCTAACAAAGAATGAAAAGGAGAGAAAACTTGTTAGGAGATTTCTTAAGTGCCTGGGATTCTACTATATTTATAATTTTAAAGAATTCACAAATGCTCTTTTGTTTCCATTCTCAGAAGTTTCAATGTCAGAATTAAATAAGGAGAAGTGTTTTCCTTCAAAACAATATTCTTAACAAACTTCATTTTTATTTATATTAATTTGGTCAAATTTATCTTCCTAATCAAAAATACATTTTATTCTAGATTTGAACTAAGCTGTGTGATGAAGCATTTCTGGAGACATATATGATCCTGTGAACAGAAGAAGACAGTAACAGTCGTAAAACATTGCTAAAACAAACAAATAGATAAAACAAATTCTGGAAGTTGAGAAGATGGGAGAGTACAGACTGTGCCTTTGTGGATGGGTCTTATCTTTGCCGTGCCCTAATGGTTTAACTTAAAGTATCATGAATGTAAGACTATGACTGTCAGTTGATGCTAAAAACATAAGGCTCATATACAGATCATGGCTAATAGTTACTAACTTGTGGTACATAGCAAGGTTTATACACACAAATCCCAGAACTCCTCTCCAATTATCTTTTTTTTTTTAACACTTATCTTTTAGCAATAATCCTTAGCATTAGCTCTAGAAGAATACTCTAAAAGAATAAAAGCAGGCCCAGCTCAACCCGTCCCCATTCACCCATTAGGCTGCCTAAGATTTTAATTCTTTCTCTTTATAGACTGTACTTGACATCTTTTTAAAATAATTGGATTTCACATGTAAAGTTATTTGGGTCAGAGGGAAAAATAGATTATGATTATCTACTGGCTTGCACCCAGTAAAGATGGGAACACTGATAGTGGACAGGAAAAAAAAGAGAGATGGGCCTATTTTAATAGGCTTTCCAAAAGGCAAATACACTGAAATAGGAAATTAGGATGTTTTAATTATGTATTCCAGCAAAAACTTTGAGGTTCATAACCAGCAATACACAAATAGGCTGCTTTTTGAAGCTTATTAAACATGGACTAAGTCATTTTCCCCCATCTTCTGTAATGTTTCTTTTCTGTCCTGGATCATAAGTATTAATGCTTATGAGTAGCCTTGCAGGTGAACTGATATAAACTATGTTGTTGGTTCCCACACCCCCAACAGTTTTTCTGGTTAGCGATCAGAGTGACTGCTTGACTCACTATTATTTTAAAAGGCTGGCAACTTTTCTGATTCATTATATTTATATTTCACTTATTAAACAGATACATAAAGCTTTAAAAGGACATAAGGACATCCCTAAAGGAGACACATTCAAGTATCTTTTTTCAGTGCAAGATTTTTAATGAAATGTTGGAAATGTTGCTTAATGCAATACATCTTGTCTTTCTATGGCATAAATAAACACGTCTATGCGGGAAGAATCAAAAGACCTTGAAATTTACAGTGATGTTAAAAAAGTAAACCTTAGATTTGTGAGACAATAATACCAGGTTTTTCAGGGATAAAAATAGAAATTGTGTTAGCAACCTATCCCAATGGCTTTATATCCTCATGAGAGAAACAGAGAATGAAAGCGTTATGAAATCTAGACCTGGAATTGCTAGAGTGCAACAAAATCCCCAATTCCCCCAACCAAAAAGAAACAGTCTAAACCATCCATATTTCTATGCATATTTTTCCTGGTTTCTAGGGAAACATACTTTTATACATAAGGCTGGCTGGGGAAATCTTTTTTTAGATCCCTTATTCCAATACAAATTTGCTGCTTCTAATTGTAAAAAGCACATTAGGATTAGTGGATCTTCAAATCATCTGACTTTCAGGTTTTTTTTTTTTTCTTTTGGTATCTTAGGTTAATGCCCATGATTATTATTAATTGAATTGACCTGACACTGATCATTAACCATATTTAATACAGTTTTAAGAGACTAACTCAATAAATAAATAGTATATATCTCTAAGGATTAGTTAACCTAAAATGAGTGTCCAGTCTATAATAAAATGCTAATATATACGGCTATAATAGAAAAGAAGGCATGCATGAGTGTATGTGATTACATGTTCATATAAGTAAAAGAGAAAAATGATAATATTGTTCATGAACTGAGGAAAAGTTAGGTTGGAGTCAAGAGATACAATGACAAACATGAGTTGCATTTTCCCACTCCCCTACTCGAATACATGCTTCAGAAACATGCAGAAATTTTGAGGAGGACTTTGGTCTTTCATGGGATGTGGGTTGGGACAAGAAGAAGCTGAGGTAAAGAAGGAGATCGAGACCATCCTGGCTAACACGGTGAAACCCCGTCTCTGCTAAAAAATACAAAAAACTAGCCGGGCGAGGTGGCGGGCGCCTGTAGTCCCAGCTACTCGGGAGGCTGAGGCAGGAGAATGGCATAAACCCGGGAGGCGGAGCTTGCAGTGAGCTGAGATCCGGCCACTGCACTCCAGCCTGGGCGGCAGAGCGAGACTCCGCCTCAAAAAAAAAAAAAAGAAAAAAAAAAAAGAAGTAGATCTTAAATTGCAAGGAGAGCTTAACTAACATCTTCCTTATTAGACGCATAGGCTAAAACATATTAGTGCTTTGTATTGTTTTATGTGTATTGTATTTGTATGATGAAGCTCCCAATGCTTGTTTCATCTTTCAATCTGCATTTTGTGTGTCTTTCTTTCTGTTTTTCAGCTAAAACATATAACCACATTTCTATCAGATACAGTGTTAAATGTTTGTCAAATTTCAACATACTTTTAAATATTTTAGAACTAAATAAAATCTTCTGTTAAAAGTAAACTTATATGCCACACAGGATCATATAAGAGGAACTCAATCGGAAAACAATATCCTGCTCTTAAACTGTTAGCATTACATAATTTACCGCATTATTTCAGAAGAACATAATCCCACTAAACCAAAGCTATCGATAGAATCATATCAGTAGCTTATGATAGGGAAAAATAAACTTCACACAAAAGGAAACATTGACATTTAAGAAGTAGTATTACCTCCCAAAGTGGCAGATGATATAATTAACAACAGTTTTTAATACTGCTATTAGTTTAGAGAGATAGTCATGTGACAGCATTAGTGGCAGTAAAAATGGTACTATATATTTGGTGTTATAAAACTCAATTCTGGAATTAGGTCTAGGTGTAAATTACAGCTCTGCCACTAGATCTAGATAAGAAACTCTACAATGTACTTAATCTCTTTGGAATACTGTATATAAAATTTGCTTCAGAGAAGTATTGTTTGGGCCTAATGGGAAAAAAGAAATGGGGTGTGTGTGTGTGTGTGTGTGTGTGTGAAACCTACATACTCCTTAAGTGTTAGTTTCCTTCCTTGTTATTTCCTCTGAAGGTTTTATCATAAATTTTTGTGTTTAGTCACTTTTTTATTCTCTGTAATTATAACTTTACAATGAATAAAATTATTCACAGGAACAAAGAATTGGGAAATATTAAAATGCCATCTATAGATAAATATTATGTACTCCATAGCTTTGTATTATTATTATTATTATTATTATTATTATTATTATTATTTGTGATTGACTCTCACTCTGTTGCCCAGTCTGGAGTGCAGTTGTGCACTCTCGGCTCATTGCAACCTCTGCCTCCCCAGTTCAAGCGATTCTCTTGCCCCCTGAGCAGCTGGAATTACAGGTGTGCACCACCATGCCTGGCTAATTTTTGTATTTTTAGTAGAGACAAGGTTTCACCATATTAGCCAGGCTGGACTCCAACTCCTGACCTCTAGTTATTCCCCCTCCTCGGCCTCCCAAAGTGCTGAGATTACAGGCATGAGCCACCACTCCTGCCCTAAATATTTTCATTTATATGGAACAGTTAAATATAAATATCTGATTAATCAGACTGCACAGAAACTAACAAAAACATTTTAAATAATGACTAGGAGCCTCAAAATTATAGAAATAATACTAAACATTGGTTTTAAGAGTAAAATTTTAAATTAAGAAAATTTAAAAAGACAAATATTAACAACACTGCGTTTTTCCATACCTTTATTGTTCTATTTTCCACACCTTTATTGAGCAAAAGACCAGATCCCTGAGCCACACGTAAGTCAGGATCTTGTTGGAGATCTGAATCAGTTCCAAACCCTCCATGGCTGTGTGTTTTCCATCACTGCAACAATGGCTTTCGGTCTCACCTACTAAGAGGTGGGAGAATCCTAACTCTCAATTTTCTTATCTCTCAGCCTTGGAAATAAGTTTCTTTCTGATTTATCTGACTATAACATCAAATTACGAAATGATATGATTAGAGAAAATAAAAGAGCTAGACCTGAACTTTGCTGGAGAAAAGAGTCTATTATTTTAAATGAAAAAATGAATAAAAAGAGGCAAATTGTATTTCAAAAACAGCACTGCATAGAAACTTCTCCTAGGACAAGCCTTTTTGGGTAGTGAAGACAGACTTTGAAATAAGTGAATGTGAGTCTAGTTCCTAAGACAGGTTGTTTCCCAGATAAGAAAAGGACTATATGCTCCCCTGTACAGATTGTGTAGTTCCCTCCTTTGATAATATGTTGAGGACTGCCCCGCCCCCTTTTTTTTTCCCTCTCCCAGGGTAACATTTGAAATCACTTTGACATACTTATGACTACTCCTCCTTGTAGCAGTTTTTACACTTGACACTGTATCTTCTAGGTAGGCGTAATGAGGAAGATGACTCTTTTTCCCCATCGAAAGTGTAAGAGCTGGTGGGTCCAGAGCCCAAAGAAGAAGCTGAGTTATTACTATTTGGCATTTATATAGAGTGCTTCCTCTGCAGAACGTGAGACACATCATGAGCTGTTAATTAATAGGCAGTATTCTTCAATACATCCCTGGAGATGGGAAGTGCTGATGATGATCCTGACACCCTTGCTTCTACCCTGAGAAAAAAATAAGCCCCATCCACAGTAAAAATGGAGATAAAATACAAAGGACCAGTAGGAATAAATGTTTATATTCAGTCAGAAGAATTGTCTCTCTATTTTAGGGGATCACAGAGCTTTGGAGAAATGTTAGAGGTTTAAAAAAAAAGTGAAGAGAAACTATAAAGAGAGAAAACTATTTAAAGTCCTAAGAAAAGAGAAGGAAATAGGATGAAGAAAAAACAGTGAAACATCTGTGACATCATTCTTCTTACCTAAGGCCTCAGATGGGCTAGAGGCGCCAGAGTTCTTGCTCCCCCTTCTCCCCCCACCCCCAAGAGTGCCGGGTCCCAGGGGTGCAGGGGCTGGGAAAGGGGGGAGTGGTCCAGCCCCTCTCATGCTCCCTGGTGAATGTGTGTGTGTGTGTGTGTGTGTGTGTGTGTGTGTGTGTGTGTGTGTGTTTTAAACTATACATGTTCAACCTGAAATTTCCTAGCAATAATGGATTGTTAGAGAGAGTCTGTGTTTGTAGTTGGTTTGTTTTTTCTGCCTGCTTATATGTTTTGTTTGTTCATTCTGTGTCAGGGTGTCTGTGAATGTGATGAGTGCTTGCGCTGTTCCTTCTCATTGCTTTTGGAGTGGTGGTGGTTTGTTGGGTTGCTGTTTTAAGGTTAAAAAATTCATGTGAAACACATAGAATTGCCTTAAATTTTCAGCAGTTGAGAAAATCTCAAGTGAGAAAAGCAGCCATACAGATGTTAGAGCAGACTTTGTTGGGGTAGGTTTTACAAGCTCACCTAAATCTTTTACATAAAAATATGATCACGCCGGGCGCGGTGGCTCAAGCCTGTAATCCCAGCACTTTGGGAGGCCGAGGTGGGCGAATCACAAGGTCAGGAGATCGAGACCATCCTGGCTAACACGGTGAAACCCCGTCTCTACTAAAAAATACAAAAAACTAGCCGGGCGAGGTGGCGGGCGCCTGTAGTCCCAGCTACTCGGGAGGCTGAGGCAGGAGAATGGCATGAACCTGGGAGGCGGAGCTTGCAGTGAGCTGAGATCTGGCCAGTGCACTCCAGCTTGGGCGACAGAGCGAGACTCCGTCTCAAAAAAAAAAAAAAAAAAAAAAAAAAAAATGATCACAAAATGAATTTCAAGGGCTGACTTTTAAAAAGAAAATTCACATAACAAGCAACCTGGTGGTTTAGCTGGAAAGTCAGAGGTCCACCTATTTGCATTACTTTTTTTCCAATATAGCGTTAGTAACTAGTGCTGAGCAAAAAAATTGTTAACTTACAGATGACGAGTAGAGGAATATGGGTTTACTTACAGAACTCCAGATTACCTGTGGCACTTGTTTCTGCTTTCATCCCTAGACACTTGGATCAAAGCAAACTATTCCCCATAGAGTAGTCTCAACTTTTGGAATTCTCCCTAAAATGTTTCAGCATAATTTTTTTGGACTGGTTTTGTTGTCACAGTAGACTTAATCTGTGGTTTTCACATGAATCTAGATTAAGACACATCTTAGTAAAACATACAAATAAAGCCAGTTTTACAGGAAAGATACAATATGCATGATGGTAGTTTCCAATTTCCATAAAAGTTTTATATTTCCTTAGAACTTAGAAATAAGGTAAAGAAAGTAAAGAATTTTTTTTCAATGTGTCTTAGTTGTCTAAATGTAGAGCCAAACAACAATGTAGACTCTGGAAAATAATGCAGTAGAGTAGTAAAACTTGAAGTTAGCTTCATTAAATTAGACTCACAGTGATTAATTGAAACAACATTCAACAAATAGCATGAATGCCTACAACATTGTAGGCATTCAAGTCCCTGAAAAAATATAAAATTCTATCATTTATAAATACTGAATATATTGTATTGCTATTAACTAGAAAAATAAGATATTAAAATCTTTTATTCCTTAGATGCAATAATTAAAATGGATAAATTAACCAAAAAATGATAAAGTAGAAAAAAATAGTTAGAAAACAAAACACAAATTATTTATTCCAGATTCTTTACATTGTAGCTGAAAATCTAATGCAAGAAACAAACTTGCTCAATATCAATACTTTGCTCTTCATCTTGCTGACATTAAGTTGGCTATTTCTTGTAACTTAGAGACATAGTTACCATTATTAATAATTCTTAGCTATGTTCTGAAGGAAAAAATAATAAGATAACATTTTGATCAGTTTTCCAGTATTTAATTAACCTCTTTTACAACACTTAACACTTGTGCTAAAGGAAAGAGACTTATCTTACTTCTAGTTGTTCCTCTGTGAAGTAAAAAGCAGTATGGTAGAGTATATGCCGTGTGTTCGGAAAAAAAAAAAACAAAAAAGATTTCAAAAACACATCCTTCATGTGTTTACATAAGCATTTCAACAATTTAAAGGACTTAAAATAGGCAAGGTGCTGCGGTTCACGCCTGTAATCCCAACACTTTGGGGGGCCAAGGTGGGCGGATCACAAGGTCAGGAGTTTGAGACCAGCCTGGCCAATATGGTGAAATTCCGTCTCTACTAAAAATAGAAAAAAATTAGCTGGGCATGGTGGAGGGTGCCTGTAGTCCCAGCTACGCAGAAGGTTGAGGCAGGAGAATCGCTTGAACCTGGGAGGCAGAAGTTGCAGTGAGCCAAGGTCACAGTACTGCACTCCAGCCTGGGCTACAAAGTGAGACTCTGTCTCAAAGAAAAAAAAAAAAAAAAAAAAAAAACTTAAAATTTTTATTTTTTAAAAATTAGCCCAGCTAATTTTTTTCTATTTTTAGTAGAGACGGAATTTCACCATATTGGCCAGGCTGTCTCGAACTCCTGACCTTGTGATCCGCCCACCTTGGCCCCCCAAAGTGTTGGGATTACAGGCGTGAGCCGCAGCACCTTGCCTATTTTAAGTCCTTTAAATTGTTGAAATGCTTATGTAAACACATGAAGGATGTGTTTTTGAAATCTTTTGTTTTTTTTTTTTTTTCCGAACACACGGCATATACTCTACCATACTGCTTTTTACTTTACAGAGGAACAACTAGAAGTAAGATAAGTCTCTTTCCTTTAGCACAAGTGTTAAGTGTTGTAAAAGAGGTTAATTAAATACTGGAAAACTGATCAAAATGTTATCTTATTATTTTTTCCTTCAGAACATAGCTAAGAATTATTAATAATGGTAACTATGTCTCTAAGTTATAAGAAATAGCCAACTTAATGTCAGCAAGATGAAGAGCAAAGTATTGATATTGAGCAAGTTTGTTTCTTGCATTTTTATTTGCATAAAATGGTTCCTCAAGCAATGTTGTTTAAATAAATAAAATGCATATTTTGGAGGAGACATTCTGTAAAGATAGAAATTTACTCCCACTTATTTGCTCAGATTCTCAGCTAAATTTGCTTGTTTTCCATCATCTTGTATGAAAAGAAGGCCAATGTATAGTTATATAACTAAGATATATTTCCATATCTATAGAGGTGTTGGGGTGTGGGATCTACAAAATAAAGAATGAAACAGTGAATTAATATCCTCTTAGCATATGTCTATCTCCGAGAGCATCCTCTCGGTCATGAATGACTGCATGGTGAAAATGTTCAGTGAGTGAAATAAACATACAACCTGCAATTTGCATGAAAGTTATTGATTTATTGATTTTCAAAACACGTGGTCAATGTTGGCATTTGATTTGCCTTTGTGGAGCTCATTCTGCCTGGACTTTGTTTTGCCAAGTCACCCTCATTATCACCTTTCTCTTATGTTAGGTAACTGTAAAATTCCAAATGAACAGCTAAGCAGCCTGGTGTTGAGGTAACATCTTTTTAGAGTTGAAGTCATCGTGTTACACTGGTTTGTTATTCCAGTGAGATTTCACATTTGTTAAAATATACTTTGAAATTTAGTGGTAAGAGAGACCCTCCCCTGCCCTCAGTTGCTCACACCTTCTAGTGTCAGTTCCCTGCGGGACTTGGAACAAAACTGAGCACTCTGGCAAAGCTAAAAATAATCAGTCCATTAGTATCAAGTTGCTTTCCTGAATATAGCAAGGTGTTCTTTCTACCTCCCCATCCCCAGCCATCCTCCTACACTCTACCTGACCTCACCCTAAGATGTATTATGTTCAGAATACAATGGGAACTTCCCTGACTTACTGTTTTCACCCCAAGGATTAGTCATAAAACATAATTGCATATAAAATTACGCACAAAACTTTTTGCAACTTTGTAATGTTATTTTACTAAATTCATAATTTGTAAATGTAGATCTTGGTGAAAATAAAACCATGATATAAAAAATATAATAAATTGGAATATGCTGTCATGAAATTTTGTTTCTTTCCAATAATGTATAATTATTATTTTATGTGGTCTTTGTGAAACACCCAAAAGAGAAAATATAGATTTTATAGACTACAAAGGATTATTTTAAAAGGTAATATTTCAATATAATTAGTTAGATTTATGGGACAATAATATTTTTTAAAAATCTAAAATGTTATGCTTAAAGAAAGGAACTTCATTTATTCTTTTGCTTAGTTATAATTTGACATTAGTTAGAAAATATCAATCTCTATTCTTAAAATTATTAGCTACTTCCACATGCCTGGAATTAACAATAATTAAAACTTTTTAGCAATAGCTATAGAAAATATTATTTTTAAAAATAAATTTTCTAAGTTAAATAGAAATGATATGATATGCTTGTGATTATCAACCTTATGTAAAATCATACTTATAAAAGCATCTTCTAGTCCTTCTCTTGTCAAATATATACTAACGTGCTCCACAAAATAATTTCCCAATTTCTTATCTTTCTTTGGACATCTGGAAAATACATTAGTAACTATAAAAAAAATTAGTTCAAGTGTTCTTTTTCAAAATATAATTTTTACAGCTATCCATAGAACAATAAAAACATTCTACTAAGATTATTTTTCATGGTAAAAAAAAAAATGCATCGAGTAGGGTCTGCTTTGGGGGATTGTAAGGGGAGAAACCTGGGGTGCTTTAAGGTTAATGGACAGTGATTAAGGTTAATGGCTAAGTGCTTAAGGTTAAGTGCTATATTTACATAGCTGTCAATTCCTTAAAAAAAAAGTCTTTATGTCTATCAATCAGTTCTAGCTAATAGCCAATTAAACAGCAAATGGGGGATAGAGACGTAGGTAAAGACCCTTTAACCTGCATTTATAGGGTGGAATGGTCAACTTTCAATCAAGAAGTACTTATTGAACACCTATTTTGTCATGGCTGTGTTGCACACAAAAACGTAGACATCATGGCCCCTGTGTTAAAAATGCTTAGTATCTAGCAGGGAATAGAACTAGGTATGGAAATACATCAGTATGGGCAGCTATCAAATAAATGACACAGATGAGACATGATATAGAATTCAGAGGAGGTAAAGATACTATGTAGCTCAAGATTTCAGAAAATTGGGAAGGATATTTAAAATAAACCTTAAAATTAATGTTTGTCAAAGAGCTATATCTTATTCTTTAAAAAAAATACAATCCCAAATAATGTGAACATATGTCAATGACATGATGCGCCATACATTCTGCTCTGCATTAAGATGACTTCAACAATTTAACGACAATACTAATAAATAAGAAGCTCAATAGTTAGGAATATACATGTGTTCCTCTTTTTTGCACACAAAATCTCAAGATCAATTTAAAGCAGCAACAACAACAAAACAACACAGATAGCCAAAGCAAAGCTAGGTTAGTGCATTAACTGTGAATCCAATGCAAACTTTTTTAAGCGAGGCAAATCAGAAAAGTTTAGGATAATATAAGGTCTAAAGTATCCAGCAGTTGTTCAAGGCAAACTGCATCACGATCCCTTAAATGACAACAACATGATTAATTAAAGAAGTTAACTAAAACAAAATTAATGTTCATTTCTACAAAAAAACACTGAGAACAGTGCTTCATAGATGGAATGGCCTCACTTTCACTCAATTACCAACATTCAGGCAGGGCTTTGGGGGTTTTGTTTGCCTGTTTGTTTTTTATTTTAACTTCTTTCACTCTCCCTGAATTTCCAACTGCAAGAGTGGATTTTGACAGCAGAAGGAAGGTATACTAGAAATAGAGAATGCGAAGGTAAGGGACTGAAGACAAACACCTGGAATGAAGCAGAAGGTGAAAAATAGTAACACAAAAACATTAAAAGCAAATTTTAAAACTGCTCGTAGGGAATCTTTCCATTCAGTAATTTTCTTCCATTAGCTAATTTCAAAATGTTAGAGCCTGAGCATAAAACAGACAGAGATAAATGAGTACCAGAGATTCATAGCAAATTTTAATACATCCTGATCTCCTGACAGCCAGAATGCTGTCCAGGTAGCAGTGCCCAGGGTCAGAGTCGGCCTGGGCAGAAGATTAGAGCTCTAAGGCAAGATTGAAGGGCCCCTCAGCTCCTTGGACTGAAATTCATCTCTTTTTGAGTTTTTCTGAAACTGAATAATTACCTGTTTTTGAATTTGAAGTGTCCTCTTTTTTTAAAATATAATTATCCCCAAAGTGTTAGAACTTTATCAATTCAAGGATGTCCTATCAAACTGTATTTTTCAACATACTGTGTCTATGTTTAATTATCTTTGCTCCCATAATGTAGAAGTGAATATTAAATAGGATGTGTTTTGACTTAGGAATTAGTGGGAAAGAGCATAGAAATACGGAAAAAAGTAATAATAAAGACTTTAATAGCATGTAGCTTTATGAATTGGAAACACTGATGTTGGTAGAAGTTCAGTATTGGGAAAAATCTGAAGTCAGTAAGAAGCCTATGGCATGAGGGTGTCTGTTTTGAAAGAAAGGTAAAGAAGTTACTCTGATTTTGCAAAAGTGTGAGGAGAGATAGAGTGTCAAAAATAAAGCTCCTGACACTTGAAATTTGCTAAGGAGCAATCCTGTTATTTGTATTTTCTAGCTCCAAAGGCGTCTAAGTAAAGAAAGATACAACTTAATGGTGGGGTTGATCAATGAAAAGATACGAGGGCAAATCGAAATCTTCAGGGATCCACTGGTCTTTCAAATATTTACTACCCTCACCTTTTTCATGCGTCTCATTATTAATGGCTTCTGCTGCACAGGGTCGACCAAACCTAATTAAAAATGAACATTATTTCAAAGCTCTTTTAGGGTAACTCTGAAATGTTCTCCTAAAGGAAATAAATCCAAAAATGCTTTAAGTATATTATTCATCTAAATTGAAAGAGCCAGCTATAACTGATGTTGAAATCCAATATCTGTTAAATAAGAAATGCAGTGTTTAATAGAAAAAAGATCTAGTATAAACTTTGTGTATCTCTGATATTTCCCCAAAATTTGTCTTTGATTTCAAAAGGAATATGAAATAATTGCAATACTTTTTTTATTTAAGTAATGCTAAATATGGTTTCCTACATTTTTTCTTATTACACATAATTCAAGGTAAATTAAGTTCACTCTTTTCAGCTAATTACATTGCACTATCTCCATTTTATTACACTGTCTATAGCTTGACAGAATAAAATGTTACCTTTAATAGAAAAAAACGCAAATTATTAACTATTTAAAGTAGAAGAAATGAATTTTAATTATTTAATTCATGATAAGCACTGAAAAGAAGACAGCAAAGTTAACTAAAATAATCAATGCCCTCATTTTTCAATATTCAAGTAATGAGGACATTTAATTACTCAAGAGTAGTTTATTAATTTAGTCATGATTGACTGTAAGTCATTAAAAGGCATCACAAAAGTAAGATTGGTTTAAATTAGTACATATATTTTTAAGAGTAATATAGCTTCTACCTAGAGTTTATTTTTTAAAGCTTGTTTTATGTCTTAATGTTGATTGATGTTAACTTATCATACACGAAATTATATATATAAGCATTTGAAAAATTAGGCATAAAATCAAATTCATCTATTTCAAACTTCTCATTTTACAAGTGAAAATATTGAAGTAGTGCTATTAATTTTTTAATGTAAGAAGTGTGTAAGTGCTATTAATGTTACTTGTCCAAACTCATGTTTATTTTGACTTTACTACAGTAGAATCTCTAAACTTTTGATTAATTCTCTATTTATCATGAAACAATGTACATATAAATGCATATATATTTTATAATTATTGTATATCTAATATCTATTCCTAAACAGTAAATTAGTAGACTCAATTTTATTCAACACATATTTAGTGTTCATTAATGACATATGATTCTCTTGAATTTTTAGTGGTGCTTTAAAATCTAATAAACAGCATTAGCAGTAACATAGTAAAAGCACCTAAAATGTTCTGAGACTGTTCAACCCAGGGCCCTTCCCAAAAAAACAGTTGGAGTCAGTCTTTAAACACTGATGATCATAGCTGTAGGAGTTTACAAGGTGTTATTTGTCCATTACACTGCTTCCCTATAGAACAGCCCAAGTACCAGCCACATTCACATTTTTCCCTTAAGACATGCCTACCTCATGTGTGGCCTATATATGGCATTATTGTTGTGGCCACAACTGCTGTTAGATGGCTGGCTCCTGTTATAGCCTCTTCACACTGTTAAAGGTGGTGCTGCATAACTAGTATCCTGAGTTTTGGTAGAAAATCTATGCTTTTCTTATATGAAACCTTATTTATTTCAAAAAGTTACATGATAGACTCAAAATTCTAGTTTTTTTTTTTTGTTTTTGTTTTTGTTTTTTTTTTTTTCTTTTTTTTTTGGAGTGTAGTCTCAAACTTTCTTAGTCTAGTCTCATCTGAAAGACACAAAATACCCTTGGAATGTTTAATTAACAAATCTAAATCTCTTTCAGCCCTTTGAAATGTTTACTTGTAGGTGTAGTTTTTAAAGTTTACAGAAGAGGCAGACATACATAAAATGTTTTGGAAGCAAATCAAAACTAGAAGTAAAGAGAGCCCTATGTGCAATAACTATAACCATAAACTAAAGCACAGGATTGCATTTGTAGACATAATGGGAATAGGCCATGCTAGTCCTTAAAATTAATTTTCTCAAACTCCATGTTAACTACCTGTGGATAAAGAGCTAACAATAAAATTTTCACTTCATGATAATTTGACCTTTTGTTAACTATCTAGTTCCATTCCCCTTGAAAATGATAAAAATTAGAATGTCAACCACATTGCTAGGAAAATAGGCCTACAGGAAAAATGACCCTTAACTGCTACAACGAATCAGGACTAAGACAATTGTAAATACCTGATAGTAACCCTAATGTTGGGTATCCCTGAATATGGTGATGATTTTTACTGGGCAGGCCCCTTGCAGGAATCCTAGAAGCTGTGTCTCTCTTGTTATAAAAGGTATCAGTTTTTATAGAGAAGGAGGTTTTCAATCAGGGAATTTCCCTCACTTGCCTCATTTTGACCTTGCCTGCTAGCACCTGAGTTGTTGGACTACTTAAGGACTGCCTGCATTGTTGCCCCAATGGTGCTTTGCTGGTGGTCCATAGTTCATTCTTATTCTATCTTTTGAGTAGGGTAGCATCAGATGTAGCCAATGGTAGTCTTGTGAGTAGGTGTTAATGAAAGTTTTCAAAGACTTTGAGTGGGGAATATACAACTCATATCATACTAATTAAAAAAAAAAAATCTGGGCCAGGTGTAATAGCTCATGCCTGTAATCCCAGCACTTAGAGAGGCTAAGGTGGGCAGATCACCTGATGTCAGGAGTTCGAGACCAGCCTGGCCAACACAGTGAAACCTCGTTTCTACTAAAAATACAAATAATCACCGAGGTGTGGTGGTGGGCACCTGTAATCCCAGCTACTCAGGAGGCTGAGGCAGGCGAATCGCTTGAACCCGGGAGGCAGAGGTTGCAGTGAGCTGAGATTGCGCCACTGCACTCCAGCTTGGGCAACAAGAGTGAAACTCTGTTATAAATAAATAAATAAATAAATAAATAAATAAATAAGAAAAAGAAAGAAAATCTGGGTTTTGTCACAGTCAAAAAGGAAAGTTCACCATTTCCAAAATGGACTGCTTAACAAAAGAAAACAAAACAAAAAAATCAAAAAACACTGCTGGTAATACTACAGTACTAAAAATATTATAATCTACCTAGAAGACCATTGTGTAAGGCTGTGGGTAGCTTTAGCACAGTTTAAAGTTACACATTAAATAATAAAAAAGAAGTGTTCCTATAGCAGCAGAGAATAGCAAGTGGTTAACCTAAATGTTCAAGACATTAAAAGTCTGAATAAAACAGGAAACAAATATTTTAAATGCATACATTTTTCTTGTTGGTGCATACAAAAATTTGTGATGAGAGCTTTTTAAATTATAGACTATAGTTATTTAAACAAAATAAAAATTCTTCTTTTTAATTTAACAAACCTATCACTACGGAATATCTAATAGGAATGCTGCCAGGTAGAGGGTTTTACTTATGTATGCACATATTCACTTGTTCACTTTCACACACACACACAGAGCAAGTTTTTATCACATTGTAACACTGAAATTAATAAATATACCTTAACATAGGATGTAAAGATTTTATGTAAAAATACAGCATTTCCGACTGGTGACATCTTGTTTAGCATTATATCCTCATAAAAGTAAGTAGAATACATTCCAAAGAATGGCATTACTAGTTTCTTGAATCAAAATATGATGGCAATACTGATGCTCTTAAGACACTTATGACTCATACAAATAAAGTTTGTATGCTCATCCTTCAGGATCATAATGTATTGAAGTAGTACAAGTCTCTAAATTCCAGTCCAGAGGAATGGAACTATAATACAAACAGTTTCTATTGCAACCTTCACTGCATGTGGGCATCTTGGCATGTTTGTACACATTTACTGCTTTTATCATTGGATTAGTCATCTGAATAGATTTCTGTATGCTTAATCTTCTTTAGAAATTCAAGAAAATAGAACACATTGCTCATCTGTAAAATGGAAATGACAAATCTACCTTTATTCATTAATATAAAGATTACATAAGATAACGTAAGTCACATGACACATAGTAGTTACTGCAGTAATGTTCCTTTTCCAAATTTATTAACATATTTTTAATATTTTAAATAAAATTTAAATGTTTGCACATAAACTAACATTACTCAAATTTTCATGTATAAAGTAAATATTTGGCCACAGTATTGGATGTGATAAAATATACTTTTATCATTATTTAAGAAGTGAAAAAAATCAAAGTTTTTTTGGTACTATTTCATGGGGTAGCTGAGAACAAACATGAAAATACATGTTAATATTTTATGTATTTTTTTTTTTTTTTTTTTTTTTTTTTTTGGAAAAAAGGGTCTTACTCTGTCACCCAGGCTGAGTGCAGTGGGGCGATCATGGTTGATTATAGCGTCAACCTCCTGGGGTCAAGTAATTCTCCTGCCTCAGCCTTCTGAGTAGCTGAGACTACAGGCACTCACCACCCCTAATATTTGTATTTACTTTTTGTAGAGGTGAGATTTCGCCATGTTGCCCAGGCTAGTCATGAACTCCTGGGCTCTAGCAATCTTCTTACCTAGGCCTCCAAATGTGCTGACACTGCAAGTGTGATTTACTGCTCCCGCTTTATGTGAATTTCAGACATCCTTACCAGTACTAACAATTTTCTCTTCTTTACCATGCTTCAAGCCAATATTAGCTGTGATTGAATGGGTAAACCGAACTTAATTCAAAGGTTCAGTATTGTAGGGCTTACTTTCAAGTAATAAAGATTTGGGGCTCCCATTGTTAACTTTGTTTCATTTCCAAAATTGTAGAAAACTGGGATAAAGAAGAGGCTCATTTAGAAATAGTATGGATCAAATATAAGTCTTTCATGAAGTTTACAAATTGGGAAAAGCTTTGATAAGTGTTTTCTTGGCCAGAGAAAGAAATTTTTGATTCCTTGGTGAAACGGAAATTAGACTCAGAAATATGTTTAATGATTAAATATCATTACAACATATTTTAATCTAAAAAGGAAAATAGGCATTATGATGTATATGATATAAAACAAATTACAGGCTGGGCACAGTGGCTCACGGCTGTAATCCCAGCACTTTGGGAGGCTGAGACAGGCAGATCAAGAGGTCAGAAGATCAAGACCATCCTGACCAACATGGTGAAACCCTGTCTCTATTAAAAATACAAAAATTAGCTGGACGTGGTGGCATGTGCCTGTAATCTCAGCTACTAGGGAGGCTGAGGAAGGAGAATCACTTGAACCAGGGAGTTTCAGGTTGCAGTGAGCCGAGATTGCGCTATTGCATTCCAGCCTGGCGACAGAGCGAGATTCTGCATCAAAAAAACAAAAACAAATACAAAAAAACAAATTACATCAAACCATCAAACATTTATTCTTATACTACATCTAAAATCTTTTACAAGTCTACCAAGCATATTACATGAAACATCATATATATGGCTTGTGCATGCTCCTGTGTTCTGTTCTATCTTATAATAACTTCTCAGAATTTCCTATAGTACTTTACAAATGGTTTTGCAAAGTTTATTCACAAGTATTCACACAAATGTTGCATGATGGATATTCTGTACATTTTGAAAACAAGGTAGTGATTGCCACAAAGAAGACCCAAGCCCCAGTATTTTTACTTAATGCTCACTATTCTCTTTCTAGAGAATTTTGGATTTGTGAGTTAGCCAAGTATAATTATAAACACAGAAGTATATCACATAGTTCATAGTATTTATTTCAGGAAAATAAATTTCAGAGTGACCAAAAATATTATTTATTGGAAAAACATGATTATGTAGCATGTAAAATTCAAGCATATTAGTGCATCTCACTAGAAAAAACAAGGTTAAATCTTCAAATTTTTAATAGAAGTACAGATAGAATACTAATGATTCTTCTCTGTCTCTTCCATACAAATTTGAAATGCACAATATTAAGTAATAAAACAAAAGTGAAGTTACTACTAATTAGATGCCTCCTTGATTTCTTGCTTTAGACATACCTGCAGCTAACTTCTACTGTGAACATATAGCAATGATAATAATAAAAATGTATACCCATGCTTAAAAAATGGGTATTTTAATGGGCCTCAAATGAAAAGAAATATTTAATATTAAGCAGGGCTAGAAATGAAAAACTATTAGATTTTGGCTGCCTGCAAATCCAGACGCAGGTGGCCAGGAGTCTGAGTCATGTAGGGAAACTGGGACCAAGACCCTCCCACTGCTCTGCCCCATGCAAAGGGACCCAAACCATGAATTGGGTTGATTGTTGTGACTGCTGGCTGGGACTTCAGGGTGTTTGAAACTGTGGAAGTGAGCAGAGATAGCTAGCACCCGGATCTGGATAGAAGTGTCCACCAGCAATGTCTAGGTCTGCAGTGTTACCAATATTTCCCTGGAACATGAGCCAGAAGCAATTAGATTAAGAATTAATTCCAGGCTGGTTCCCTGGTGAAAGGCTTGTAATGTCAAGTAAGAACAGAAAGTGGGAGAGAAACACTTTTCCACTTAAGATGAACCTACAAATAAAAATAAAGTAGTTACTGGATAATTCAAAAAGGATTTATGAGGATAAGATTAACTTCAAGAAATTAACTTGTGGATCTCTTTGACTAATGATAGTGATAGAGGAAGTCTTTGACCACTGTTTTTAAGTAATCATCAATCCTCAAGGTATTTAGAGCTTTCAGATCCTGTCACCACAGATTAATTTTTCCAGGATCTTGAGATTAGTTTCTAAAAACTGTTTTTTTCTCTTTAAAAAAATAAGAATAGTGTATGACTTTATAAATGCTGATCATATTTAGATATCTTTTATGCAAACCAAAGGAAAAATGAGAATTAAAAGAACATTTATTTCTACCTACTCTTTTGTAGAAAATGAGTTGGGGTTGTTCAGGTTTGAAGGAATTTCCCCATGTTCATTCCATTTGCCTTGCATGAGTCTGCTTGTGTTTGTAAAAGTAAACTATGTATTGGTTTAATAATTATAATAATATGGACTGTTAAAAATTAAAAAAAAAACTCTTTAAAATGAATATGCTGTGTTTATATGGGAAAGGATAAGCCCATAATATTGAAAATATAAGATATAAGGATTTTTTTTGTCAAAAATATTTTGTTTTTTTTATCTTCACTAAGAATCTCGATCGTAATGATGAATGTCTGTCTTGAGAAGAATGTTTTCCACTAGATAGACATACCACATATGTAGGTTATAGGAAATTATATTTTAAATGAAATATTACAAGGAGGTGTTTTCCAGGCTATGTTTTTTACAAGTCTACCAAGCGTGTATATATATGTGTGTATATATATATATATATATACACACACACACACATATATACCAACCGTGTGTGTATATACATATACACACACACACACCAAGCGTGTATATATATACACACACACACACATACACATGCATACATATATACATACTCCCCACAGGTAAGGAGAAAATTCAATTGGCATTCTGTCTTTCAAAAAACAAATATCCAGATAGTCCTATTGAATAACCGAGGCCTAAAAGTCTTTGAAAGTGGTTGACAGCTTTTTTTTTTTTTTTTTTTTTTTTTTTTTTTTTTTTTTTTTTCCCACTGCCTTGCAGGTGGGAATGTGTTTAGGTGACTCTCATTGAAAGACTATTGCGATTAGAGTGATCTCTGCTTGTCAGTCAGCCAGACATCACTGGGTTGGAAATACCCTGAGGAGACAAACTTCCCAGAGGCCCACTATTAACAGGTGTGGACATATGAAATGAGTGAGAGTTGAAGGGTCAGCTCTTCCTCACATGTCAGAAATATAACTGTAACTCCTTCTTTACCTATAGTAAAACCTCTGAAAACAATGGGGTAAAGTACTGAGTGACGTAACCTGAATGAGATCATACTCACTGATTGACAACCAACTAGTTACACTTTATTTGATTGGGCATTCCATCAATTTCATTCTTTACCTTCTTTCTAAATTCAAGTAGTCCAGATAAGATGGTCAGAGATAAAGCCAACTTTTCACTAATAATGAAGTCATCCATTAGAGAGGTAGTAGAGTCCGGTGGTTGGGGTAGCATCTTCCCTCAAGCAAAGTTAATTTGAACCCAAGTTACACTATTTACTACCTATATAAGTTTGTTCTCACACTGCTATGAAGAAATATCCGAGACAGGATAATTTAAAAAAGAAAAGAGATTTAATTGACTCACAGATCCACATGGCATTGGAGGCCTCAGGAAGCTTACGATCATGGCAGAAAGCACCTTTTCACAGGGTGGCAGGAGACAGAATGAGTGCTAATCAAAGAAGGAAGCCTCTTATCAAACCATCAGATCTCGTGAGAACTCACTCACTATCAGGAGAGCAGCATGAGGGAAACCGCCCCCATGATTCAATTATCTCCACCTGGTACTGCCCTTGACACATGGGGATTATTACAATTCATGGTGAGACTTGGGTTGGGACACAGAGCCAAACCATCTGCATGACACTAAGCAAGTCCCTTAACCAATCCATTTTCGCATTCACAAATGGGAATAGGAACGCTACCTACTTCATTGGACTATAAGAACTAAATAAATCATGGCATGTTTAGGGCAGTTTTGATGAATTTATTTTGTGAGAGCCCCACTAATGTTATTCATTAGAACTCTGGAAGTAGTTGGCTTCCAATTCAGAGCAAAAAAATGGAATTTTGAATAATAGAGTACTGAGAAGACGTAGCTGTGGCCATTGACAAAATGTGACACATCTGGGAAGCACTGTGCCCATTTTACAGAGGTACTAGATTTTTCTCTTCCTTGAGTGGCTGTTGAAAACTCCTCTTGTGTGATGTTAGCATTCAATATTGAACTCCTTTTTTCTACACTTTCAATCTTGATATCTAATATAATTCCTTCACTATAAGTGAACATGAAGTTATTAAGTTCTATATGTGTTGACATGTGGTTAAAAAAGAAAATTTATTACAAAGAGAATATTCCATAGAATAAGTTGATATATCCTATGTCTTCTAATGATTTTCCTCTAAGCATATAGCAATTTTCACATGTGATAAATATAGTATATATACTTATATTATTTGTATTCTTCAATTACTTATATTGCAATCTTATTTGAAAACATGTATAGATAAATCTACAGGGACACAAAATGAATAATACATGAAAAAAAATTTTAAATATATAAGGACCACTTGATTTATTCATTGCCTTAACTTTATGATATTTATAAACAAATTATAATTCTAGTAAAAAAGAATCATTTAAAAAATATAAGTTGGATATAACCACAATGTTTTTCCAGCAAAAAAAAAAAAAAAAAAAAAAAAAACTCTTTAACTAGATAGACTATAACAACACCACCATTATAAATTTGATCCTTTGAGATTGTCACCAGGCTTAAAATTATTCTCTTCATCCTCACTCAGCTATATTCATCAATGATTTTTCTCCATTAGTGAAAAATCACTATCTTCATGAGTTACTTGTGTATATTCACTTGCTAGCACATTTAAGCATAATAAACTTAGGTTAAAAAATCAAACCTTTTTCCTACTCTATCTTTATCCCTACAGAGCCTTTTAAAAGTTCATTAAATTAACTGAAACTTAAGCAAAGGTTATATACTCCATTTGGATAAAGAGTAAAAATTTCATTCGCCAATTATTAGCTCGATTGATTTTTTTCACTTAGTTGTTATTTTTTCTTTACTAAACCAAATATACTGTTGTGTTGCTATCATATGAAAGCAACCACAATGCATTAAAAATGTGCGATATAATACTACTTGATTTTTATTACACTTTGAAAGGCAAATGGAGTAAATCAAGAAAAAACAAATCTAAATGCCGTGCTGAAGTGAGGTCCAGCCTTTGAAACCAGCTTCCTATTAATCACAGAGCTGACCTTTTCATTAAGGGGCACTTGTTGAAGTCATTGACACGGTTACGGCATTCATATGTGTGAACTGTACTCTATGGCATTCATGTGCTGGGGAAGGCATAGTGAAATTAGAATCTCTCCCTGTAGGGGGTAGACATTGACCGCTATTCAATGCCAACGATTGTCGGTTAAAGTATGTCATGAAGAATGACTGTGAAACTCCGTTTACTCCACCATCAGTAATGTCAAATACAATTCTTAAAGAAATATATTTAACTAGAAATAATTAATTAAACCTCTCATAGCAGCAACTTTATCCAAGCTAAATCATTTCTGAATATACACAAAGGAGTCATCAGGATTCTACCGTCATGGCTTTTAAATCATCATTTTTAATGATGTCCATCTATAATAGTTAGAAAATAAAAACAAAACATTAGCCGATGGGGAATTATGTAAACAGTGCAATACTGTTTTGTCTAATTTTGCCTATCTACTCCACATATGTGCATTGCCTTTTGAGATGACAACGTCTTCCAGACTAATTTTTCAAATTAATAATGGTTAAATTTTAAAAAATCAGCTCAAAGGACTATTAATAGATAAGAAGTGCGGACAGTTTTTGTTGCATTTTCTTTAATCTGATCAGCTTTGCGCAATGTTTGATGGATTAATTTAGAAATAATAACTGGAATCTTTGGTAGGGCATATGTTTATTTCTTACATGAAAGCATCATACGTTTGAGCAGCAAACACATTCTTTTACATTGGCTGACACTCCACCTGAAAGTCCACCACAGTTAGCCTGTTAACACAATTCAGAATATATGGTATGGTAGTAAAAAGATTCCCCACAGCCAAGTAAAAATCAGAGTAGGGGGCTCAAGGAACAAGGCTGTACGTAGATCAAACCTGAACTTCAAGTTCAAACATAGTTTAATGGTGAATCCGAAGTTGTAAATGCAAAATAAACGCAAAGTGAAGACTGCTTTAAACCAAGCATGAAAGACTAAAAAGTCAACGTTGAGATTTCATACATCTGGTTTTAATATACTTTCTTATGCTATTAGACAAATGATCTTTTGTTTTGTTTTGTTTGTTTTAAAAATTCACTCCCATTGTCATTGCTGCTACAACCTAATATTCTTTTAAAGGAGTTTTTAGTGTCACTTTTCTAGTAAGAGATCAAGCTATAGAACAGATGTGTTAAGTAAAAATTATAAGCAAATTCCTCACATCAATGTATGAGGAGTAATGTAGCAGTATAGTTATGCAAAAAAGTGAAATCCATTTTCAAGAAGGGTATGTGCTTCTTAAAGATTTTTTGTGTGTGCTCTCGAAACTGACAAAACACTTGCCACCATCATTTTTGACAGTAATAAAGGACATTTCACCCAGAAGTAGCAGTTAATATGCCAAAATATAGGATTGAATTAACAGTATTATTAGCACCACATTTCATTTCCGAGACCTTCTGAATGAGGAGTCACTTCAGGAGTATTTAAGTATTAATGACAGTGCCAGGGCATTGTGCAAAATGAAACTGGAGAAAATTCATGGGGTTATGAACATAAGCTTTGTCTTAGTTCACTTTTGCACAGCCTTTAGAGGATTCCCTGGGAGTAAACACCCTTAATTAATTCCCAAGTAAAAGAAAGAAAGATAATTTTTTCCACTTACTGTATTCGTTGTCCTTTGTCCATGCGTTGAAGTCAAAGGGCTGTTCTGTTCTTACCTAGCTCCAGGTTGCCCTCCGGATTAGGCATAAACGTGAGTGGCAAGAAGCGTGTTCACTTTGTAACAGTACCAGGAGCAGCCCATCGCACTGATGCTACAGAGCCCAACAGGACACAGTGCTAAACTTCAGCGTGAGAGCACAGCATCTATTAGCCCTGAGGCTCTACCATTTCACCTACACCTGGGCGGATCTATCAAGCTTCATCTCTATTAGAGCTATTTGACTCTGTGGTTTAAGAGGGAGGAGGAAAAAAAAAAAGAGGCTTGCCGTTGTCACACTTGTTTCCTATTAAAGAGCCTTACGGTGGATTGAGTAATTGTGTACGAAGGTAGTCTGGCTGGCAGATGTGTCAGCCCCAGTGGAGCACTAGATTCAAGGCAGATGGGTTGTACCAGGGCGCAAACAACATTGAGAGAGAGAGAGGCGTGATTAAAACAGCAGGCCTCTGTTTTATAGTGCTGGAAGTGGGGTAGCATTAAAACTCCTAAGAGACAGAGTTTCCCAAATGGTATTGCTCTGTAGCAAAGAAAACAATAAATTCAATTAAAAAAGAAAGATTCTCAAACTACAATAGTTATAGAGATATTTATAATAATCACATTAACTATTAATGAGGGGCTAAATAATGCACCCTTCCCCCAATACCCTAACAGAACTTAATTAAAACTACTCAATCACGGGTCATAGTGGGTTATTGATAGTGTTAACGTGATGGATTTGAAACAGATCCCTCATTCTGCTACATAAGCCAAGTTATCTTTTTAATCTGAATTAAATTGCTTTAAGGAGATTTACACTGTCAGAGAGATTGACATTCTGCAATTGGACATTTATTTTAATGTTCTTGAAGCCAATTTTTATGGAAAATGTCCTCATCTAGGTATTTCTGTATATTACTTATTATTTCAGGCACCTTAACCCATCAAAACTTTAGGGTTTTCTGTGTCACCACTCTTTTTCACAAGAAAAAAAAATGCACAAGAAATCAGAATGAGTATAATTAACTTCCAAAAATCAGGCTGTTGGATCTATTTTCCTATGTTGCTGAGAGCTATTTTCCTGTGTTAAACAGTGTGTGGCTACTATTGTTAATCATGATGATGATGGTAATTGAACAGTTGCTACATGACAAACTATGTAAAGAGCGTTACATAATCATTTCTTTTGAGTCCTACAAGGACACTGTAAGGTCAATATTACTATTATTATCATCTATTTTTTTTTCTTTTTAACAAATGAGGGAGTCTCTGAGAGGTTACTGTACCCAAAGTCATGGTTTTGTTATGGTTGGAAGCAGGATCCAATCTGATCTGCCTCTAGAATTCTCACTCTTCCCCATGTCAGACAGTCTCCCTGAAGAATAATTTTTATCCGGTACAGAATCAGATAATTATCATTGATCTCTTTTATAAGAAAATAAAACATAGTTTAGAAGTAGATACTCTAACTTCATGTGCCCAAACAGGTAGTAGAAATATAGTGTAGTCTACTGATAGAAGTGTAGACTTATGATAGAGGGACCCAGCAAGTTAGGAATTGCCTAAGCAGTTATATTTTTAAAATAATTTGTTGGAACTTTTTTATAATGAAAATCTCTTCAGCAAATGTTTCTTTAATATCCCAATTCATTTGCAGCAAACTTGTAAAAGAAAGTAAGGGATTAAAAATTAAAAATTATCACATCTATTTTCCATGTTTCCATAAGTTGTCCAAAATTCATTCATTGTTTGATTAAAAAATTTTATGATCCTTTTCAGATTTTGCCATTTCTTTGTAAATAATTACTTTATTCTAATAGAGCCTTACTTGACTCATCAGTAAAATAATATAATTTAGCAGACTAAAAGGAAAAAAGCCCATTTCACTTCTGGAAACAAAAAAGACAATAAAATAATTATTTAAAAGAGGTATGTTAAATTCTATAAAAACTGTGTTTAAATTATGAGACTAACATTTATTGAAAATTATAAAAGATAAACAACAATATAAAAGTCTGATTTTTAAATAATTGCATTGTTTTATGCTGTATGGCAGATCACACTAGCATACATATCTTTTGTCCTCTGATTTTGGATATTTATAATAATCACACTAAACAATTAGGAAAGTGTCCTCTCTGTCATTCCATCTAAAAAAAGGAATAAGAACAAACAAACTTCAAAATGCAAAACTATTTTTAAGGGAAATATTAAAAGGCAATAAAGGAGAATAATAATGTATGGGAAAAATGGGGATAGGAAACCAAGGAAAAGACAGATGGAAGCAAAGAACACAGATAACAGAACCCAAGAAAAAAACTGATAAACAGATTGTGATTTCAGTGTACCCCAAGGGGCCAATACAATTTGAAGAACTCTAAATGGTTCATAAATATCATTTGAATATAGCTGTGGTATGAGAAGAGGGTATCTTTAACAATGTCTGGTTATTTTAGAGAGTGTTTGTGTATAAGTATATGTACGTATGTGTGATTTTCATATCCTAAAGACATTACAAGCATGTGTTGATATTCAGGTTTCAGAAATCATACTACTGGATGAGCACAAAATTACCTGTAGAAATATTACATAAGAGAGCCATTTATCATAACTTTCTTTAATTGGATTTAAGTAAATTAGATTGAAGTTTCTGGCTATCTGAACTCTCTATTATGAACTTTAGCATTTTCAGATTTCAGAAATTTTCATTGGAAAAACAAACAAAATTTCTGCATTTTCATGGTTTCACATAATTTGCCCTGAAGACTGACTTGTGATATGTTTTTTCTATCTTAGTTGAAAATGAAACATATTGGAAACATCCCAAGAAAAAAATATCCTGGGGAGTTTCCAGTCTAACTTTTATACCAAAACTTGGATAAGATTTAGAGAAGCATACAATTTCTTTATTTTGATTTATATCTATGTTTTTTTCACAACCCATCATACAAGCCTATTCACAAGGGAGTCCTCTTTAACAAATGCTCTCTAATTTATGAACGAATGATTCAATGCTTGCTGGTTTTTCTTTTACCTGCAGGAAGGCAAAAATCAAAATTTCCCCAACTCATGTCTAGCTGGCCACATCATTCCTGATTTGGACCTGTTTTCAATTCTATTTATTCCCTTTCTATTAAATCACAAATTCACCTTTTGTTTTACTAATGGAGGCTATGGCAGTGGTTGTGGTGTCTGTGAAGTTACTATTAATAAGATTCTTTTAATAAACTTCAATATGGTCTGTCATTTCCAATTAAATATCAAAATAGTTTGCTGAAATGATGTACAAATATTTCTCTTTAATAAATATGTTCAACTATTTATGATATGTGATTGAAACAAAAATTTAGGGCTCTTTTAATAATCTGGTTTAAGACTTGATTCTCTTTTAAATATGTGTCTTGCTTTGATCAAGCTTTCCAAGTCCAAATGGTAAATAATTTTAGTTCCAAGCCACTTATTTCTGAGTTTAAGGTAATGGAAAAACAGCATGATGATGCCTAGTATCAAATTGGCATTTCTGAAAACAGTGCTTCAGCTCCTAAATGTAAACACACTTTATATAAATTCCTTTAAAAAAAAACTTTCTGCCAGGCATGGTGGTTCACATCTGTAATCCCAACACTTTGAGAGGGCAAGGTGGGCAGATCACCTGAGGTCGGAAATTCGAGACCAGCCTGACAAACATGGAGAAACCCCGTTTCTACTGAAAATACAAAATTAGCCTGGCGTGGTGGTGCATGCCTATAATTCCAGCTACTTGGGAGGCTGAGGCAGGAGAATCACTTGAAACCAGGAGGCAGAGGTTGTGGTGAGCCGAAATGATGCCATTGACCATTGACTCTAGCCTGGACAACAAAAGCAAAACTCTATCTCAAAAACAACAACAACAACAAACCTTTCCATATTTTTATATTTTTCACTCCATAGTTTCAATTTTATGCCTCATTAATGCAAGGATATAAAACATATGGAGTTCCTTAAAGCACAGGGTTCACTGACTCTTTTACAGATATATCTTCTTCCCAGTGTGGTTTATTGGAGTGCGATTATATGTAAGGTGAAGATAAAACAGGGTTTGTGTTTTTGTTGATTCATCAGTTTTAGAGAATGGGACTGAAATGTTACTTTATGTTGTTGTGGATTCACCAACTCTAAAATATGTCATGCAATGGGCAGAGAAAGTAAAAATTTAGGTACCAGACCATTAATATATTAATATTATGATATTACATTAATAGGATAAGCTATCAATAGAAAAACATTGCATAGAATTGTAGAAAACGATATATTTCTGTGAGCAGATCTGATAAAACTGTCAGAGATTTGCCAGTTGGGTGTGAATAATCAAGAATTCAACAAATATTTGGGGTAACTCCTTCTATGAGACTAGGCTTGATTCATATAATTTTATGATATAAAAATATTTCCAACATTGGTTCTCTTCTCCTTCCATTAGACTGGTGCAAAAGTAATCACAGATTTTGCCATTAAAAAGTAAAAAGTTACAGTCTAATATTAGATCTTAAATATCATCCTAAAATGTAATCCGGCCAAGGTAAGAACATTCTCTCCAAAAACTTTATTATAATAAAAATACTAGTGGTCGAGGAGGAGGATAAAAAGTACTAATTAAATATTTTTAAAACTTATTCTTTATTCTCTGTGTTAATTTAGGACATTAGCTAATAGTAGTATGGTATAGTATACTTTTCAAAGGACAAGCTGCATCAGGGAATAATTTCTTTGGGGAATATGAATAGTATAGGTTGTTAAAAGTGGTACAGGTGGTGTGATCAAAAAGGCTCCAGGTAGGTTGAAGTCTTTAAAATCATAAGTCTCCATGAGATGACCAAGCCAAGGAAAGTTATTATTTAAAAAAAGATACATTTGGGTGAGTTCAAAATTAGGCAACATTTGGGGGTGGGGGACAGAGGGATAGAGGAAAATTTAAAGGAAAGAGGTCTCAAAAAAGTTCTGCCAACTTTACAATTTTGCCTAGGCCAACACTGGGAAATATGTAAGATAGCTGGAGACTATTTGTGAGCCAGTTAATGAAAAGACTAAAACCCTTGCATTAAAATTATTGTTTTACCATGTTTTCAAGATTTGCCAGACAATTTTTAATTTAGCCATCACTGATATGTAACAATGCCTAATGTCTGACCTCAACATTTTACAAACTATAGGGGATGAAAATATACACAAAAAACAAATTAAATAATATTTCATTTCAAGAATGATATATACAGTAAATTTAATAAAAAGTAAGAGAATGTGAGTTCAATATGGATTGCATGAATTCATAAATACTCAAGGACTTTGGTTCAGAAACGATGACAAAAGTAGTCAAATAGAAGTTTTAATTTGGGGAATCATGAATAAATGTGGGAAGGGCAAGATTGTGTAGAACAAAGAAACACTGTTAGAAGTTTTCTGGTAAGTGTCTGGCATGATAAATATCATGTTTGGGAAAGATTAATTGGAAGGGATTAGCAAAATTCAAGACTGCCTTTGAGGCTGCTGCAATAACTCAGGCACTGACCTACTTTCCTGATTTGATCTTCACTTTTCCCTCAGCATAAAACTATCCCTGCAGACTGATACACTCTAGTCCTTGTAGCATTCCATTCTCATTTCTGCTCCCATGTTTATGCCACGTGCTTGTAGTTCACTGGAAAGGATAGGATTTAAAAACAGTCTTTGACCCAAATCCTGATTCCACCACTTAATAGTAATTTAACTTCCCTAATCCTGTTCAATAAATGGAATTGCAACAGCTACTTTTGAAGTTGAGCCATGATGAGGTCTCTAAACTGGAACTTTATAAAATGAATTAAATATAAACTTGAAGTAGTTAATTAATGTCTTTATATCTCCAATTTCTTACATAATGACTAGATTCTAGTATAGATGTCCAAAATATTTTTTTTCAAATGTTTGTATATCATAATATTTTTCATAATGTGTCTCAAAAATGTAAAAACACTTACCAGGTTTAATTTGGTAGAATTACCAAATGGACTTGGTTAATGATAATGGTATTAGAAACAAACTAACAAAAAAAAGTCTTATATTCAAGAAACATTTCAAAGCTAAAAGCAACAATACTTGATAACAAATTAGAGATGAAGGAGGCTGAATCAAAATTGATTTCACAAATAACAGAAAATTACAGTGGATTAAACAAGGCCACTGTTTATTCAATGTCTCTTTCTTGTTCAAATAAGAGAAGTCCACCAGTAACATTCCAAGTCTTGTATGGCATCATTTCCGAAAACATAAGAGGTCTACCATCTTCTTTGTTTCTGCCCTGTCATTTCTATCTAATGGATGTAATTTTCAAGGTAAGGGAAAAAAAAAAAAAAAAAAAAGGTGCTGGAATTCTGGTCATTGTTTTTGTGGTTACCAAAAGTTTGGTAGAGAGGGTAAAAACAAACCCATACCAGGTGTTAAAGAGCCAATCCAAAATGCTCCACATATAAACTTTTGCTTATATAATGTTGGCTTCACTAGCGGTAAGGAAGGTTGATAATGTAGTTGTGTTAACTGCCTGAAATATAAATCAGAACTATAATACTGAGAAGTAAAGCTGAATACTTTGGAGAAGAAACTAAAAGTCTCTTCTTTATCGATTAAAATGAAGATTAGTATTTGGGAGAAGTAGAAATATTTGGAGGAGGAACTATTTTAAGTTGGAATTTATTGACTTCAAATATGAGTGGATCCTGTAATCCCAGCATTTTGGGAGGCCAAGGAGGGCAGATCATTTGAGCCCAGGAGTTCGAGATCAGCCTGGGCAACATGGTGAAACCCCATTTCTGCAAAAAAAAAAAAAAAAAATACAAAGTTTGGCTGGGCATGGTGGCATGTGGCTATAGCCGCAACTACTCCAGGGAGCTGAAGCAGAAGGATCACTTGAGTCCCAGAGGCAGAGGTTGCAGTGAGCTGAGATGACTATTGATTGTATCTTTGGATGCACAAATGTTTTAAATTTTGATGCAGTCCAGTTTACCTCTTTTTTTATTTTGTTGCCTATGCTTTGGGTGTCATAGCCAAAAAATAATTGCCAAACCCAATAATATAATGATTTTCCTCTGTGTTCTTCCAAGAGTTTTATTGTTGTAGCTCTTACATTTGTGTTTTAATCCATTTTTTATTAATTTTGGTATATGGCATAAGGTAATAGTTCAAATTATTCTTTTGAATGTGGATATACAGCTTTACCAACACCATTTGTGGAAAAAACAGCCTTTTCCTCATTGAATGGTCTTGTCAATCTTGTTGAAAATCACTTCACCGTATACATGAGGGTTTATTTTTGGGCTCTGTATTCTGCTCCATTGGTATGTATGTCCAGTTTTATGCCACCTTACGCTCTTCTGATTATAGTAGCTTTGCAGTAAGTTTTAAAATCAGAAAGTGTGAGACCTCTAACTTTGTGTTTAGTGATTGTTTTTCAAGATTGTTTGGCCAATTTGTGGTTTTTTGAGACTGCATATAAATTTTTGGAAAGATTTTTCTATCTTTGCAAAATCATCTTGAAATTTTGGTAGAGATTACACTGAATCTATAGATCACATCGGGTAATACTGAACTCAACAATATGAAGTCTTCCAGCCCATAAACATGGGATATATTTTTATTTTTTATGTGTCTTTAGTATCTTTCAGCAGCTTTTCAAAGTTTTCAGTGTACATATATTTTGCCTCCTGGGTTAGATTTATTCCTAAGTATTTTACTCTTTTTGATACTCTGTAACAGTATGTTTTCACATTGCTGATAAAGACATACCTGAGACTGCGTAATTTATCAGGAAAATGAAGTTTAATGGACTCACAGTTCCATGTGGCTGGAAAGGCCTCACACTCATGATGAAAGGTGAAAGGGACATCTTACATGGCAGCAGGCAAGAGAGGATGAGAACCAAGAGAAAGGGGTTTCGCCTTATAAAACCTTCTGATCTCATGAGATATATTCACTACCACGAGAACAGTAGGGAGGAAACCGCCCCCATGATTCAATTACCTCCCACTGGGTCCCCCCCAAAACACTTAGGAATTATGGGTGCTAAAATTCAAGATGAGATTTGGGTGGATACAAAGCCGAACCATATCACTGTTATAAATTAAATTGAAAAACTATTTAGTATTTCTAAGAATAATTATTACAGAAGGTTTGAAGTCTCTGATATTCTTTGTTCTCCCAAGCTTGATACCCCTTCTCTCTCTCCAAAATCTATACTGAACATGAATTCGGTTTTTATAATTTTAAAAGGTAATAGTATTAATTTGCATTAATAGTATTTTCTGGGTTCTAAAGTTTACTTTTTAAAATCCGACATTACAGACATATTTTTTCATGCTAATATAAATAGAGTTAATTATTTTAACAATGGTAACAAAGTTTATCATGTGACTCATACGATATTTTTAGTCAGTAAAAAGTTTTAATCTATATTATTTCGATTGTTTTTGCTTTATTTATTTATTTACATCTATTTTTTATTCTAGATTCAGGGATTACAGACACAGATTTATTACATGGCTGTTTTTTGGATAATATCTCTTTCTTGATAAATTTTTAAACAATATTTATTTACTTTTTAAAATCAACACAAATTATATATATTTATTACGTACAACACGATGTTTTGAAATATATACACATCGTAAAATGGCTAAATTAAGCTAATTAACATATGCGTTATTCCATACAATTATAATTTTTTTGTAGTGAGAAACTTAGAATCTCTTGTTATCAATTTTAAAGACAATGCATTGTTATTAACTATAGCCACCCTGTTGTAAAACAGATCTCTTGAACTTATTCCTCCTAACTTAAATTTGTATCCTTTGCTCAACATCTCTTCAACCTCACTCCACCCCACCCCTAGCACTTGTTAACTACCATTTTACTCTGTGCTTTTATAAGGTCAACTCTTTAGATTTTACATATAAGTGAGATCATGGCATATTTGTGTTTCTGTGCCTGACTTCTTACATTTAGCATAATGTCCTCCAGGATTATCCATATTTTTGTAAAATGAGAGGATTTCCTTCTTTTTTTTGAAGCCAAATAGTATTCCATTATATATATATATATATATATATATACACACACACACACATACATGAATCTTTTTTTGTTCATTCATTAATTAACACAGATTGATTATAATCTTAGCTATTTTTAGTAATATTGTAATAAACCTGGGAGTGTAGATATCTCTTCAACACACTGATTTTATTTCCTTTGAATATATATCCAGTTGTGGGATTACTGGAATATGGTAGTTCTATTTTTGATTTTTAAAGAAGCTTTCACACAGTTTACCTAATCACTATGCTAATTTATACTTCCCCTATAGTGTGCAATGATTTTATTTTTTTCACATCCTCACCAGCACTACTTATCGTTCACCTTGTTAATAACAGTCATGAAGTAATAGCTCATTGTGGTTTTAATTTGAATTTCTCTGATGATTAGTGATGTTCAATATTTTTTCATATACCTGTTGACCATTTTTATGTCTTCTTTTGAGAAATAGAAGACATTTTGGTCCTTTGCCCATTCTTTTAAATGGGTTGTCTCTTTTCAAACTATAAACTATTGAGTTGTTTGAGTTTCTTATATGTTTTGGATATTAACACCTTAACAGATATGTGGTTTGCAAACATTTTCTTTCATTCTATGGGTTGTCTTGTTACTTAGTTAATTGTTTACTGCCCAGAAGCTTTTTAGTTTGATAAAATCTTAGAACTCAGAATGTAAATTTGTTTGGAAATAAGGTTTTTGTAGATGTAATTTGGTTAAGGACTGTGGAAAGAGATTATTCTCTATTTAGGATTACCTCTAGATTTAATGATTGGTATTCTTATGGGAGAAAAAGCTGCAGAGACACACAGAGGAATGTGCCATGTGATGATGAAGGCAAAGTTTGCTCTATGTGCCAAGGAACAGGCAGTATTCCTGGCAACACCCAGAAACGAAGAATTATGGAACAGATTCTTGCTTAGAGCCTCCAGAAGTAACCAGCTCTGCCAACTCCTTAATTTTGGACTTCTGGTCTCCAGAATTGTGAGAGAATAAATTTTTGTTGTTGTTAGTGATGAAGTTTGCTGTAATTTGTTATACCAGCCCTAGGAAACTAATGCATTACTTTACTTGTATTAATCATTTATCTCTCATAACAGCTGTATGAATTAGTTAGTACTCTTATCCAATTTTATAGATGAGGAAATAAAGTTACAATGTACTAAATAATTTACCAAAAGTTACATAGCTGGGAAGTGGTGGAGACAAATGGTAAGATACAAATTACTAGAAAAAAGCCACATTGCCTCTTAATCTGGGCTAATTTAGTAATTATGGTCATTCAAATGCATATAGCTAGCTTGACTTGCTAGCACTGACCATCAGAATGATTACTAAATCTTTACTTTCTACCTTGTATGTGTTAGAAAAGGACAGTTAACTGTATTTCCATACTTCAAGAATATTTCTATAAGTTTTTATATAAAAGACATTTTCTACCACCAAGATTTAAAACTTGTCACCATGATTTAGTAGAAGTTTACCATAGCACATTTTGATTATACTTATTTGGACATCGCTTTTTAAAGAGCACTGAAGGAATTTGAAAAACTAAAGCAAATGTTAAAAATCCTTCAGGCAGGAAGTATCAGAGGAGTGAAAGCTGGTTTTCATTGTTCAAATAATCATTCTACAATACTTCAACATTTCACAGTGGCATGTTACATGTGTCATTTTATGTATGTGATGAGAAAGTACAAGGAAGTACAACTTATTTAGTAAATCCAGATTTTGGTAGAGCAATAATCAAGAATAAAATTTTATTATAATATGTCCAATCATAAATTAGCAAATTTTTCTAACTCATCTAAACACAAGTAATTCTTCCTAATTTTCTAACCAATCTAAACTCATCTAAGTTTTCTCAAGTCTTTATTTTAACAATGCTATGTTTACATTTTTTAAGAAATAATCAATTGTTGATACTTTAGCCATACATGTATGAGTTTCTTTTCTTTGTGGACTTCCCCTCCCCCCCCCCCCACAAAGTCTCGCTTTGTCACCTAAGCTGGAGTGTAGTGGTATGATCTTGGCTCGCTGCAAACTCCGCCTCCCAGGTTCAAGCAATTCTCCTGCCTCAGCCTCCCCAGTAGCTGGGATTATAGGTGTGCACTACCATTCCTGGCTAATTTTTGTATTTTTAGTAGAGGCGGGGTTTCACCATGTTGGTCAGGCTGGTCTCGAACTCCTGACCTTGCGATCCGCCCTCCTCGGCCTCCCAAAGTGCTAGGATTACAGGTGCGAGTCACCGTGTCTGGCCTCTTTTTATTTTTTATCTTTGAAATTTTCTCTTTTTAAAAAAATTGTATTTTTCTTTTAAATGTTCTATTGCTTGAGTTCTTTCCTGATAGAGTTTTTATAATCTTTTAGACTTTTAAACATTGATTGAATCTTTAATATATGTTAAATATAATTAGGGTTTATGGAATTGTAAAATGAACTTTGTACCTTGTCGTTGCTTAATAAATGAAAGTAATTTCATCCAAAAAGAAATTCTTTAAATTTAGAAATAACCTCATATAATTTTATATATCCTTGTACTTTCCCTCATTAATTAATCTTTAACCACTGTCAAAAATTGCCTATGATGCCCCAAAAGCATCGTGCTTAACAGGTGCTATGGAAACCTGGTATTTCTTTAAGGTTTTCTTATTCTCTCTCATTTTTCACTTCCCTGTACACATTTATAATATAGGAAAATGAAGTTAGAAATGTATGTCTTTATGTGCCTATGCTGACAAACAAATAATTATTCAACAGTTTTTCACTATATACAAGCCATTATACTAGATGCAGTGGGTAAATATAACATTATCAATATTGTTTAGATAAGACAAACTACAGTTAAATTATTAGTAAATAGTTTTAAAATATTGTCCTTTGGCTTTTTGAAATTACAAAAACCTATTAGGTAATGTTTTAAAAGGTTCTTTTGTATTCTCTTATAGTGGCGTTGATTATCAACGATGCCAATAGCAATCTCCTTTAAATTTTTTTTTTTCAGTCAGTAAAGCCCGTCAACAAATATACATTGTGTTCAAAACTACTCTACATGGGAATGCTTCAAACTACTAGTGATTTGTGGATTGGTAAAGATAAGCAAATTGATAAAATAATAATGATAATAATCCTGCTAATAAAAGCGTATCCTAAGTTGCCAGCAAATGTTGCTTTAAATTACGTAAGTGATTATGGAGACACTGTGTTGGTAACCGTGCTTGCTCATCAGAATACTATGTCTGAACTGAACTTTAAGCACTGGAGAGTAAATGTTAACAAGGAGAAGGCCCCGAATACCACATTTGGCGTTTTATTTTATTTTGAGTGTCAGTTGAAAGGCACTTGTGTATCTTCAGAATGGGGATCATGAAATACTATATTTGACAAGATATTTCCCTCTGAGAGCTTCATAAGAGTTTGGAGACAAGAATGCCATCATTTGAAAAAAAAAGAAAATTCAGTAGTTTGGCTACAGGTAGTGATGACTTAAGCTGCGGCTCTAACTGTAATAACATAGCAAAGAAAAATTCCAGAAAATAGCATGATGAGCTGCACTTGGTAATTACTCAAACACAGGGGAAAGAGCATAACAGATACAAATGAGACTTGAAAACAAATACAGAATATTCTGTGACAAAACAAGAGTGATCAACTATCTTTCTTTCTAATCACAATGTTTACAAAAGGCCACATTGCTAAGTTGACTACACAAACCAAAAATATAATTCTCCATATACAAAAGAGATTTAATTTCTAAACAGCATGATCCACTCTTCTGCATATTTTTAGTGTGGCAGAAGACAAAGTGCTTTTCCTGAAACTTTTAAGTGAGCTCGTTTTCTTCTGCTCTGTTATTTTATGCCAACAATAGTGAGTAGATTGAATGGCCATCCATACCCAGAAAAATGTTACTGATGAATTAGTGTCAGCCCGGGGAGACATAACACGTGATGTTTTGAAGGGGTCACCTTTACATCGAGGACTGCTTAAGTGTTTCTTCAATGACCTGGAAAATGAAATAGAGAATAGTCTCATCAAATTTGTAGATGAGTTCAATCTCCTGAAGAGAATAAGGACAGAATGACTCATGGAAGATGGATTCGGTATTCAAAATGAACTTGGCAAATTGGAAAGGCAGTGAGAAATGAACAGAACAAAGTTCAAAGAGGTCAGATTCAAGTTAGTGCAACACAGACAAAGATACAATGTCAAAGGATACACAACAATATCTTTGTACTAATGGGGTAAAGGTGATTTAGAATAGTGTTTGAAATACTCTCTTTAGTGATGCCAGGCCAAAAAAGAGTGGAGAATGGTTACCTGTAATGGCAGCCTGGCACAGAAAAACCAAATTCGCCACATTCTAAAGCTTTCTTTGGAAATTACCTAGGGGCTCAAATCCTCACAAAGATTTTCTATGCACAGTTCAGCGATAGATATTTACTAGATGGATTTATCTGTGTTGTTTTTGTTGCTTTAATGCTACATCACAAACATTTACTACATACATGTGTTATGTAGCATTAAAACTATATTTAATGTAGCTAATAAGTATACATAAGTCTAGTTCAAAAAATTAGGCTCAAGTAGTTAAAGAACAACTTATGCTCATGAAAAAAAGGTTTTGTGTATTTTGCGTATTTTGAATATTTTTTCTTAATCACATTGTTTACAGTATTAAGTCATTCAACAACCAGTGAATAAATAATAGTTAAGTAATAACCGTGTGTGGTACTCAGTTAAGTACTGGTATGTGGCTGTGGAATAAGCAATAGAATCTCTGACTTCAATGAGCCCATATCTAGAATAGAAGTCAGCAAACTGTGAAAGAGCAGACAGTAAATACTTTAGACTTTTATTGACCATATGGTATTTGTTGCAATGACTCAACTCTGCTGTTGTAGCACAAAACCAGCCACATGCAATACACAAACAAAGAGGTATGACTGTGTTACCATAGACATTTCTATAAAAAAAAAAAAAAAAAAAAAAAAATAGGCAGTAGCGCAAATCTGGCCCATGGGTCTTAGTTTGCCAACCCATGTTCCAGGGGATAAGATAGGCATTAAACAAGTAAAAACTTGATATAAACAAAAATATTGTGTCATGTGGTAAAATACTGAGAGATGGTCAAGAAGACTATCTTAGAGTGGGTGGTTCGGAAAGGTTTTACTGAGGAAGTGACATTTCAGATGAGACATGAAGAATGTTCATGGTTTGCCAATCCACACTGCGACAAAGGCTCTGCAGCAGAATGACATTTGTGTAGGTGATGCCCTAAAACAGGCCAGGCGGCAACAGATAATAGGGCCTGTTCCAAGTAAGGGGAAGGAGATGGTTAAAAAGAAAAGGTTGCCACCATCCAGACAGGGTATTACGTTCTGATGGAATGAGGCAGTTTAAAAAATAACTGCACACACATAAATGAGGCAGAAAATTTCAGATCATGAAAAGTGCTATAGAGAAAATAAAACAATTCATATGATAGTATGATTTGGTAGCAAGGGATGTGTGAGCATGACACATTTGACCTGAATATAAAGAAGAATACAGCTTTGAAAACACATGAAGGGAGGGAATTCCAGCCTGAGGAAACAGTAAATGACAAGGCTCAAAGATAAAAGGAAGCTTGGCATGATATAGGGTCAGAACAATGGCTGAGGTGGACACAGCGTCTTTTGGAAGTGGTGACATTTACTGTGATATACAAGATTGAGGGAGGAAAGAAAGAAATGTCATAAATTCTGTTTTGGTTTTGGCGAGTTTTCATTGCTTCATAAACATCTAAACCAAAATCTACAATATGCAGTTGGACACATGAGTCCAGGGCCCAGAGCTAAGAAAAAGGCTAGGGCTGGAAGTGTAAATTTGGGAAGATGTTTTAAATGCGGAAAGTCAATGTCTTTGAGCATAGTGAGTTATGAAGACTCTGGCACAAGAAATTAGAAAGGTAAGCAGAGTCATATCATGTAGGGCCTTGCATGCCATATGTTAACTGTATTATATTTTATTCCAAAAGTACTGAGAAGAAATTGAATGATGTTTAAACAGGGGAGTGATGTGATTCAGTTTCTAGGAGATTGTCACTATTTGTGGATTTCCTATTTGTGAATTTGTCTACCCATACCCACGAAATCTATACTCACAGCATTTGTATGGTCACTCACAGACATACACAGGTAGTGAAAATTTGAGTCTCCAGATGCCCGTGTGCCCAGGTGAGGCTGAACAAGGTCATGTTCTGCTTTCTTGCTTCGGTTCTCATACGATGTAAGTTTTCTTTTTGTGATCTACTTAGTGCCACATTTACCTCATGCTTATGCTTTTTGTTGCTGATTTTGTGGTTTAAAATGGCGTCCAGCCATAGTGCTGATGTGCTGTCTAGTGTTCCTAAGTGCAAGATGTCTGTGATGTGCCTTAAGGGACAGATACCTGTGTTAGATAAGCTTTATACAAGCATGAATTATGGCGCTGTTGGTCCTGAGGTTCAAAGTTAATGAATCAATGCTATATATTAAATAAAGTGTCTTTAACAGAAACATACTTAAAACAAGATTATGTATTGACTGGTTGATAAAAATTTTGCAGCCAGAAAATCTGCAGGAACCTAACCTTGTGTTTCCCCAAGGAGCAATTGGTTCCATATTCGCTAATTCTGTGTTTGCAGCAACGTTTGCAGCAACTTCCTAAGACATAACTACCTTTAATAAAGAGGACTGACTGAATATCTCAAAAAGGCTACACTGAATTACATAATGAAACAGTTGGGTTTATTATAAGGAAGCTTTTCCTGTAGTTGTGTATAACATTGGCAGAACTTCTTTAGGGAACAAGAAAGAAAAGTAATTTCTTTTTCAAATGGCTGTGTTTTAAAAAAATCAACCAGTAATGGAGAAATTTTAGCACACAGATTATGCATACCTGTTGGATTATTTTATCTGTCATTAAATAAAATGTAAAGTGCAGTTTTAGTTGGCTTTTCCTGTCCTGGTCTTGAAATCAAGAAATAGAATTATATACATGTGTGAAACTAAAGCCAAGGGCTTAGCACAGTGCATGACGAATACTCTTTCCTTCAGGAAGTGTTAGCTGCTGCTACTGCTGCTGCTGCTGCTGTTTCCAATGCCTTATACAGGAATGTCCTATTTCTACCCTGAGATGGCATTCCTGAGGAACAAAGGTGGCAACCCCAGCAGATTAACCAAGATATGTTCCCTAAAGGTAGTTATGGCTGAGACAGTCTCTGCTCATGCCTGTTGTTTTAGCCAGTATCCCATTCTGTTGGGGGTCCCTTTGTTGGTACAAAAAATTATTTGCTCGTGCTATGCAGAGATGTTTCAAATATAAAATTATGAAATATGGATTTAGTAGTGGAGCAGTTGCCACTTAGCCTCAGAATCAGTTAGACAAGGGGCTAGGGATTGAGGAGTGTTCTAGGCCAGTGTGTTCTAATCAGGAACAGAATGGGAGGTGGCTGTCTTAGAGTCAAAGAGAGATGTTGGAGCTAAAAGTCAGAAGAGCAGGAAATTTTCAGAGAAGGATTTTGGCAGTGATGGAGCAGAAAATATGTTTACAACAGCACCATGGGGAAAAGGAAGTAACAGGAATGCTGCAGAAAGTTGAATTTGGAGAGAGTTAGCAAATTACAAAACGGAAAAAGCAAATTTTTTAAAATATGAAAAAAACATAGTCATAGATATATAATGAAAACAGAAAGGATTACATAAATGTAAACATAAAATGTTGATTTCATTCTTGACTTTATTTCTTCAATTCTCTTTATTTCCTGTCATTCTCTACTTTTCCTTCATGACCTAAATTATTTTAGAAATCCATTATTTAATACCTAAGCTCACAGTGATCCATTCCATCCTCCTTGCATCACACATCTAGTCCCTTTGGTCACTCAAGTTCTTCCTTCTCAATGTCTTATTTTTCCCTAATCCCTCCTGCTCACACTCTTGCCTGAACTATGTCAGCCACCCTCAATTCTTTGCCTCATCACTGATTATCTCTAAAGTCATACTTTATAGACATTTTTAAAAAGTAAATTAAAGATTTTCTAAAAATTTGTTTTACTTTTCTCTTTCGTCTTTATATCTATCTGTTGAATATTGTACTAATCTCTTTATCTTTCTGTAACCCTGTTTTCACTCTCAGTCAGCTTTTATTCTCTGTTCTCTTCTATGTTAGTTTTCTTTTTCATTTCCTGTTTTTTCTTTCCTTTTTCTTTGTTTCAATTGGTCAATAAAGTATAATTTTAATGTTCCTTCTTTTATTCTTATGTTCCAAATTTTAAGTGAATTGTTTGTTTTCTTCAAAAAATAAAGTTTACTATAATATTATTATTTACTAAGAAGACTTGCTGTGTGTGTGTTCTCACTCCTGTCCAACTCTCCTGCTGCATCTAAAGCCACTATTTCCTAACCTGTACCCAATCCAGAGCCTTCTTTCAGTTTCTCCCTAGAGCAAGCTCCTGCTAATTTCAAGGTTTGTCAAATCATAATTCCCTCTTCTTTGAATATCTTTTCATAGTCTTCATTACTCTTAGTAATTTCTTAGTTTAAACGTCACTTCCTCAAATAGGTCGGCCCTGACCAGACCAATCAATAGACAATCACTGATTACTGTGATCATTAATATTGTGTGTCAACCTGATTGGATGTAGAATATTGTTCCTGCATGTGTCTGTGAGGGTGTTGTCAAAGAAGATTAACATTTGAATCAGTGAACTGGGAGAAGCAGACCCACTCTCAATCTGGGTGGGCACCATCCAATCAGCCGCCAGCACAGCTAGGATAAAATCAGGCAGAGGAAGGTGGATGGGCTAGATTGACCTGAGCCTTCTGCATTCGTCTTTCTCCATGCTGGATGCTTCCTGCCTTTGGACATCAAACTTCAAGTTTTTCAGATTTTGCACTCTTGGACTTATACCATTGGTTCACCAGGGGCCCTCAGACCTTCAACCACATACTGAAGCCTGGACTGTCGGCTTCTCTACTTTTGAGATTTTGGGACTCAGACTGGCTTCCTTGTTTTTCAGCTTGCAGACAGCCTACAATGAGATTTCACCTTGTGATTGTGTGAGTCTTTACTAAACTCCCTGTTTATATATACACCTATCCTATTAGTCATGTCCCTCTAGAGAAACCTAACTAATACAATTACTTACTACACAGCAGAATTTGTCCTTGACAATGCGAATACAGTGGTAAGTATATCAGACAAAAACCTCTGCCCTCATGGAGTTTAAAAGGTAGTGGGAAGACAGACAAGAAAGCAAGAAGTAAAATCGTGTTGTGACAGATGGTCTGAGTCATAGGAAACATAAGGAAGGAAAGGGAATGAGAAAGACCGGTGTGTTTGGAGGTTATATGTTTCGAAATGTTCTTCAGGGAAGGCCTCTGTGAAAAATTAGTTCTTTACTAAAGACTCAAGAATGTGAAGGCATGTGCCACATGGAAATATGCATAAGAGTATGGCAGGCTGAAGAAATGTGAAGTCCAAAGGCAATGAGGAGGAAAAAGCTAGGAAATGCAAATAGTTGGAGCCTGCTGAGCAAGGACAAGTGCAGCAGAAGATGAGACCAGGCAGGCAACTGGGCACCAGGCTGGGATGACCTTAAGTTCTAACCCTGATTGAGATGAGAAGCCATGGACACTTTAAGCAGAGTGACATGCTCTGTATTACATTTGAACCACATTACTCTGGCAGCTGGGTTGAGGCCATACTGAGGCAGAGCAAAAGTAGTCTAAAGGAGCACTTCTCACTCCTCATAAAGTGCATTATTATGTATTCAATTTTACATTCATTTGTTTAGTATCATCTCTCTCATCTGTTGAAATATATTTACCATGAGGACCAGAACAAAGTCACTTTGTTTACAGTATCTCTTTTCCCAACAGGTGGTGAGCCTGAGTTTTTGGACACATAGTAAGTACTGAATAAATAATTGCTGTTGAAAATATTAAACAATCCTATGATGCATGATTTCCACCTTAGAAATAGATAAACTGCATTTCTGGGAAGTTGGATTGCCCAGGAAAGTGGGATAATGGGAATTGAATTTTTTTCCATTTCCAAAGTCAAATGTTTTAAATAAATACAATATTCTGTTAATATTTTATATATTTTTCTATAAAGATTGTAATCAATACTTGAGTTATAAATTAAAGGAACACATTAAAATTCAAGTAACTCTTTTTGATTGCCATTTTAACTAGGAAGATTCACACTTCTTATCATACCTTAACATTGCATTTCCCAGTATTACTCGTGGAGTGTTAGTCCATTGTATGAACTACATATATATGGAAGACAAGGAAAAAAAAAAAAAAAAGCCATCTTCCCTCTTCCTTCCACAATGATGGAATACGTTTTAAAAACAACTGTGGTTTTTGTTTATGGCAGCATGAGGATCTCTAGGGATCTGAATCTTTACAGTATATCTTGGACTCCGCGAAGGTAGAATAGAATCACATTTCCAGGAGGTTACCTAATATCATAAAAGGCTTTTGCTAAATCTCAAGTGATCTGCAGTAACATTTTACTGCTCTGTTGCTATAGCTTTCCACATGTAAGTGTATATAAGCTGTTTGAGAGTCTTCAAAAGTGAACTTCGATGGACAATACATCATTAGTATATCTTTCCCATTAAAAGAAAAAAAAATGGTTAATGTATTTCACCAGTGATGCTCAAAATTCTGAGATTCTTTTTCTGTTTTAAAAAATGTCATTCCAAACTGGGTTAAATTAATCTGTTTTTTAAAAGTAATTTTAAACACAAAATCTTTCAATAATATGTTTGTCTAAAGCAAAACATCAGTTGAACAGTCTTTTAAATGGAAAAATGGGAAGATGTGATAACATAAATTCCAGGAATTTCTCATAAAAATGATATAATTGGGGGCCGGGCGCGGTGGCTCAAGCCTGTAATCCCAGCACTTTGGGTGGCCGAGACGGGCGGATCACGAGGTCAAGAGATCGAGACCATCCTGGCTAACATGGTGAAACCCCGTCTCTACTAAAAAAAATACAAAAAACTAGCCGGGCGAGGTGGCGGGCGCCTGTAGTCCCAGCTACTCGGGAGGCTGAGGCAGGAGAATGGCGTAAACCCAGGAGGCGGAGCTTGCAGTGAGCTGAGATCCGGCCACTGCACTCCAGCCTGGGCCACAGAGAGACTCCACCTCAAAAAAATAAAATAAATAAAATAAAAATAAAAAATAAAAAATAAATGATATAATCTTATCCAGAATATTCGTGTGTTCCTATGTTTCAAACATGTGCTTTGAAGGAGGAAAATAGTAGGAATGGTGGAAAGAAATGCTTTCTACTAACATCAAAGATTTCTTCTTCAGAGTCTTGAAACTACCACAAATACAAGCTAACCTCAAACTAAGAAATTAACCTATATGATACAGTCTGCCTTGTGAGCAATGAAATAATGCAGTTTTGTTATGATGTTTCTTTAATTTAGAACATTAGTTACCAGTCAGATACAAGTTTCAGGGGAATAATATGCAGTAAGAATTGTTTATAATTTATTTTCTTTTATCTTCTGTTCAAGAACATGTTAATAACTGTAAATAAGACCCTGATAATACAAATTTCATTTTAGCAAACCTTACTTTCCCCCTATAACACACTGAAGCTCTGTAATATACCAGCTATTCAATTTTGGCAATTCAACTCACTATAAATTGAACTAACAATTAAACTAATCTAGATATTTATCATTTTATGGCAAACATTCAGATAGCTAATTGTATATTTCAAAATAAATTTATGTTTTCTCTGAACACACTTTTAGGCTTCTTTTTAAGTTTATAAAGTGGTCATTTCAGACTTTGGGAATTTATTTTTCCTGTTTAAAATTTAGTCAGAATAAATGAAGCATACAGTAGGAATTCTCCTGGAAACATACAGTTCAAAGAAATTTCTGGAGACGTCGTTGTAGCCCTGCAGAGCCTTTCTCTGTTGCCTACAAGGTTTCCTCCAATTAAATATTCTATCAGTGCTGGGGGCCTACCAGTATTTTTATAGCTTCTCTGATATCCGGGATCTGTCATAGTTCTATTTATTTCTTCTGTATGCCTTGCCACTTAGGAAGAAAACATATTTTATGAAAAATACTTTTCTTCTACCCTTGGGAGCCCCAGAGAAAGAAGCACAAAGTTGGGATGGCCTGTAACACATTGTTTATGGCAGTATCCACAAGCAACATTTTGTATGTCTACATATGGTACAAGTCTTATTTTAATTCAGCCCTTGGGACTTCAATCCAATAATGCTGCCAAAATATACTCTTCTAAGTTCAGTGATAATAGAGTCTGAGGACAGCACACTTCCAAGCTTTCCAGCTTATAGATGGCTTAATTTTTCTACATATTTTATACATATGCATAGTAAAATATATGTAAGTAGTATTTGTTACTTTATTCTATGCTTAAGCCCGAACTCTGATGTGGTAAGTCAATGTCTGTTTACTTTTACTAATAGAATTATGTCTTTACTATTTTGGTGTATTTTTCTTTTGTTTACAGTGCAACCAAATACAAGTGACATCTGTTAGGTGCTTGAACTTTTTCAAACACAGGTACACATTTTTTTTTGTAACTCAAATGCTTTTTTTACAAAGTGAAATATGGAATGTCCAAACACGTTGTAATGTCCCATCAGAACTGTTGCTTTTTCTGGATCTGTTTCAGCGTTTTGGGCCCAAGCATAGAAAGGTGTCCACTGATTTTACAAGCCAAGCCTGACATATGTTTTTTACAGAACTCTAGAATGGAGTTAAGAAAATTGTTCATATTTAGGTCACAACAATGCCTTGGGGAAGAACAAGTGTGCTCACTAAGTCTGTATTACACTTAATGCTCTGGCCTCTGTGCCAAGGCTTTATTTTGTGTTTTCTCTAGATTAGAGTGTTAATTATTACTACAAGTATATCACATTATTTGTCTTTAAACCTTGAATGATTGTGAGCAGAGAAGCAGCCTAGGTTAACACAGCTCCCGTTAAAATGCAAACTATGTACAGGGTTTGTTTTTTTTCTTCTCACTGCCGTGTAATCAAAAGGAAGGACAGCAAAACCACTACAAATGTCTTTGCAGTATTTTTCCATGATGCCTTTAGTTTACTTCTGGGCTTAAGCTAGGTAAACAGTCACTTAAAATCATATTCCCCAAACTTGTCACTTCTTATTAAAAGCTTAAATAAGCCAGATGAAACAAAGATTGTTTTTATTTACAAAACATTTAGCTTCTCAGTTCAAATCTAATAGTATTGAAATATTTTAATTCAAATATATTGGATGTAATTTTATTGCAAACTAACACAATTATTCATATAGATCAAATAAGACAGTATTTAAACAGAGCTACGGCCGGGCGCGGTGGCTCAAGCCTGTAATCCCAGCACTTTGGGAGGCCGAGACGGGCGGATCACGAGGTCAGGAGATCGAGACCATCCTGGCTAACACGGTGAAACCCCGTCTCTACTAAAAAAAAAATACAAAAAAAAAAAAAAAAAAAAAAAAAAAAAAACTAGCCGGGTGAGGTGGCGGGCGCCTGTAGTCCCAGCTACTCGGGAGGCTGAGGCGGGAGAATGGCGTAAACCCGGGAGGCGGAGCTTGCAGTGAGCTGAGATCCGGCCACTGCACTCCAGCCTGGGTGACAGAGCTAGACTCCGTCTCAAAAAACAAACAAACAAACAAACAAAAAACAAACAAACAAAAAAACAAAAACAAACAAACAAAAAAAAAAGAGCTACATCTATAAACTGAGTAATGGCATATCCAATATTCTTTGCTTTATAGTTACAGTCTAAAATAGGTTATCTTGGCATTCCCCATTAATGTCAGTAATTCATTTCTGAAACAGAAGTTCTGTTTGAAAATAACTACTGGAAGTCCATTTCATATTGTATCAATGGGAGAAATTATAATGCATTGCGTGCCAACCTCTAATCTTCAACCAATTATCTAATATGAGTGTGTGTAAGTAACAAAGTACCATGTTAGAATGTTAAATGTTTTAAAACATTAATTCTTGATGATCAAAAGAATAATATGTGCTGTTTAAAAGAAGCAGTAGGTGCAGTACACTGTGTGGTTTGCACTCCTTACCATAAGCATTTAGTTTTGATAAGGCATGTCAAATGCAATATAATAAACATATTTAGAAAAACATAGTTATATAAAATATAATGAAATTATCTAAAAATATAGAATGACAAATGAAAACTAGGGGATTGCTCTGATTATCTCTTAATGCCTAATATTATCAACACTTACAGTTCTGTGGGTTGACTGGACTCTGCAGGATCCTTCTAGCTTAGGGTTTTTCATGTGGTGACAGATGGAAGCTGGCATTGTAGTTATCTAAAGGTGCAGCTGGATTGAATGTCCAAGATTGTTCATGCACACAGCTGGCAGTTAATACTAGCTGTTGCCCAGGACCTGGAGCCGTCAAGCAGAGCACCTACACCTGATCTTCTCATGGTATGGTGACTAACTTCATATAGGAAACATTCCAAGAAAAAGCATTTCAAGACTTCCAAGCAGAATCTGCAAGCTTTCTTATTTAGCTTCAGAAGTCCCAGAACATTATTTCTGTTTCATTCTCTTAGTGACAAGTTTATTTTAAGATCAGCTCAGATTTAAAGAGAAGGAGATTTAGATTCTACCTCTTGGTGTCAGATGCAGCATAAGCATGTGCATATAAGGAAAGAAAATAATTTATAGTGAGCATATTTGGAGATTGTCCACCACAGAAATTATCAAACTACAACTTCCAGGCAAAATCTATCTTACTACCTGGGTTTTTAAATACAGCTTTATCGTAACAGTGCCACACTTATTAGTTTACATGTTGTCTATATCTGTGTTCACTATATAAGGGCAGAGTTGAGTAATTGTGACAGAGAACATATGTCCCACAAAGTCTAAGGTGCTATTAGGCAAAGGTTGCTGAACCCTTCTTTAACAGCAATTTTCTGGAGCAAACAGTTATTAGCTGAGTAGGGACTTGAAGCTTTAAGAAAAGGTCAGAAATAAGGTGGGAAAGAGAAGTAGATCATTGTCACTGGGTGTGAAAAATGATGGTGTGGATGAGCCAAGTGAAAAAGGGAGAGTTTTAGGTAAACTATTAAGACTCACAGCCTCTACCTTAGATTTTTCATTGTTTTGGTGTTCCTATTGATATTCCTAAGAAAAAGATCTTAAAATATTTTTAGTGGATTTAACAAAGTCTTTTGAATATTAAAACCAATGCAAAATGCAGCTTTACTCACGTTCTTATTTGTGTGTATGTGTATGTGTATGTGTATGTGTATGTGTATGTGTATGTGTATGTGTGTGTTTGGAATTATGTGAATGGAGTGTTATGAAGGACATCAGACCATTTTAAAAGAAAGGACACTCATGATACATTCAAGGACAATGCTTATTGTTGCATAATCCACATTTCTTCAAGTTAATGGTGTCTTGTGTTTTGATTGACTGCTCTTTTAGGTTTTTTACACCATGGTCTTCTTCACACTAGGTGAAACTTAAAGGCTTTTCAAAGTTATGTCTTTGATTTCTTCTAAGCTAGTTACTATTGCAAGAGGAAAACTTTTCCTTTTGGCATTGATTATCTTTTCAAAGCTTTTGAAATTAACAACAATTGCAGGATCTGTTTCTTCAATATTCTGTTAATCATTCATAGAGAAACTCTTTGTCATGCCTTATCAATGATTTCTAAAACTGTTTTTATGTAAAAGCATTTTCAAAGGCCTTTCAGTGAATCTTCTTGATTGGCATTCACACTGTGGATCACATATTGTTTGCATAGGGAAATAAGCACGAGAAGCTATAAAGGAGGCAATACCATACTAGTTCACAGGATGCATTAGAGAGGTCCGTTTGGGAGAAGGAAAGCCACCTGAATGTTGTCACTACATATTACAACATTGTGTTGTTGTCTAGGAATATTGTCAATAATGTGTAAAGCCTTCTTTGTGAGGTTTTATTTGACTGTTTTCTCCTTCAGGAAGAACAGTTATTAGAATTGTACGTAATTTGCAAACACATTCTCATTAACTAGTGTAGATATTTAAACTCCAGAAACTTGATCTTTTTTTGAATATTTTTTAAGTACATGGAGATTCACAAAATGATCATTAGAAAAGGTTGAAACTTAACTCACAGCAATGAAGTTGATCTCTTCTGGAGGCTTTGTGATCCAATGCTTTCTTCTCCTCTAGTAAAATAAATACTGAGAAAGACATACATTTTCAAAACTAAAATTTGTTTTGCCTATAATTTTTTACATTGAATGATTGCTCACTTGTATAGACTCCTTCATCAATACTTTTTAAAAATTAGATGGTAATGTGATGTTCACCTCACTGTCAGCTACAGCTGCCTCCCCTGTTGTCTTGATATTGTGGAATATGGCTTAAATATACAGCAAAACTCAGGGCTTTCTCCTTTATTAATTTATCCTTCTCTACTGCATTCTTCCTCTTAAGCTTCTCAAACATATTCGCAGTCTCCCAGATCAACACAGTACAGAAAAAGTGTCTTGATCACTTTGGTTTAACATCTACTTTTCCAGGTTTATTCTAAGCTTTCCTAACATAGAACAGTGTATTATTTCCCTCACTGCACGTATTGCTACCAAAGTACTTTATGGCTTTTTTTTTTTTTCCACTCCTTATTATGATAGTACACAAGATGATGATTAAATAGTGCAGTATGCACATGATGTCTTTGGTGGGCTGGCTGTCCATTGTCAAAACACTATTAACTTCTTTTTCTCTTCTATTGCAATCATCCCTCATACTCTTTCCAAACTTTTTCATACTTTTTTTTTCAAAATTTTTCCAAACTTATGAAGACATTTTATAACATGAGACAAAAATAAAGGTTACATATAAGTATACATTGTAAAAATAAATTTAGGACATTGTATAGCTGAGGAAAAATAATTACACTAAGTGTGATCCTGTGATGACCATCTTGGTGCTAGCAACAATTGATATTCACATCCCTTTTATTAGCACTCAAAATACCTTTTAAAATATCACGTGATTTTGCTATTTCACTGTTAGATTTCAAAAGTAACATGAGACATTACTTCCACATAATTTTGTAAAAATATTTCAGTTTGGAGATTTATACACCCACACACATGCACACACACACCCCAAAATGACCCTCCAAACTTAATATACACATATTTTATACATACATCCATGTTTAATATCTGTATGTATAAACTTCAAACTTAAATTAAGCTAATATTTATATGTCAACTTTAAAAATTGTATATAAACATGTGCCCACATGTTTACATATGTATTTAAACATATATGTACAAGTATATACATGTATGTATATATAATTTTTTATTCAACAAGCATCAGTTGAAAAACCTATTACTGAGCTATGTCCTAAGAAATTTTGATATTAAAAATTAGATGGTATTTCAGCAAGATTTATTACATGCCTACGTAAGTTTTGTTAACAAAGGAAATGTTTATGAAAAAATGACAAATAATTTACTAAATTATATATAACCTTTACCTTACTTTATTTTAGATACATTACTTTCACTTCATTAGATATTAACATTTGTTGCACTCTCTAAAATAATCTTTAAAAAATTGTTAAATAGACATGTCCTTTATTACACATAGAAGGAAAAACCTATGTATAAATGCACTTAATTGTGCCGGTAATATCAGAGACTGAAAGTCAAAAAAATCAGACTATGTTTCTTCTTTTTGTCAATCAAGTATTTTAACAGAAACCGTGGCAAATACCTCTACCTGTCCACTAAATTCCATTTTTTTTTTTTTCTGTGCAATAGAATTAGAGCCAAGCACATGACTGGACTCCATTCCCCTGAAGGTGAATATGACTGGACTCCATTCATCCTCCCTGAAGGTGAATATGACCATATTACTAAGTTTATCCAATGTTACAAAAGTCGAGGCTTCTGATAAGGGCGTATGTGCCCATTCCACTCTGACTTTCTGCTTTGTCTCTCTGGAAGTGGCAGGTGACAATGTCACAGAAAACTCCTTGTATTACCATATGAAAGATAGGTGCCTACCAACAGGGAATGTCTATTTTGGTTCATTACGGAACAATAAATAAATTACTGCTGTGTTCATGTCATTAAGCATTTTGGGTTCTGGTTGTTACTGCAGTTTAGCTTACCCTTACTATTACAGAAGTAATTTAATACATTGAAATTTTTGTGCAAAAACATCAAAGATTTGTAAATATTTTGCTTTTTTGTTAAGAAAGTAAGAATTTAAAAATTCAGTCATCGGGGCCGGGCGCGGTGGCTCAAGCCTGTAATCCCAGCACTTTGGGAGGCTGAGACGGGCAGATCACGAGGTCAGGAGATCGAGACCATCCTGGCTAACATGGTGAAACTCCGTCTCTACTAAAAAATACAAAAAACTAGCCGGGAGAGGTGGCGGGCGCCTGTAGTCCCAGCTACTCGGGAGGCTGAGGCAGGGGAATGGCGTGAACCCGGGAGGCGGAGCTTGCAGTGAGCTGAGATCCGGCCACTGCACTCCAGCCTGGGCGACAGAGCAAGACTCCGTCTCAAAAAAAAAAAAAAAAAAAAAAAAATTCAGTCATCAAAAACATTAAGCATGTAGAGTTCTAAGTTTGTTATAATCTCTAAACATACTAACTCTTTGTATCTTTATTTTGGCTACTTGGCTGGGAATATTAGCTATATGGTATGGTGACTACATTTTCTATCACTTTTAATTTTATTTTACACTTTTTTGTGTTTATAGTTTCCCTCACAAAAACTATGAAACTCTTCAGGATCATATCACGCATGTTTTATAACTGGTCCATCCCACCTAGTATATACTAGTTACATGTTAGGTTCATAACAGATGGCATAAATAAAATTGAGAACTTTGGTGTTTTTTGTCATTATTCCCTCTCATATACACCAGTCTTTGTCCATAAGGTAATTCTATGAAAAAGGATAATGATATTTATCTCAAGTATTAAAGCAAAAATGCACAATTTTCATATGTTCTTTTCATTGTAGATGTAGATACTAATACATTTTTAAAAATTCATTACAACACTGGTTTATCTTGGGAGTTGCTTTGAGATATTTAATATTTTTCCCTCTGATAGTTAACACAAAAGTTACAAAAAAAACAAGTATGTGCTGGGCGCAGTGGCTCACGCCTGTATACCCAGCACTTTGGGAGGCCGAAGTGGGCGGATCACGAAGTCAGGTGATCCAGACCATCCTGGCTAACACGGTGAAACCCCGTCTCTACTGAAAAATACAAAAAATTAGCCGCGCGGTGGCGGGCGCCTGTAGTCCCAGCCACTCAGGAAGCTGAGGCAGGAGAATGGCGTGAACCCGGGAGGCGGAGGTTGCAGTGAGCCGAGATCGCGCCACTGCACTCCAGCCTGGGGGACAGAGCGAGACTCCGTCTCAAAAAAAAAAAAAAAAAAAAAAAAAAAAAAACAAGTGTGGATCTCAATGATCTCACACATTGTGTTATTTTAAATTACTTTGTAACAGGGCATCATTATAGAATTAAAACAAAATGAACGTGAACAATATTATATTACTATAATAACAAATTCTAATTTTTTCAGCACAATATTTCAAAAAATAAGCTACTCTGAGAATAAAGCAGTTAAAAATAAATTGAATAGGTTTCAAATAATTTCCATTTAGGCAACTTTTCATTCTAACCATAAATAGTATAAGCATGCAAGCACAGGCTTTGAATGCATAATACGAAAATGAAATACTTACTTTTAAATAACCCAGCCTAATCACAATATTGAAAATAGTGATATATCATCAACCATTGAAACTGCAGTAAAATATTTTAATATTCTGAATTCATTTTATTTTTCATAAACTACATCACCAGTGTTAATAATAATTATTAATTGGACAAAACAGGATCCACATTATTTATTACTTTTTACATGGTTAAATCACCAGTTGAATCAACACATTGTGAAATATAAACTGAATCATGTGCCTCTTCCCTCAAAGTTCTTATTTCATTCGTGGTTAACATGATCTTTTTTTTTTTTTTTTTAACTTGCTTTAAGGCTACAGTTAGAAACATGCTTATATAATCAAACACTGCCTAGTGTATTGGGTAACTATAAATAAACAATAATTCTTAGTTCTTTCCTTATGTCATCAAACACTGCATTTGATTATTAATAATATTAATAAATTAGCATCATCGTTTATACAAACATGCTCTTTTGCTGTGTCATTTTCAGCGTCAGTGTTGGCATCCTGTTGAGCCAAATGGAAGATCATGCACAGTGATGTCTTAAAAACAAATCAACAAAACTTAGAAAGAAACAACAAGAAACAGCTAGACAGTTTGCCAAACATTCAGATGCCAAGAATTCTTTACAGCAATCCATCTCCCTCTTTTACTAGAATAAAATATGCAGGAGTAGGGACATTAGACTTTTGAAATACTTTTCACCACATGTAGTTATGCTAGCAATTTTTGTTAAAGTTAATGAAAAATCTATTACAGACCCTAGGCACTATCACAGATATGCTGTTCTTGGATCCCTCTCTCAGGTCAATAGGGCTGCAGTACTGGCTGGCATGCTCTTTGGAGAAGTTTTGTGGAATTTGAGATGGTAATTCTTCATGTAGGTAATGCAAGCAATGTCTATGTTACCAGAGAACTAAGAAATACTGAAAATTTGTCATTTATTCATTTTTTCCTATTTCTTCCCAAAAGTCATGAATAATAATGTATACTTTAATTTGCTATGCATATTACTTAACTACTTTCATGTCTTTTACTTTCCAGTTTCTACAATCATATGAAAACATTCTAGGACCTTCTATTTAGAGCTTTCATCTTACAGATTCTTTCTTATCCAAAAGGAAATTTACATTGCCCTCAGGTTTACTCTAACAAAATTTGCAAGTATGATTGGGGTAGGGAGAAACGTAACAAGTTTTCACCTTAAACTTACTCAATTAAAAAAAAATTACACACAATGAGGACCAAGAAAAAAACAAAACAAAACATTGTTTTATGTGACAATATTTTTTCTTTTTTTATCAACAAGGTAGTCTGCTATAAAAACAGATTGGGATTTTTTTCCGTTATATTTGAGGTATTGCCTTATATTAGAATTATTAAAATCCCAGTAGTTATTGATTTTAGTTATATATTAGGTCTGGAAAACAAGCATCATAATTTTTCAAGCAATACAAAATTAGGGTAGACTTTAGAGTCTTTGTGGAAATTAAGTCTAAGTGGTTAGAGTCGCTGAGTTGTCACTTTCATAAGGATGGCTGAAAATAGGGCAGACAACCTCTCCACAAACAACTGAATCTCTACCATGTTTAATGTGTTTCAGATCCTCTAAGTTATTCCATTCTTTTCTAGGTATAAAAGTCTATAAACTAATTATGAGCATGGTTAAGAAAATCTAAACAGAAAGTCATATTTAAATGTTTATTATAGAAAGTAATCATACACTTAATTCAATACATAGCTAGCAGCTATTAATATGATTATTTAACTTATAATAATAGATTTTTATATACTCCTCTTGCCTTTTTTATAACACTATGAACACCCCAAAAATGAGTCACATTGCTTGTATGCATGTAACTTGGTAGGCTGTTTACAAAGAACAGTGGTTTCCAATACTGGCAAAATATGTTTTTTTGGTTGGCCCCGAATTTTTATACCTAAGAATGAATATAAAGGAACTAAGTGAATGAAGTAAGTGATCAGGATTTAAGGAATTAGCAATAAGGATTTCATCACAATATTATTTTTGATATGAAAATGTTGATAATAGCCTAAAGGTAAATAAGTTAAATAATGAGTAAAGGATTATTTGGTCACTAAAATGATATCATACATATTTCATTATGTATGTGGAAAGATATTCATGTAGTATCAGGCAAATTTAAGCTTAAAAACAATGTGTGGAATATCAGCTTACTTTTTATGAAATGAACATAAACATAAAAATTTCTAGGAAGATATACAATGTGTCGATTTTAAAAAGTAATGATCAGACATCTAATACTAGAAATAACTCTCTGTTATAAAACTTAGTTGTAACATATTGCACATTTACTTCACTCTTTTTCTGAATTATTAAGATTGTTATTATTTTGCTGGGACTGAAAAATGCTTGATAATCAAATGCAAAATACTTTAACATCTACTGAGTGTTAAGGTAGAATTAACAAAACATTTACTGCTTACATAAAGCCAAATTTATTGGCAGTCTTTCTGCCGGCATCAGGCAATCAAAAAGAAAAAATATCAGTGATATGATAAAGGATGTAGCTCATTAACTCACATAAATGTTTTGTTAATTCTACATTAACACTCAGTAGATATTAAAGTATTTTGCATTTCATTATTAAGCATTTCTCATTTCCAGCAATAATAATAATAATAATAATAATAATTCAGAAAAAGAGTGAAGTAAATGTGCAATATGTTACAACTAAGTTTTATAAAAGAGAGTTATTTTTAGTAATTAGATGTCTGATCATTACTTTTTAAAATCAACAGATTGTATACAACAATGAAAAGGATGTTGAAACCAAATGTAGGTCAAAGAATACCTCTTTCTTGGTTTTGCTCCATTGATCATAGTTTCCTTATTAAACATAGGAAGTTGTGCTTGGAGTTGCCTTAAATTGTATCATGCCAATCAAATTGAGTTTAGGAGGAAAATGTTTTGAAATACTAACATAAATGGAAGGAAAACCTTAGAGTCTCCTCTTCATGCACTGTGTGCTATCCTCCTGATAATACCACAGAGCTTATGCCAAACTCTGCAGACCTGTTCCAGAGGTACGTCTAGCCCACAGTGTGTGAGCAGTGAATTTTGGGCACTCTTAGAGCTTGAATAGATCAACTTTGGAAGTTCAGTGACTCATTTCAGCCCACGTGGAAATGTCAGTAGCTGAAATCTTAGTAAAAACAATTAGTGGTCTGAAATACTACACTCACGTGAAAATTTGTTTTCACTTTAAACATCTTTTTGGCTTGTTGTACTATCACATACAGGTCATATTCGTTGCCTACATACTTGTAGATTAAAAAAATAACAACCAAGGATGTCAGCACTGTAAACTATAATTGTAATCAACATATATGATGGGTATAGTTGCTTTATCTTTTCAAAAGTAGACATGTTTATTAACTGACCAGGTTACAAAAATAAACACAGCAAACGTCTTAGTTCATCCTTCTAAGTCTTTTGATTCTTCTAATGCTTTTGATCTGGCCTTTCCTGTTGTCAGCATCTCCACCTTCTACAAAATGAGTGGTCTTTTTCTTTATTGAACATCCTGGAGAGGATGATTTGAAGGGCCACAGGGAGTTATCTGCTTCTTTGAAGCATTTTCTAATGGTATAGATCTCATGAATGAGGTACTCCTTGCTGATGATGCCGTATTTACCAAGAGATGGACCAAAGCGTTATCTGTCAAGGCAATTCACTTGTTACTGATTTGGCCATAACCATGCTTATAGATTAGTTCATTTACTGACTTCAGGTTTGGGTACTCCTGTGCAAAATATGGTTCCACAATTCTCACATTGTTAATTGAAGCCTCGTTGAGGTTAAAAAAAGTTCCTTCCAAGATCTGATGAAGGCAAAGAAACTGGAATACCTTTTGGACCTTTGGACTCACACCATTAATACCTCAGATCCTGATGACAAATGCCAATTTGGGTTCTGCAGGTACATATAACTTGTCAGTTTTTCTTGCCATCTTATCCAATCGCATATCAGTTCTATACATTTGCCTATATTCTTTGTAGTAGTGCTTCCCTTTTTCATAGATCAGCTTCCTCCTTGCCTTTAGAAGCATCTTTTGGACTAAACTCCTTTCTCAGGCATTTGATCTTCAGGTCTGCAAAATTCCATCACAGTTTCTTAAGGGTTTCTGGAACAGCAGAACCTTCTTCTTCCCTTTGACATCCTTCTTGGTTCCAGCTAGAAAAGAGTGGTTGCTTTTTCCTTTTAAGAAGTTGTCATTTTTTCAAAGCATTGAATTAAGGATTTCCATGGTGGTAAGAAATGCAGAGAGAGCATGAAAATTCACTGACAAGGCAAAAAGTTGACAATTGTTTGTGGGCTAGCATCTTTTTCTTAAATATAAAGTGTGAGTTAAAGAAATGAGCCAAAGATGTAGGTGAGCCAGATGGATGCAACTTTCATTTTATGTTTTTCTCACACCTGTATAAAATATTGTTTTAGTTCAAGGTATTGGTGTGAATATTCAAGTCCCACTCAAGCCACCCCAGAATGTTAAGATTAATAATGCATGTCAAATAAGAAAAGCAAACATTATGGATCCAGGTGTAAATGTTATTTGTCGTGTTTCTAGCTTTGCTGAGTACTTTTTTTCTTCTCTCTGCCAATTAACTTTTTTTTTTTATAGGAAGTAATCTTTTATTCCATGGGTGAGGTGTGTTTCTAATGTTTTACTCCATGCAGAATAGTACCATTAAGAAACTTAACTTTCTTTTTTTTTTTGAGATATAATTTTTTTTTTTAAGCCACAGGTTTAATGTGCTGCCCTTGACCTGAGAAGAAAATCTTGGATTTGTCTTTAGAGGAGGGATTTTGCTATGCCCCACAGTGTTTATGACCAAAGCACATATTTGCTTCCTTTGTCACTGCTGTGGGGTTATCACGTGCAACTGGGTTAAACAAATGAAAAATACATTCCTATCACACACCCACCTCTGAGTCCAGATAAAACAAGAGAACGGGACCGTAAATGTCATCATTAGTTTGATCTCATATGTATGCATATATATTAAATGTGTGCTTGGTATGTACCTATTTGACAATGAGTCGAAAAATATTCTACTATCATCTTTAATAACTCTTATGTAAGCCAAATGTGGCATGAAGTGATGTGATCCAGAACTCTGAGTAATCCCAGCCACAGTTTACTAGGATTTTCAGTAGTTATTGAAGCCTATGAATGTGTGTAGCTTTTCTTTAAGTCCTTCTGAAAACAGGTCTGTCCTTGAGGTGTCAGATTAACACTCCACTCAGAAGACAAATTGTTCGTGGGCACACTGGACATATGAGAGCCATTAGAAAGTGTGCTCTGCATTCTTGAAAAATGAAAAATTCTAGGCAACATTACATCTTATAAATGCAAGATGTTTATTATTACAGTACCAGCAATAAATGTTTAGAAACTGGAGAGGGTTCACAATGGTTCTGACTAGGAACATATGCCTATCAAGTTCATTGGAAGCGGAGCCATTGATTTTTGGCATTAAGCAAAGGGTCTGGAAGCTATTATGCGTTTAGGCTTCTATGAGTATTTAATTATATCAATAGGAGAACACAATTTCTGTTGTGTGTATAGTGCTGAATGTCTCCATTTATTCATGTTACTGTGCATGATAGATGAGTTTAAACCAGATGCTGTAACTTTCTTGCTATTTGACCAAATTATTTAAATCATATTCTTTGAAAATTCAGAAAATACCCTCCTGAACATCATTAAGGAAACTTCACCCATGGAATCTGTTTATAGACTTTTCTAAGGATGCTATACACATTAACATACACACATACACACACAACTGTGTATAAACATTTCCACCCCTTGATGTAAACTAATATATACTACTATATTGCTCTTACCCTTACGCACTTTTCCAGGTCTGTCATTTCTGTCTTTCAATGATGCTTGCTTGAATATGTGATTACTATTGTTTATTTTATATTTGCCACCGCACACTCAGACATTATCTAATGATGCAATCCAAAGCTTTTTGTCCGGCAGTTTTCTTTTTATATGATTGCAGTTAAGATATGGGCTCTGGTACTCTTCTACTGTTTTTGATAAAGGTGATTTTACATTTAGAGTAAAACATCTTTTAAAGAAACCCATTCCTAGTTTGAGTAAGATAAATACATTTTATATACAAACTAACGCTTTGCGTTAGCACTTAGAACAATCAATAACTTACACGTAGTAAGGATACAAAAAATATATATCAAATGAATGACTGAATGAATTAGCTTATGAAAGCCTCCAAACAAAAGAACAAACGATAAACATACAACTATTTCCAAAGTAGTCGTTTTCTACCATAAACTATTTCTTTTATTTTTTAAATTGTCAGGTACAATTTTGTGCATTTACCATATACAACATGATGTTTTTATGTATAAATCCATAGGAGGTAATGCATTTGTTAATTAGCTATACTGAACCATTACTATGTAGTTCGGATTTAAGTAAGATTATTGTTCTTGAATTGTTCTGTTGGCCTGTTGGCTTGGGAGGAACCATTGTTGGGATTTGGAATTTATAATTCCATTTAAGTTTACACTTTATTTAAGCTCTGGATCATTACTACCCAATAGGTAATGCTAGTCATTATTTTTTAGGCATTGTGCTGTACCCACATATTTCTTATCTTTTTTGGGTCTTCAGATACATGATGTATTTGTTCCATTTGCAGTTCCTTGTTACTCCATGACAGACTCCATGACAGAGAGAATCTTGAGAGACTGAAAACAATAGGCTCTGAAGTCAGATTTGGCAATAGCAATAAGTTGCCTCATTTTTTTTTTTTTTTGAGACGGAGTCTTGCTCTGCCACCCAGGCTGGAGTGCAGTGGCCGGATCTCAGCTCACTGCAAGCTCCGCCTCCCGAGTTTACGCCATTCTCCTGCCTCAGCCTCCTGAGTAGCTGGGACCCGCCTCGTTGCCCGGCTAGTTTTTTGTATTTTTAAGTAGAGACAGGGTTTCACCGTATTAGCCAGGATGGTCTCGATCTCCTGACCTCGTGATCCGCCTGTCTCGGCCTCCCAAAGTGCTGGGATTACAGGCTTGAGCCACCGCACCTGGCGCCTCATTTCTAATATAAGAATAATTGTATTACTTGGGTAATGACTTTGAAAAATACAGAATTAATGAATATAAAGCAGCTACCAATGTGAGTATTATAAATTAGATCCCCTCATTAGGTAAACTACTAGTAAAATATCTCCTAGAAAACAATCATCATCTGTCGTCTTTCGGCTCTCAAAGGGTATAATTTTGTCATGGTGCACACAGTATTACTTATCCCTGGTAAGCTGGTTAAAAAAAAAAAAAAAAACAGTGAGTCCAAATAATTTTAAATAGCAAAATAGTTACTAAAACTGAAATTCAATACAAAGTAAATATGAAAAGGATAAATGAATATAAAAACATCATATTTGTGTTTTCATTCTTGTTTTTTCCTCTTCCAATGCATTAGATTAAAGTTAAAATTCTGAATCTAGTATAACAGCATCAATGACAAATTTAAATGTGCAAGTCAGAGGAAGCCGAGGGAGTCAAAAAAGTTAAATAAGACTAACAAAAAAAGGAAATCTTAAAAATGTTAGATGGTAAGACATGGTACTTACTGTCAAGATGTAAATATACCAGTTTTCAAATTCAGGAAAATTTTCCACATGGGTGGAATGAAACACAGGAGAAGAAAGTAATTTGCCAGTGTTATAAGGGTAAGCCCATGTGTGAAAAAAAAAGAATAAAACGGAAGAACAAGGGAGAGTAACAAAGCTAGGCCATTGCTTTTGGGTTGGGAACCAGATGATGAATATTCCAAATGCAACATAATTGTGCCTTTAAACTAGGACAAGGTTTAACTCCCTTAATATGTTTATATCTTTTTTTTTTTTTCTCTTGCTACATTTTTCCTGTCCTCCATGACATTGCTAGGACATAAATTGAAGACATGGGGTGGAGGGGCGGTAATCAAAACCAAACAAAATAACCCTCTTGTTATTTAGTAATCCCTCCTTCTGTGGTATTCTAGGAATTCAGATAACTCGTTAACAGCTATCTTTTATTTACAGTGCCTCAAGCAAGAGGAGTACTTTCTTTTTAAATGTTTATGGTAGAAGAACATCAAGTATAGTTGTCAACGGACTTCTTAACATTACTGGTTGTGCCTTGCCTTCAGAGCATGGATTTGATAGCTCCAATATTGTAATCTAAATTTCCTGGTAAGAATTTTATTTCATTACTTGCTTAGGTAAAACAAACTCTTGGTACTTTTTAATGGCTCTGACACCTTATTTCTGATAAGACAAATATGCTTTAATTCCTTCGCTTGTCTTAATTTGGTTTTAGCTTGCGAATAATTCCATGACCTAAACATGCATAATTAATACTAAACACCATGAAAATATCCAATAGTATTTGTTACAGTAGTAGGAGTGGGAGCAGGAGGAGTAATAGCGTCAGTGACTAACATTTGTTTTCCAATTCCGGATTTTGTTCTATCTACTCCATATGTATCATCTAATCCTGAGTAAATGCCCATTTTAAAGATGAAATAACAGAAGTTTTAAAACCTTATGTGTCAGGCCTCTGAGCCCAAGCCAAGCCATGGCATCCCCTGTGACTTGCACGTATACACCCAGATGGCCTGAAGTAACTGAAGAATCACAAAAGAAGTGCAAATGCCCTGCCTTGCCTTAACTGATGACATTTCACCACAAAAGAAGTGAAAATGGCGGGTCCTTGCCTTAAGCGATGACATAATCTTGTGAAATTCCTTTTCCTGGCTCATCCTGGCTCAAAAAACTCCCCCACTGAGCACCTTGTGACCCCCACTCCTGCCTGCCAGAGAACAACCCCCCTTTGACTGTAATTTTCCTTTACCTACCCAAATCCTATAAAACGGCCCCACCCTTATCTCCCTTCACTGACTCTCTTTTCGGACTCAGCCCGCCTGCACCCAGGTGAAATAAACAGCCATGTTGCCCACATAAAGCCTGTTTGGTGGTCTTTTCACACAGACGTGCATGACATTATATAATTTGCCCAATGTCACCTAGCAAGTAAGTGACAAAGTCAGATTGGATGTTAATACTTTTACCCATTAAGATATATAAACTATTTTTTTCTTATTAAGTTTATAATTTAGTTAAGATAATTATTTCCTTTATTGAAAAAAGAACAGTCTCTTGAAAACTGTTTTTGAATATTTTATATTTAGTTGTTTATTCATAGGTCCTGGCCCTCATTAGATCATGACTATGACACAAAAATCATCTTTTTTTTTTTCTTGCGTATGAAAATTTTGTAGTACTACACAAGAGGGGAGTTTAACTCTGCTTTCCTGTCATCCAAAATATCAGCTTCTACTTCTTTTGTCACCTCCTAATGGAGCTGGAACTCAGCAGGGCTTGCTTGATAATGGAGCATTCTACAATGAATGCATCACATGCTGCCTGGCCCCAGAGTGGGCTGCCTTTACGTAGTGCTACTACTGCTGCTTCTACTTCAGAATGCTGTGCTGTTGTTGATTGCTTTGTCAGGTTCATGGAGAAAGACCATATATCATGCATGGGAGTCAGATTTTCCTTGGGAAGTCATTAATTACAGCCAGGAATACTATAAGTATCTGACTTGAGGTGAGGAGGAATATACTCTATCTAAATCCAATGGGAGGCTGAGCTTACACTCTGAGGTATGGAGAGTTCTGGATCTCTGCCAATAATGGAGTGCACCAGCATAACTAGTGAGAAACAAATAGACCAGGAGTGGCAATAGGAGTGAACAGTAATACCAAGATTCAATATTTAATGAGAGGTGGCAATATAACAAATCAATTCTGCTTGAGACTATTTTCCAAAGAGATTACTGAGTGTTCTTTCCATGAAGTGCGGTGTGATGCTTAATTGACCCTCTATGGGTTATCTGATTCAATTAGAGTTTGGGTTTCTATTGAAAAATAGCCCAAAACTCTCACCTTCAATATAAAACACTCTCCACCTTCAGCCAGGTAGTTTCAGGTAATAGATGATAATGGGATAGACAGAAGCAAAGTCTCAAAAAATTCTGGATCAAAGGTTTATGTTCACAACAGAACCTGGTAATACGGGTTCATTTTTGAATGCAGAGTAAGAAGTTGTGATTGAAGTTTATCAACTAGAGGGTCCATAAAAACATATACATTATAAAAGTAGACTTTCATCCAAGAAACAGAAATATATACATCACATCATTTCCTGAACATTAGGAATTCATTTTTGAAAATTCATAGGTTCTGCATGAAAATACTAACTGGGGGCCTATATTAGTTTCATGTGGCTGCTGTAACAAATTACCACAAACCGGGTGACTTAAAACAACAGAAATTTATTCTCCCACAGTTCTGCAGGCCAGAAATCTGAAATCAGTATTGCTGGACCCAAAACAAGGTGTTAGCATCATTGCACTCTCTGGAGGCTCTACAGGATAATCCATTTATTGTCTTTTCCAGTTTCTGGTTGCTATCAGCATTCCTTGGCTTGTGACCATATAATCCAACCTCTGTCTCCCTGTGCAGAGTGTTCTCCTCTCTATGCATGTCTAATTTACTTCTGTCTCACTTGTATAAAGATACATGTAATTGCCTTTAGGGTCCACTCAGATAATTCAGAATAACCTCCTCATCTCTAGACCGTTAACTTAATCATATCTACAAAGACCTTTTTTTCCAAATAGTGAAACATTTAAAAGTTACAGAAATTCAGATTTATTATAGTATCTAGAGAATAGTATTCAGCCTAACACAGAATGTATTTTCTGTTAAGTTGGAAAAATGATAATGGGCTACATGTTAACCCAAGACTCTCAAGCGATACCATGTAACTGAAACATGGTAAAACACTTTCATGTAAGAAATATACTACTATGTAAATATATAAAATACATACTTAAAATGCTACTTCCTGACCATTACCTGATGAATATGGATATTAAAATAGAGTTTTATTGTTTGTGTTTGTGTGCTTATACTCTACTAGGAGAGTACAAACCAGGAATATATTCTGTGGGGCGTGCCTAAAATGAGAATGTTGTTTTCCGAGAATTGCCTATAGATGGGTCATAATGACCCATATGAGAAATGGATCATGGGACAGAAACAGTTTCTCCTTAGAGAAAAAGAATGAACAGATGATCAATGTGACAAGATTGTAGGTTTTACATCCACCAAGATGTATTTGTGAGTCTTTACATCATTAAGAAATAAATAAATAAATAAATAAAGTCCAACATTGGGAGAGTCAATCCTAAAACGGATCTTCCTTTCACTCAACCCAAATAACACTTCTCAATTGTGTGTGTGTGTGTGTGTGTGTGTGTGTGTGTGTGTGTGTGTGTTGTGCTGTGCTTTGATTCGGTTTGTTTTTTACTCTAGGACTCTAACAATTTTAATTTCTGATTCTGGAAGATACATTATCCAAAATACATCTAAAATTTTTCAATTTACTTCGTTTCTACTACTACCACTCTGGTCTAAGCTATCACCTTTTGCGTCAATTGCTCTAATAGTCTTTTAACCAGTCTTCTTTATTCCACTCTTGCTTCTCTACAATTCATTTCCCACACAGTGATCATTTAAACATGTAAGTCAGATTATTTCAGTTTACCAGTTGCAAGCCCTCTAATTTTGGGATCTAATCCAGATTTGTACTGTGATCCTGGCTGATGTGCCTCCAGCTTGCCTCATTTCCTACCACTCCTTCCCACTCTCACTAGCCACATTAGACCTCCTTCTGTTCATCATTAACTGTGCTGAGCTTATCTCCACTTTCAGAGCTTGCTGTGTCCTGAGCTGGAAGGTAATTAATTCCCCCAGAAAATACACCACTGTTGGGAATCATGCCAGTCTCAGCTGATCTTGAGACAGCCCTGTCATGTCGTTCCAATCTAAAGCAGACTTTGAACCCCTGTCACTTGTGAATGCTTTACTCTGCTTTATTTTTTTTCAGGGGATCATCATCCTAAGAATTGATCTTATTTATTCACTTGCTTATAGTTGGTAAGCACCACAAAACAGTTACTGCTCTGTTTATAGGGATGAGAATAGTTTCACTTGCAAATTTGCTTTTAAGAAGAGAATTCTTTATGTCCTGGTTTTAAACACCAACTCATCAGTCTGTTTATACTGCTGGACTAAGGCATTTCTTAAGGACAAAACTTAGGCACAAGGCCACACTGCAAGTAGATATGTGGTTTCTTTAGAATATCAAATCCTAAGGTGTGTCAATATTGAGAGTCTGCTGAAATTGTACCAGGGATTTAACTGGTACATCAAAAATGGGTTTTAGGATGCCCAAATATTTATCTTTTTTTGGAGTCTGTTGTGTGAGATCTAGGATGTCTCAGGAGGATGTTATGACAATCCTCTTGTGTTTACCCAAGTATGCAGTGTAAACAACAAATGAATCATTTTCTGAGTTGCCATGACATTTAAGGAATGTTGAGAAGTGCTGCACAGACACGACTAAATCCTTGCTGTGCCCTTCATAAATACCTATGCCTTTCCTGGTACAGAAGACATGCTCCAGTGCTCTCCTGACCCTTGCCTCGGTCCATTCGTGTTGCTGAAACAGAATATCATGGACCAGATAGCTTATAAACAACAGAAATACATTTCTCACTTTTCTAAGTCTAAGATCAAAGAGCCAGCAGGTCTGGTGTCTGGTGAGGGTTTGTTTCCTGGTTTATTGTTGATGCCTTCTTACTTAGTCCTCACATGAAGTCAGCTTGCAAACAAGCTGAGGGATCTTATCACATTTATGAGGGTTCTGTCTTCATGACCCAAATACTTCCCAAAGGCCCCACCTACCAATATCATCTCCTTAGTGGATAGGATTTTTACATATCAATTTGGAGACAACACACACTTTCAGACCACAGCACTCCTCAAAGTCCTGGACTTTGGGTAAACTAAATAGAAGTTGTCATCATGTTTAACAAAAATTGCAATAATGGTACAGTGTCTGCTACAATTTATATAGTCTTTGAATATTGTTGTTGGCATTAATAGTGAATTTTTATAAATAAAAATATATAAATTTATTGGTTTGAGGTTGATGACACCAAACAGAAGAGTCAGTAAACTCCATTTGATAAAGGAAAACATACAGGACATTTTAAAACAAGCAAAACAAAAATATAAGCAAAAACAAAAACAAAACACAGTTTAAAACAAATTATAAGTGGCATTTATTTTTTCTGTATGTCATGTCAGAAACATATATATTAGTGACACAGATTCTTTTAGGTTGCCCAGGATGTTAAAGGTACCTTATCCTTTTTGTTCTAAGTATCAATTAGGTTGAAACACCATTTCACATCCTAGCTCCCATCAACATGCCTTGGGTTTAGTAAGTAGCTTGAACTTTGTGCCTGATCATATGTGGTCCCTATTTATTGCTTCTCAGCAAACTCTTCATCTCCCTCAAGTCTTTCTACATATGACTGCTTCTGTCTTTCCTCTCATGTCACCCAAATCAGTCCCTCTTCCACCCATCTATTGAGTAAGAGACTTCTACTGAAGATTGAGGAGTAAGGGAAACACAGTTGATGTACAAGAAATAGTGCTGCATCAATGAGCAGCACATAATTTAAATTGGTACATTATACAGCCTTCTTGAATATAAAGGTTAGGTCAGTTCCACAACTGAAAAAATATTCTTTTCACTTCTGGGGCCATCTCTAAATTCACAATATCCCAGACACCTGTATATTTCTTCATAGAAAATTACAAATTATACATTTCTTTACATTTTCTTTAGTATTATTTTTATTACATTTTTTTTCTTTTTCTTTTTTTTTTTTTGGAGATGGAGTTTCACTCTTGTTGCCCAGGCTGGAATGCGATGGCGCGATCTGGGCTCACCGCAACCTCCGCCTCCCGGGTTCAAGTGATTCTCCTGCCTTAGCCTCCCGAGTAGCTGGGATTACAGGCATGCACCACCATGCCTGGCTGATTTTGTACTTTTAGTAAAGACCAGGCTTCTCCATGTTGGTCAGTCTGGTCTCAAACTCCCGACCTCAGGTGATCTGCCCACCTCGGCCTCCCAAAGTTCTGGGATTCAGGCATGAGCCACCATGCCAGGCCTCCTCTTTACATTTTCATTTTCAGCTGGCTTCTCTAGTCTAGGCACTTACATAAAACTGCTTTTTCACAAATTGAAGACCCATCAAGGTAATCGTTCAATCAATTCTTAAAAATTAAACTTTTTCTGCCCTCTAAGATTTGTAATTATTTAATACATTTGATAGCAGATCTTGTAAAAGCTGTAATGCTACATAAGTCTTCATAATATAAAAAAGGTGGTTTTTTTTTTCATATCTGAAATCAGTAGGAAAAAGGATTAGGTCTGAATTTAGTAACCAGGTCCTAGTTAACATTTAAAACCTAGAGGCCCTGTTTATACATTGGAAGAAAACAAGGCCAACAAACAGAGCCCAGTGTGACTGCTCTGGAATAGTTTCTTCTTTCCCATTGAGATGAGACATAGGAAAACTCTATAGCAACTGGAATCAAGAACCAAATTGGGCGGTAAGATAAATACACTTTGGCTCAGCCAACAGTTGAATTGATAAATGTCCACTTCAAGCCAAGCTGTTTTTAAAGAGCATATATTCCTTATAAAACTATCTGGGTGGTGGGAGACAGAGTTTGCAGTGAGTCGAGATCTTGCCACTGCACTCCAGCCTGGGTGACAGAACAAAGCTCTGTCTCAAAAAAAAAAAAAAAAAAAAAAAATAGTGGTACAGAGAGGTGAATCCTAGCCTAAAGGGGGTTGGCCTGGAATACTTAAGAATACAAATATCAAATGAGTAGGGCCTTTAAAAAATATGGGAATTTGTAGGGTGGTTTTCCAAGTGGAGGAAACCACATCCTTAAATGCCTTTCCTTTTCCGTTCTTGAGTTTCTCAGTGGTAGAGATACTCAATCCTCCATGCCTTATATTTCACACGTTAGTCTATTGACCTCAACTGGGAATGTTAGAGAGGTTAGACACAAGTTTAACATTGGGTAAACAACTTATATATCAGTAAATAGACCAATTCTGTGGTTCTCTGACTTTTAAATTTTACTTAGTACATTTCAAAAATAAATATTAATTCACTATAGCTACTAAGTTTTGTAATTTGGGTAAGTGAAAAGTTAAAAACCAAAAAACAAAAAACAAAATGACCTCTACATATAATTATTTCACAAAAGAAAGAGTATTTTAACACCAGAAAGAGTAAAAAAGCTTCTTAGACAAATAATGAAAAAGTCCTTAAAGAAAATAAATGTAGCTTTGTAAAAACTTTTAAATATTATGTTCTAGTTTTCATTTGGCCCAGACCCAAGGCGAATTATTCACAGACTGACTCCAAAGTGCAAGCAAGTGTTTGGGTATATTGGAATAGCTCTTTTTGTTTTTTCTTTCTGTCACCACTTTTCTCACTATAATTACCTGGAAGAAACTTGCATCTTCAAGCACATAGGTTCACATAACTTCTGAGTCTCCTTCTGGTTTTCATTTGTTTATAACTTTAAACCACTACTGACTTTAAAGTGTTCAGCATAAAACCCAATTTGTGCTTTTATTCATTTACAACAGATGGGGTCAGAGTGAAAAGAGGGGCAGCTTATAGCTTCCCTTTTTTGTAGCCCCCTTTATTAAAATCACTTGCATCATTTTTATAAGGTTCACACTTTTCTCTAAGATGTAATGTTTATAAAGGATACTTTATTTAGAAGTGTTTAGTAAGTAGTAAACCTGGACCCTGAAAGTCTCTATAAAAAAGTTATGGCCAAACTGACCTTCATCTAAATCACAATACAGAAACCTAATAATTTTTCAAACATGCAGAAACCTTAAGCAGAACGAAATTCCAGTAACACATGCTACAACTGATGACAATGAATGCAGCCAATTGCTTACCAAGAGCTATTGCTTACCAGGGTGAGAAACAAGATGAAAAAAGACTTATTACTCTTTTTGATTGAAAAGACATTGTCAGTCAGTCTGCCAACGGACTGGTACTTAAAATTCGTTTTAGACTTACAACTACAGGGATATTAGTAACCATTACTGATAACACACACACACACACACACACACACACACACACCCTTTATATGTTTCTAATTCTAATTTTAATTTGAAAGAGATATGCAAGAAGCAGGCCATGAAAGTGAAGGGCAAGACATGATAGGCATAAAACAAATTAATGAGTAATTTTAATAAAGAAAAATGTATTGAAAGAAGGAAATTGCTAGAAAGGGAAGCACACCTCCATCTTCCAGAATATGTCATTTCTTTCTTAGCATGTATGTCACTGGACCATGTAAAATTCCTGTCAACTATCCTCATGCTTTGCAGTTTAGCTTACAATATACAGGATAGACTATGGTAATAAATTGTGTTGGTCTGATAAGGTAATATGTGAGCTGGATTGCTGAGTATGTCTTTATAGTAACAAGTATACAAAAAGTACTTTTAAAAATCACTTACCGGCCGGGCGCGGTGGCTCAAGCCTGTAATCCCAGCACTTTGGGAGGCCGAGAAGGGCGGATCACGAGGTCAGGAGATCGAGACCATCCTGGCTAACAGTGAAACCCCGTCTCTACTAAAAAAATACAAAAAAACGAGCCGGGCGAGGTGGCGGGCGCCTGTAGTCCCAGCTACTCGGGAGGCTGAGGCAGGAGAATGGCGGGAACCCGGGAGGCGGAGCTTGCAGTGAGCTGAGATCCGGCCACTGCACTCCAGCCTGGGCGACAGAGCGAGACTCTGCCTCAAAAAAAAAAAAAAAAAAAAAAAAAAAAAAAAAAAAAAAAAAAAAAAAAAAAAAAAATCACTTACCAATGATGAAGTTCTTTTCACCATTTATATAAAAATGCAAAATGTATTTTCTATTTTATACAGAAAAGGACAAGCAGATATAAAATTCCATGTACATCACCAGTTATGCCCCATGGAAAATATTATTTGCATGACTAAAAATAAGTGTAGCATTAAGTGGCATTTGGTAGAAGATAAACCAACTTCAAGAAAATCACAGTCTTTCAACAAAGAGTGGTTTGAGATATTTTACATATTTAAAATTATAAAATAATAAATAATTAAGACTTCAGTTTTCACTCAATTTGATTGATACTATTTCTCTTAAATGTTCTTTTTGTTTAATACAAAGGATTTATTGTCCGGAGCCATGAGGCCCAGAATTAGCCGACCTCTGTTGCTTGATCTCCGCAAAGCAGAGACAAGACAGCACATTTCCGGGTTCTTTATTACAAAACCTTTCCCGCGCGCACCTAAACGCTTCCCGCGCGCGCCTAAACCCTTCCCGCGCGCGCCTAAACCTTTCCTGCGCGCGCGCTAACTTTTCCCGCGCGCGCGCAAACATTTTTCCCGCCCAGGAAGATATGCAGCCTAGGGCGCAGGCGCGATCCCGCGCCCGGGAAAATTACAAACCCACGGCGCATGCGCAATTGTAATTTGAGTAAGCCTAGCCTCCTGTCACCGCCCTGGCCCAACCTCTTCCTCTGCCAGCCTATATAAGGCATTGCACCGCCACCATTAAACGAGACTTGATCAGGCTATTTGTCTTGTCTCCATTTCTCGTGTTTTCTTGTCTCCTCCATTCCCACTCCCCCTTTCAGGGTCTGTTCAACTGTCCTGCAGGTCGGGACAATTTATATTCTCAGATATAATGAAAGATAAGGGGAATCATTTTAATGATTATAATAATGTTTTACATTTATGTAAAAGAAAAATATCATTGACTCTAGTATAGAAAAAATTGAGAAAAACTGAATCTATGTTTTATTTTTTAAATAAAACAAATTTCTATTATTACTGATAGTAAATATACATTGTAGAAAAAAATGAAGCAACAAAATTAATATTTTCCCAATCTAAAACATAACTAGTATATTGAATTTTGGATCTTTTTATGTGTAAGTATTTATATTTTATTCTTTTTCTGATCTTATCTTACATTCTCTTGTGACCTGTTTTTTTTTTTTCACCAGCATCTATTTTCATTTCTCTATTTCTGTAAAATTATAACTTTTAAATACATAATTTACATTTAAATTATCTTAATGGACTCCAAAATGTTCAAATCCGTGGCTAGTTCCAGACAAAATACTGTTTCTGCTTTTTACTTTTTTATTTTTTATTTTTTTTGAGACAGAGTCTCACTCTATGGACCAGGCTGGAGTGCAGTGGCATGATCTCGGCTCACTGCAAGCTCCTCCTCCCAGGTTCACGTCTTTCTCCTACCTCAGCCTCCTGAGTAGCTGGGACTACAGGCGCTTGCCACCACGCCCAGCTAATTTTTTTGTATTTTCAGTAGAGATGGGGTTTCATTTTGGTAGCCAGGATGGTCTCCATCTCCTGACCTTGTGATCCGCCCACTTCAGCCTCCCAAAGTGCTGGGATTACAGGCATGAGCCACCGCGCCTGGCTTTTTCTGCTTTTAATGTTTCTTAATCTTCTTTCCCTTTATTAGACATTTCTTAAACCTCTTAATTTAGGATGTTTTTCTACTGTCTCTTCTTAAAAATGTTTTATCACTGAGAACTTCTAACATTTATAAAACAGAATAGGATGACTTCCTGTGTACTCATCAGCTAATTTCAACATATGTTAACTCAAGTCAATCCTTTATCCCCATACTTCCTGTCCCTGCATAAAACAAAACTAAATTATTTGCAGTAAATCCTAGTCTTAATATTATCATATCATTTTCCTCTTTTTTTTTTTTTTTGAGATGGAGTTTTGCTCTTGTTGAGTGCAATGGTGCAGTCTTGGCTTACCACAACCTCTGCCTCCCGGGTTCAAGCAATTCTCCTTTCTCAGCCTCCTGAGTAGCTAGGATTACAGGCATGAGCTGCCACACCCAGCTAATTTTGTATTTTTAGTAGAGACGACGTTTCTCCATGTTGGTCAGGCTGGTCTCAAACTCCTGACCTCAGGTGATCTGCCCGCCTCGGCCTCCCAAAGTTCAGGGATTACAGGCGTGAGCCACCACGCCTGGCCTCATATCACTTTATCTGTAAAACTACAGTTATATATCTGTAAGACAGGTGCTCTTTCAGGGAATAGAATGATGGTCACTAGAGGCTGGGACAGGTAGCGCAGGGGTTTGAGGGATGAAGGCATATGGTTAGTGGAAACAAAATGGACTTAGATAGAAGGAATAAGAAATAGTGTTTGGTATCACAGTAGGATAACTACAGTTAAAAATAATGTATGTATATTTCAAAATAACTAAAACAGTAGAATTAGAATGTTCCTAACACAAAGAAATGGCAAATGCTTGAGGTGATCAATACCCGAATTATCTTGATTTGATCTACACCTTGTATGCTAATATCAAATTTTCACATGTATGCCATAAATATGTACAATTATTTATTCATAAAAATGAAAATTAAAAAAATTATAAACAAAAAAGCAAAAAAGTGCTCTTTTAAAAATATAACACAATAACATCAATATACATACTATGTATATGTAAACATGTGGATATGGGTTTTTTAAGTATCTAAAAAGACATGTACATATACACACACATTTCCTGTACATGTGTTTGCATATGTAGTTACATGTGTCAGAATAAAAGTAATAATATAATGAATCACATGTAGTAGACTAAAAAATCTATTGAATACAGTCTATTAATATTTTAAAAATTTTTTTCCTTGTGCTGTATGTGTAGGGGTGTACAGTCAAATTATTGTATTTTAAAGGCATTTGGAATAATTTCACTATGTGTGGTTTTATCATCAAATCAATATATAGTCTAATTTGCTTCACTTTGTTTCAGGTTTTAAGAATTACTATTTTTTCTCCACTTAAAATATTTTTTAGAATTATGCAAAACATTTTCATGGATATAGAATACAAATCTACAAAACACAGTATAGTCGGAGAAGGCCAACTCTTATTTCTTTCCCTCTAAGCCTTGTCTCTCCTTTTCCCATATGTATCTGTATATGTGTGTATATATATATATGTATATATATATATATATATATATATATATATATATATATTTTTTTTTTTTTTTTTGAAACGGAATCTCGCTCCGTCACCCAGACTGGTATGCAGTAGCCGATCTTGCCTCACTGCAACCTCTGCTTCCCGGACTCAAGCAATTCTCCTGCCTCAGCCTCCCGAGTAGCTGGGATTACAGGCGTACGCCAACACACCCAGCTAATTTTTGCATTTTTGGTACAGACGGTGTTTCACCATGTTGACCGGACTTGTTTCGAACTCCTGACCTCAGGTGATCCACCTGTCTCGGCCTCCCAAAGTGCTGGGATTACAGGTGTGAGCCACCATGCCCGGTCGTTATCTCTATATTTTCTAAATTTAAAATTACTTTCCAGCTTTTAACATACCGATATACATATGCATATATTAACCTAGCCAATACATGTTGCCTATATCCTAACATTTTGCTATTTACACATAATATCCTGCTTATGTTGTCTCTTTCTTAGATAAACGATCACATATTATACCCACTTTTCTTGAACTTGCTTTCTATATCTAACTATATATTAGAGAAAACTTCTTAGTAGTTTGTTGAGGTATTCCATTTGTCATTTTAATATTATCAGGATTTCTATTGTGTTACTATACTGTGTTTATTCAACCAACTGCAGTATCATACTTACGTACATTTGTTTTTTTCCCAGTTTTTACAATTCAGATATTGCAGCATAAATGGCATTGTACATGTTGTTCTCTTTTTCATATTTTTGTCAGTATATCTTTGGGATATGTTCTTCAAAGTGGGATTGCTGGGTCACAAGACAAAGGCATAAATGTTGCTAGACTTTATTAAATTTCCCTTCATAGTGGTTTTGAACATTTTGCATTTTTGTCATCAATGTATGAGACTGTTTTGTTCATCCTTACCCACAGAGGACATTGTCAATCTTCTGGATTTTAGCCAATTCAATATGTGAGAAATTGGATCGCAGAGTATTTTAATTTGCAGTTTTCATATTATGAACAAAGCAGAACATTTTTTCATATTTTAAAAGCATTTAAATTTTCATACTTTTTGAGCTATCTGTATATTTTGCCTATTTTCTATAGTGTTAAGGCTTTTCTTTATTTTTAGAAGATATTAATATGTTTCACATACTAACTATTTTTGTGTGCATTACATATTTCCAGTTTCTCATTTGCCATTTACACTGAATTTTTTTGCATTTACAAATTTTTATATGAACAAATTTATCAATATTGTCTACTATTTTGTCTATAAATTGTCATAGTTTGAACAATTTTCTCAACAGTGAAATTAACCTCTGTTTTTACCTAGCACTGGTATACAGTTTTTTCATTTTAGATTTTTAATCCATTTAAAATTTATTCTGGTGTAATAGGTAAGACTGGAATGGCCGGGCGCGGTGGCTCAAGCCTGTAATCCCAGCACTTTGGGAGGCCGAGACGGGCGGATCACGAGGTCAGGAGATCGAGACCATCCTGGCTAACACGGTGAAACCCCGTCTCTACTAAAAAATACAAAAAAAATTAGCCGGGCGAGGTGGCGGGCGCCTGTAGTCCCAGCTACTCGGGAGGCTGAGGCAGGAGAATGGCGTGAACCCGGGAGGCGGAGCTTGCAGTGAGCTGAGGTCCGGCCACTGCACTCCAGCCTGGGTGACAGAGCGAGACTCCGTCTCAAAAAAAAAAAAAGACTGGAACAAAATTTGTTTATTTTTTCTTACATGGCTATTTCATCACAAGATCTTGATTATTAAAAACTAGTATATTTTACTCACTGACTTGAAGTCTCACCTTTGTCTTATACCAAATTTATATTCACAATCTGGGCTATTTCTGGAATATCTATTATAAGGTATCAGTTTTAGTCATATGAACTTGTTGAAATTAATGAAGCAGCTGTCCAGAAGAATGTCCTGCCTCTTGGGTTTGTCTGCTTGATTCCTTTTGAGGTATTTTACTTTATTTTTCATTTTGCTAGAAGTTAAATTTAAAAGCTTTATAAAATCAAACGAAGCATTTTTGACTAGAATAAAAACTGATGAAATTATATCCTTCATAGTACATCATAGCAGAATTTATGCAATATCAGTTTGACCCACCATTAATTGTACTATAATTTGTCACTAAACAAGTTAACACTGATGATCCCTCTGTCATATATTTTTCCTTGAAATTTGTAGAAATAAAATTTAGAATACATCAAAATTTAATTAATTTTAATTAAACTTAATTTATTTATAATTTTAAAATAAAATTTATCAATGATTTAATATAGATTGCTATATTTTATAAAAATAGTAATCAAACTATAAGAAAAACATTGAAAATGTGTTAGGGCAGCTAGAATTATAGTTGCCTAATTTTTAAAAAGTTATCTCTAGTTTTCTGTTTTCCTCTACTTTTATTTTTATAATTCTATTAATACTTAATATCATTACTAAGGTAAGGGTCTAAACTTGCCTTAATAGTGATATCAGTATTAATACTTATTATATCAAATCATATCAAACCATCATATAATCAGTAGACATTTTAATGACAAATGAATGATTTAAACAATTTTTTTTTACTTGACAAATGAATGATTTAAACAATTTTTCTTTTTACTTGTTCCCTTATTCTAGGCAGACAAAGCAAATTGAAAAAAAAAAAAAAACACATTCAACAAAAATATGTGAACAAGTTTTTAAATTGATAATTGTAAACTATGAGTTTCAAAAATATTTTTGTATTCAGTTTTGCTAGAATAACTGAGTATATATAGTACTTGTTTTGATAAATAATTTTTAAACTTTTTTTTCACCTTTTAATGAGAGTATGGATATTTCCCCTCTAATTATTTTATGCATGCATGGGTAAATATGACTTGTTTCTAAAATCATCCAAGATGCAGCCTTAATTGTTTTCCCTTTTTTATTTTCAGAAATGTCAGTAGTTACTAACATTTTCATATTTCAAATAAATAAATAGATGGAAATACAAGGAATTCTAACATAGTTGTATCACTTAATTATCTAAATCCATTTTGTATTGTATGTGGAAACTGTATTGTGATCATTTACCAAACATTACTTTTAATGATTTATTAACCGACAACCGTATTTGACCATCTTTCAATTTTGTTGAAAGCAAATATTGGAAAGCACTTGAATTGTAAAAGCGTTTGTTACCCAATCAGCAAAGTCATGCACATTTTCAATTTTGGGGAAGTCTAAAAATTGACATGACCAAGATCTGTCAAATGTCTTAGTTTTCGTACACATGTTAGAAGTTAAAGGATGCTTCTTAGGCAACAGTAAATTTAATTGTTTTTTGTTTAGTAGTACAAAATAAGTGACAATGAATGATGACAGGGAGTTGGTCAGAAAGCGTGGGAACTGACAGAACATCTTTACAGCAAGTGTCTTCTCAGGCAAATAGATTTTAGCAAATAGTATCTATGAAAGTGAGAGTATGATCTGGAAAGTGACTGCCTAAAAAGTGTCCATGTCAGCTTCTCCCTTGGTAAGTATGTATTCCTGGGTACACATGTCTCTCAGTTTGAAGAACACTGTCGATAGGTTCCCACAAAATCATGTAGAGTGCCTTTCAAAAAGAAAGAAATGTTGATAGAGGAGATGCTGATAAGTTTCAATAAAATAATTCAGGAACCAGCACTTCAAATTTGTTTAGATTATCGTGGGTTTTAAAAAATATATATTCTGGGAGCCTGTGTTGTCTCTTTCCTTAGAAGACTCTAAAAATAGTCAACTGGAATCTGTTTCTCCTTTGCATTAATCAGCTTGCGTTAATCAGCTCAATTAGAACCTCTGCCTATTCGCAAGGACAGAGGGCTTTCTGTATCCTGAGTTCTTGCCTTAGTGTACTGAAAAAATTGGATCACACATGAGCTTGGAGAATGAGTGCAAAGTTCTGTTGAGTGGAAGTAGCTCTCAGTAGCTCTCACTGAGTTGAATGGGGAGGACAGCAGGGAATGGAGTGGGAAGTTGGAATTGAGCAGCCCAGCGGCCAGACTCTCCTTCTGCCTTGACGTCTGCGTCATTCCTCTGTGGATGGCCTTCCAGGATCTGACGATGGGTTCTGTCAGGGTGTTCCTCTAGACATCTAGCCACTTGTGTCTGTGCCCACTAGGATCTCAGGGTTTTTATAGGCATGGGGGCGTGGTAGGCCAGGGTGGTCTTGGAAAAGCAACATTTAGGCATGAAAACAAGAGTGCTTGTCCTCACCTAGGTCGGTGGGCACAGACTCGAGGGTGGAGCTTTGGCCAGGGAACCACCCTTCTCGATGCAGCACTTCTCTGCCCGTTGCAGTATTATGTGATATATACTTATACACAGTTAGACATTATATTTAATATACTATTTAACATACAGTGCCTAAGGAAAGTACATAAACAATTCCACCTATTATTTGGTATGGTTTTTGGCAAGAGGAATTGTAGCCTTCTCTGTAAACAATTACTCTTATTACCAACTTATATTACTTAAAGGGTAATCAGGAAAGCATTGGTAGTGAAATGGCATACATATGTTAAAGTACTTAAAATGTTGTATAGGATGAGATACGGTAAATCGGACAGAGATGACAAAATGAATGGAAAATGGCATGGAGGCTAAGCATGATAATAATGTGTCTTATTCAATTATAGGATTTAATGATATTTTGATTTAAGGTTAGATACAATCCAAATCTCTCAAATTTTAGATTATTAGCAAATGTAAACTATTTTTTATTTTTCCCTCAAAAGCTGAATTAAGTTACTTATAGTGTATTAAATGGGGCCATTTGTACATTCAATAGCTCTATTTAATCAGAAACATTCAAACCGTTTCCTTGAAAAAATATATGGGTGTAAATAATAGTGGAAAATGAGCTTGGCAAGGTATCTTTGGAGCATGCCAAACCCCAGACATCTTAGAAATACTTGAAGATGTTATAATGAGCAAAACATACTACCAGTTCACTGAACCTTGGCGAAATGTGTCAGGAAAGCAGACAAAATACCAAATATGTTATCACGCTTTCACTGAACCAAAGCCACCCTTTTGCATTTGAATTTTACTAAAGACTTATCCCATTTTTAGTTCAGCTCTGAGATGAACTAGTGTGATTAAACCAATGGCAGATTCCAATAAAACTTTTCATCAGTTGCTTTTATTAATCTCTGAAATGGAATTGGGCACGTATGCTTTGAAGACTTTCACAAAAGGACACAACAGCATTTAATGAATTGCCTAAACTATATATTGAGGAATGAATTTCCTACCAGTGGTATATGGAAATTTTTGCATTAGAAAAATGTTAGTAAAAACACACACCATATGCTTCTGTTGCAGGAACTTTCAGAGCCTTATTATGTCTCATAATAGACAGAGAGCAGTACAAATTCTTACTTTTACATTGTACACTGTCTATTCTTCATGTCAAATGTGTACAAAATGAGTTCCTCTTCTACTGATCCAAGACTATTTTCTTCTTCCTTTTATTACCTGAAGTCTACTCCTATGTTATCATTCTTTTAGATGAATTGAAATTGAACACATATTTTATGCACTACATCAAGTGCAGCATTGCTTATTTATATATGAATTATTTTGCTTCTAATAAGAGAACAATCCACAATCCATCCTATATTATATATTATATAAAGTGGGTTAACAAAGAGGAGATTCTAGAATGTATAAAAACTACTTGGTGAATATTCTGTTTTTAGTTTGCTGCTTCCATTTGGATGCCTCTAAACTGAGCTAAGAGAAACTCTTTGATTTCATTCTGAGGAATTACTAAAAGATTTCTGACATTCAGGTGAGAGGGCAGAAGGAACCAAGAGGCATGTAAAGCTAGCAGCATGCAGCTCATTCTGACTTAGAAATATCCAAAGGCCCAGCCACAAGTGGAAAAACCACTGGAATGCCAAGAGTGCAAATGTTTTAAGAAGACAAGAATTCTAATTAGCCTGGATGGGAAACTCAGCATGACGTTCGATAGCTGGTTTGATGTTTAGAGTCATTACACTGAACTGTGTCAGTAGGATTATACAATACTATTGTGATAATACAAATGTTAAATAAACCACCTACCTCAGAAATTTCTAAACAGAACTTTACAGTTTGTGGAGCAAATAAAAAAAATCGTAGTATTTTTCTTTGTTAGATTTCCTAATGAATTTAGCAGTCTTTACACTTAGCAGGAAATCTGGACTGATCATTTGAAGCCTGTTTTCTTTATACGTTTTGGAGTACGGGTTTGCTTTTGGACACCTAATAAATCATGATCTAACATCTAAGAGAGACTTATTGCTATACTGTGAAATCAAGGGAAGAAAAAAAAAAAAAAAACAGTGTAGTTACTTGTACTATCTTGCTGTATTCTTTGACCTACAGGAGAGAAATGATGAACCAAAAAGCAAAATTCTCTAGCAATGATATGTTAGTGCCCCAGTCTTACTATGTGGAGTTAGTAATGGTTTTGTGTTTGAAAATGTTAAGCCTTACCTTGTTTGTAGTTCACCAAGGAATATGACCATATGTGATGCTTTTTCTATTTCAGGCAATGCCCCCACTGCTGGATAGATTGCTGTTGACAGTTTTTGACCAGAGGGAGCCATTAGATTTTGCTGGCTAGCAAACAATTACGGCTTTGATATAGCTACAAGGTAAAGATTAAAAGGAATACCAATGCCCAAAAATATGCTAGGCCTGTGTGGTCTCTAGTCCCTTCTTGTGCAAATGAAAAGTTGTTTAGATGTAAAAACTAACAAAAGAAAACCAAAAATAGCCAAACTTTTTAGGATTCTAACAAAGGTCATCTGAATGGTGAAAAATCCCTTTACGAATAGTAAAGACTTCATACCATTATAAAGAATTCAAAAGTTCCATTTAAAGATAACAAATATCTTTCAATTGATGCTATTAGTAAGGGAGGTTTAAAAATAATTTTCATATTTGGAAATGTGCTGTTTTTATTTCTAGCAGTGTAGTGTTACGGGAGCAGTTATATCTTATGTATTATGGTGCAATAGTGCATTTAAACTGACTAGGCATATGGGTCAATGAATGCTGTCAAACAATAAGATAAAAAGATTGTTCATATTATTTGGGCATTGCTGAGAATAAGCTAAATCCATAGTTCGTTAGTTTGAAAACATTGCTTGGAATAGAAAAAGAGACAGGAACTATGGCAAATTTAGTATTTCGTAGATCCTGATATTATAAGAAAAATCAACTTAAACATTTTTATAGGCAAGCGTATCTTCCTTTGGCAGAAAAGAACCTTACATAGATTCTGAAGGGAATCTTACAGAGAGAAGATAAAAATGCTAACTTTTTTTGTGTGTGGAGTGTTCTGTGCTCTGAGATTTTCAAAAACTGGAAGGAAATAGTAACCTATGAGTTCAATTTTAAGAAAGTAAAAGTTTTTGATGTCCTAAGACAAATGCAACCTTACAATCTTTTACTGTGGTAAAGTGAGAATATTACTCCTTATGAAAAGTCTATGGATTTGATAATTTGTCAAACTACTAATATATAACTTAATTTTTGTTTTGTTTTTAACTGCATGAATATTAGAATCATTTTTCCTCTGGGTATTTTCATCAGTATCTGTAAGTATAAAGTAGAAACTGATGTATTAAACATAACATATTTAGGTTGACTATAGTATGAAAACTGACATGATTTGGATGTGTGTACCCTCAAAATCTCATGTCGAAATGTGACCTCCAGTGTTGGAGGTGGACCTGGTGGAAGGTATTTGGATCATGAAAGTGGACTTCTCATAAATGACTTTGCCATCCTTGTGGTAACAAGTGAGTTATCACTCTATCAGTTCATGCAAGAGCTAGTTGTTTAAGAGTCTGGCACCTCTTACCCTGTTCTCTTGCTCTCTTTCTCCCTCTCTCACCATGTGGCAGGTCTGCTCCCCCTAAACCTTCTACCATGAGGAGAAGTTTCCTGAGGGCTCACCAGAAGCTGAGCAAATGCTGGTGTCATGTTAGTGCAGCCTGTAGAATAATGAGCCGAATCTCTGACATTTATAAATTACCCAGACTCAGGTATTCATTATAACAATGTAACACATATTAACACAATAGTTAAAAGAGCATAGTTTTATCATGTTATGTTGTTTTCAAATATAGGCATCTTGTATAAATGCAAACCTGCCTTACTTAACAAATCCATATACTAAATATTTTCCCTTGCATTGTCTCTTACAAGATTTCTGAAACAACTTCAGTCTATTTTAATGTGTTTGCTATGCTCGTCAGTTAAGACCAATAATCTGGCTATTGGAAATGAAAATATGATTATTGTACAACTGCCATGATGACAACAAAAAATATAGTCTTTTTTGGATTCCATGGATCCAAAATTACTATTAAATAACCTGCATAGGTGAGAGAGATGACTTACTTTACAATAATATGGAACCAAATAAGAATCACTTCCTATTCCATGTCTGAAAAATTGCCTTAATGGACACTCTTCCTCCAAATTTTGGGTTTATGAAAGGTCTGGCTGTCTGGCATGTAGAACTACAAGTAGACAACTGCATTCTCATTTGGCTTATTTTCCAAAGTACACCATTTTTTCCACTTTACTTCTATTTCTATATCCGTTAATGGAGGATAACAATACTTAGCACAAGAGTTGTTACAAGGCTCTTAAATTGCTTTGTGCACTGTCTGACATATGGTAAGTGCTCAAAAACTTAGCTAATTGTATAACTGTAATTGTTTTTACCTACTTTTAGGGTACAGAGTCTTTATCATATCATTAAAAGAGCAAATGAGTGATTTAAAAATCAATGAATCTTCTGTGGACAGCTTATGAAACATATGTTGATTTAAAAATATCTTAAATGACATTTATCTTCTTGGACATCACCTAATTGCAAGTCTTTCTCTTTTCTCTAAAAATAAACACACACACAAAAACAAAAAACAAAGCAAAACAAAAAAACAAAAAAACAAAAAAATTTCAAATCTCGGCTGGGCGCGGTGGCTCACTCCTATAATCCCAGCACTTTGGGAGGCCGAGGCTGGTGGATCATCTGAGGTCAGGAGTTCGAGACCAGCTTTGCCAACATGGTGAAACTCCATCTCTACTAAAAACGCAAAAATTAGTCAGGCATGGTGGTGCATGCCTGTAGTCTTAGCTACTCAGGAGGCTAAGGCAGGAGAATTGCTTGAACCCAGGAGGCAGAGGTTGCAGTGAGCTGAGATCAAGCCCCTGCATATTGCAGCAGGGCTGCAGAGCAAGACTCTGTCTCAAAAAAAAAGAAAAAAATCATTAATATTCTTCAAAAGAATCAATAGAAGCTTACAGTAGCTAATAGCCTATTCAATCTCTAATAGAATATGCACATTTAAAAAATTCTGATAAATGAATTAATATATATTTGAAAGAATCAAAATTAATTGAAACAACATAAAAAACACTCAAATTTTATAAATGAATGATTTTGAAAGAAGTAAACACTTTTATGTTAAAAAATGCTGAAAGAGAAAGTAAGCTATACATTACATTGTACTGCTAGATATATTTTGATCATTTATTGGTTTTGTATCTGTTTGGGGTGTTTACACATATCTCTCTATGTTGGTGACTTGACTTTCTTTATTCTTCTACCCTTTACTTGAATCTTTACCTTTTCAGTTTTCTTTGTCTCTCTACATTTTCCTAAGTGAGAAGGCTTATTGTCACCCTTCAAAACCCTCCTCTCCACTTTCTCTATGCAGTCTGACACAAAGATATGGCAGTGCTGGGAAGGAAAGAGCATTGCCACTTTAAATGATATGGAAGGTGGGAAGAGAAGTGCTGGATAGAGAAAGGCGGGTCCTTGGCTAGGGTTCCACCCCCACGGACTTCAGTGAGGACAGGTATTTCCTGCCCAAATGTTGCATTTTCCAAGACCCTGCCACTCCCTCATCCTGGGTATATAAAAACCCGAGACCCTAGCATGCACAGAGGTGGCCAGATGTTGAGAGAAGCACATCAGTGGAAGAAGATGCAAGCGGCTGGTTGTGGAGAGGGGCACACCAGGAGAGGAGCACACCAGGGGAGGAGCACACCAACAGATACCAGAACTCAGGCAGGCCATTCACCAGTGGAATGACACAGAGTTTGGCTGGGGTGGTTGGAGAAGAGTCAGGCCAAGTCTGACTCCAGGGGAATAGCATCTCCCTTCTGGCTCCCGGATCTCCTGAGAGCTACTTCTACAACAAAACGTTGCACTCATTCTCTAAGCCAACATGTGATCCGATTCTGCCAGTACACTAAGAGAAGAAAGCCCTGTATATAGGAATCCCTCTGTCCTTGTGATAAGGAAGGGAGTCTAATTGAGCTGGTTAACACAAGCTGCCTATAGATGGCAACTAAGAGAGCACCCTGTTACACACCCACTGGGGCTTCAGGAGTTGTAAACATTCACCCCTAGACACTGCCGTGACTTCGGAGTCCCACAGTCTGCCATCTGTATACTCCCCTAAAGGTTTAAGCAGCAGGCCACTGAAGAAGCGAGCCACACACCCCCATCGTATGCCCTGCGAGGGGGACAAGGGAACCTTTCCCATTTCAATGATTCCACTTCAAACAATATCTTAGATTGGTTCACGTTCTTCTGTCTACACTACCATCGTTTCTTTCCTGAAGAACAACAACCACCTTCGATTTAGTGTCTCCTAGAGTCTTCCTTTAGTCTTCCCATAATCTAATGCAGTCTTAAAATGTAAACTTGTTTTCTGCATTTCCCTTCTTAAAATCATTTGACTGGTTTCTTATTGTGTGTGAATAAAATGAATATTCCTTACTGTGGTGACCTTCTCTCAGGTCTATATCATCTTTCACTGTACTCAAGCCAAAGCGGCTTTTTTTTTTTTTTCTATTTCTAGAAATGTTCAAACTCTTACTTTTCTCAGAGCTTTAATATCTGTCCTTTCTTTGCCTCGAATGCTCTTTTCCCAATTGTGCCTCAGGAAATATCTAAATACAAAGTATGAGTTTTAAAAGTTAAGGTGTCAGAGAGAACTGTCCTAATCGAACAATGTAAGTAAGTTATGTTCTTTCTGTTACTCTGCTTTACAGACTCACTGTTATTTTGCCTGGTAGACTCAATGTACTTATTTTTTCTTAGGACCTATTTACTGTTTTTTTTTTTTTTTTTTTTTTTTTTTTTTTTTTTCCTATTTGTTTGTCTATGAAATTGATCAAACAGAAAAGTAAAGGCTGTAAAGAAGTACACAATAGTGTTCCTACCACTGAGATTTAATCTTACATACACTGCCCAATTTTCTTAAATACGTTGCAATAAAACGTTACCAACATCAGCATTTCTAGAGGGCATGTTTATTTTCACCCTTTATGGCAATGTATGGAGCTGTTATACTCTCCTAATCCTTGTTAACACTAGCAACACTCATGAGTAGTAAATGAAGTCTCCTAGTTTTAAATTGTTTACTGATTGCTGTTTTCTTAGGGGACTTTCTCCCTGTCTACTGCTTAAATATCTTTACTCTTCTTTTGTGACTTGCCTTCATAATATTTATCTATTTTATTCTTGAGTTGTACCACCCTCTCACACCACCATTATCAGCTTATGGGAGATTTTTAGATGTACAGCATCTTATCATTTGTTTATAATATATGTTGCAAATATTTGCTCCTAGTGTGTGTGTGTGTTTAATTCAATTTACTTTTTTGTTTTACAGTGTCTTTAGTTACACAGGGATAATTCATTGTAGTGTAATACAATTATCATTTTTTAAATTATGACATTTAAACATTACAAAGAAGGACTGGGTCACACTTAGGGGTAGAAAGGAATGAAAAATAGCTTTTAGGACTTCTAAATCTGAAGTTCAAATATGAAGATGCAGGACTATGGGTAATGTGAAGCTGCAACACAGGAAGGACCCATGGGATTGAGAGGAAGGAGAAGCTCAAGGAGGAAGAAAAGAGGCACAAACTGAGAGAGTGTAGCAACCTGTGGAGTTCTAAGGCTGCAACTTCATTAGCGTTGCGGTAGTTTAGGGAAGGAGTATGAAAAGAGTATAGGGTGGGTATTGAGATCTAGGAGATAGTGCTAGAAGAATTAAGTGATGATTTTTCAGGGCTAACCCAGAACTGGAGACAAGTTTGAGGAAAATGTTTTTAATATGAGCTCAAGGCCCCCAAATGAGTGAAGAGAACAAGGAAAATGGGCAGAGAAAAGTGTGCATGCAATATGAGTCCCAATAGATCATTCTGTGCTTGCTGTTTTCTCAAGACTGGATGATCAATGTCATGCACCCAGTTAATGTCTGGTGAGTATGACCTACATATGAATGAAGTCCTTGTCGTGCCTCAGTTATTTTGCATACCATAGATCAGACATGCTTTCACTATAATTCCCCATTCATGGCACAGTTCCACTCAGTTGTGAGAAAACCCCTCAGTTCCCAAGTTCTCCCTAGGGAGGAAGCTGGACTATGCATTAAACATTCCACCTTTTTCAGCTATTTGTTGAGGAACTAGCTTTCTGGTATCACCTGTCTAGGAGCACTGACAGAACGCAACATACACTAAACATCTCAGGGCTACTGTGAACAAAGGCAGTGGTTTGACCTAGTATGTGGGCACTCACCACAAATCATTTCACTAACTCTGCATACAGTAAGTGGATAAAGAAGAACCTCAGCTCACAGCTTTTCACTGGAAAGAAAATGGTTGGACCACAAATCCAAGGTTCCAAATTTTTCAGGAGCTGCTCAAGGGTCTGACTTCTGTCTTGCTTTTCTCAGAGTGCTGACAGAACCAATCACAGTCTAGAAGCCTGATGGTCACTGAAAATAAATATTATTTTTTAAAATTTCATTTTTGTTTAATTTGAGTATTTTATTGTTAAAAAATCCATTTATATTGAAATACAGATAAAAATCAATGCATACAGTTACAAAATACAGACAGAAAATTTCCCTTCCAACATCTCTAGCATCTTACTCATGGGTTCTATTTCTTAATAGCAACTACTTTTTACTGTTTTGTTTTTAGTCCTTCTGGCTGTTTCTTTCATAAATTTAAATTATATGTTCACCCCTGTATTTTTGAATAATCTGTGCTAAATAACGTCTAGTAGTTTTTATTTAAAAATTAAAAATTATTTTACTTTTAACATTATGTCATCTCTGAAACTTCTCTTCATTGTTGAAAAATTTTTTATTTTTACCTTTTCATAGATTATGTTTACTTTTTAAATGACACATAATTGTACCTATTTTGGGGGTTTATTTATTTATTTATTTATTTTTATTATACTTTAAGTTCTAGGGTACATGTGCATAAAGTGCAGGTTTGTTACATATGTATACTTGTGCCATGTTGGTGTGCTGCACCCATCAACTCGTCAGCACCCATCAATTCCTCATTTATATCAGGTATAACTCCCAATGCAATCCCTCCCCCGTCCCCCCTCCCGGTGATAGGGACCGATGTGTGATGTTCCCCTTCCCGAGTCCAAGTGATCTCATTGTTCAGTTCCCATCTATGAGTGAGAACATGAGGTGTTTGGTTTTCTGTTCTTGTGATAGTTTGCTAAGAATGATGGTTTCCAGCTGCATCCATGTCCCTACAAAGGATGCAAACTCATCCTTTTTTATGGCTGCATAATATTCCATGTTGTATATGTGCCACATTTTCTTAATCCAGTCTGTCACAGATGGATATTTGGGTTGATTCCAAGTCTTTGCTATTGTGAATAGTGCTGCAATAAACATACGTGTGCATGTGTCTTTATAGCAGCATGATTTATAATCCTTTGGGTATATACCCAGTAGTGGGATGGCTGGGTCATATGGTACATCTAGTTCTAGATCCTTGAGGAATCACCATACTGTTTTCCATAATGGTTGAACTAGTTTACAATCCCACCAACAGTGTAAAAGTGTTCCTATTTCTCCACATCCTCTCCAGCACCTGTTGTTTCCTGACTTTTTAATGATTGCCATTGTAACTGGTGTGAGATGGTACCTCATTGTGGTTTTGATTTGCATTTCTCTGATGGCCAGTGATGATGAGCATTTTTTCATGTGTCTGTTGGCTGTATGAATGTCTTCTTTTGAGAAATGTCTGTTCATATCCTTTGCCCACTTTTTGATGGGGTTGTTTGTTTTTTTCTTGTAAATTTGTTTGAGTTCTTTGTAGATTCTGGATATTAGCCCTTTGTCAGATGAGTAGGTTGCAAAAATTTTCTCCCATTCTGTAGGTTGCCTGTTCACTCTGATGGTAGTTTCTTTTGCTGTGCAGAAGCTCTTTAGTTTAATCATATCCCATTTGTCAATTGTGGCTTTTGCTGCCGTTGCTTTTGGTGTTTTAGACATGAAGTCCTTGCCCATGCCTATGTCCTGAATGGTACTACCTAGATTTTCTTCTAGGGTTTTTATGGTATTAGGTCTAACATTTAAGTCTCTAATCCATCTTGAATTAATTTTCGTATAAGGAGTAAGGAAAGGATCCAGTTTCAGCTTTCTACTTATGGCTAGCCAATTTTCACAGTACCATTTATTAAACAGGGAATCCTTTCCCCATTTCTTGTTTCTCTCAGGTTTGTCAAAGATAAGATGGCTGTAGATGTGTGGTATTATTTCTGAGGACTCTGTTCTGTTCCATTGGTCTATATCTCTACTTTGGTACCAGTACCATGCTGTTTTGCTTACTGTAGCCTTGTAGTATAGTTTGAAGTCAGGTAGCGTGATGCCTCCAGCTTTGTTCTTTTGGCTTAGGATTGTCTTGGCAATGCGGGCTCTTTTTTGGTTCCATATGAACTTTAAAGCCGTTTTTTCCAGTTCTGTGGAGAAACTCATTGGTAGCTTGATGGGGATGGCATTGATTCTATAAATAACCTTGGGCAATATGGCCATTTTCACGATATTGATTCTTCCTGTCCGTGAGCATGGTATGTTCTTCCATTTGTTAGTGTCCTCTTTGATTTCACTGAGCAGTGGTTTGTAGTTCTCCTTGAAGAGGTCCTTGACATCCCTTTTAAGTTGGATTCCTAGGTATTTTATTCTCTTTGAAGCAATTGTGGATGGAAGGTTCATTCCTGATTTGGCTCTCTGCTTGTCTGTTACTGGTGTATAAGAATGCTTGTGATTTTTGCACATTGATTTTGTATCCTGAGACTTTGCTGAAGTTGCTTATCAGCTTAAGGAGATTTTGGGCTGAGACAATGGGGTTTTCTAAATATACAATCATGTCATCTGCAAACAGGGACAATTTGACTTCTTCTTTTCCTAACTGCATACCCTTTATTTCTTTCTCTTGCCTGATTGCCCTAGCCAGAACTTCCAAGACTATGTTGAATAGGAGTGGTGAGAGAGGGCATCCCTGTCTTGTGCCAGTTTTCAAAGGGAATTTTTCCAGTTTTTGCCCATTCAGTATGATATTAGCTGTGGGTTTGTCATAAATAGCTCTTATTATTTTGAATTTTTCCAGTTTTTGCCCATTCAGTATGATATTAGCTGTGGGTTTGTCATAAATAGCTCTTATTATTTTGAGGTACGTTCCATCAATACCAAATTTATTGAGCGTTTTTAGCATGAAGGGCTGTTGAATTTTGTCAAAAGCCTTTTCTGCATCTATTGAGATAATCATGTGGTTCTTGTCTTTGGTTCTGTTTATATGCTGGATTACATTTATTGATTTGCGAATGTTGAACAAGCCTTGCATCCCAGGGATGAAGCAAGCCCACTTGATCATGGTGGATAAGCTTTTTGATGTGCTGCTGAATCTGGTTTGCCAGTATTTTATTGAGGATTTTTGCTTTGATGTTCATCAGGGATATTGGTCTAAAATTCTCTTTTTTTGTTGTGTCTCTGCCAGGCTTTGGTATCAGGATGATGTTGGCCTCATAAAATGAGTTAGGGAGGATTCCCTCTTTTTCTATTGATTGGAATAGTTTCAGAAGGAATGGTACCAGCTCCTCTTTGTACCTGTGGTAGAATTCAGCTGTGAATCCATCTGGTCCTGGACTTTTTTTGGTTGGTAGGCTATTAATTATTACCTCAATTTCAGAGCCTGCTATTGGTCTATTCAGGGATTCAACTTCTTCCTGGTTTAGTCTTGGGAGAGTGTAAGTGTCCAGGAAATTATCCATTTCTTCTAGATTTTCTAGTTGATTTGCGTAGAGGTGTTTATAGTATTCTCTGATGGTAGTTTGTATTTTTGTGGGGTCCATGGTGATATCCCCTTTATCATTTTTTATTGCGTCTATTTGATTCCTCTCTCTTTTCTTCTTTATTAGTCTTGCTAGCGGTCTGTCAATTTTGTTGATCTTTTCAAAAAACCAACTCCTGGATTCATTGATTTTTTGGAGGGTTTTTTGTGTCTCAATCTCCTCCAGTTCTGCTCTGATCTTAGTTATTTCTTGCCTTCTGCTAGCTTTTGAATGTGTTTACTCTTGCTTCTCTAGTTCTTTTAATTGTGATGTTAGAGTGTCAATTTTAGATCTTTCCTGCTTTCTCTTGTGGGCATTTAGTGCTATAAAATTCCCTCTACACACTGCTTTAAATGTGTCCCAGAGATTTTGGTATGTTGTATCTTTGTTCTCATTGGTTTCAAAGAACACCTTTATTTCTGCCTTCATTTCATTATGTACCCAGTAGTCATTCAGGAGCAGGTTGTTCAGTTTCCATGTAGTTGAGTGGTTTTGATTGAGTTTCTTAGTCCTGAGTTCTAGTTTGATTGCACTGTGGTCTGAGAGACAGTTTGTTATAATTTCTGTTCTTTTACATTTGCTAAGGAGTGCTTTACTTCCAATTATGTGGTCAATTTTGGAATAAGTGCGATGTGGCGCTGAGAAGAATGTATATTCTGTTGATTTGGGATGGAGAGTTCTATAGATGTCTATTAGGTCCGCTTGGTGCAGAGATGAGTTCAATTCCTGGATATCCTTGTTAACTTTCTGTCTCGTTGATCTGTCTAATGTTGACAGTGGAGTGTTGAAGTCTCCCATTATTATTGTATGGGAGTCTAAGTCTCTTTGTAAGTCTCTAAGGACTTGCTTTATGAATCTGGGTGCTCCTGTATTGGGTGCATATATATTTAGGATAGTTAGCTCTTCCTGTTGAATTGATCCCTTTACCATTATGTAATGGCCTTCTTTGTCTCTTTTGATCTTTGATGGTTTAAAGTCTGTTTTATCAGAGACTAGGATTGCAATCCCTGCTTTTTTTTTGTTCTCCATTTGCTTGGTAGATCTTCCTCCATCCCTTTATTTTGAGCCTATGTATGTCTCTGCATGTGAGATGGGTCTCCTGAATACAGCAGACTGATCGGTCTTGACTCTTTATCCAGTTTGCCAGTCTGTGTCTTTTAATTGGAGCATTTAGTTCATTTACATTTAAGGTTAATATTGTTATGTGTGAACTTGATCCTGCCATTATGATATTAACTGGTTATTTTGCTCTTTAGTTGATGCAGTTTCTTCCTAGCCTCGATGGTCTTTACATTTTGGCATGTTTTTGCAATGGCTGGTACCGGTTGTTCCTTTCCATGTTTAGGGCTTCCTTCAGGGTCTCTTGTAAGGCAGGCCTGGTGGTGACAAAATCTCTAAGCATTTGCTTATCTGTAAAGGATTTTATTTCTCCTTCACTGATGAAACTTAGTTTGGCTGCATATGAAATTCTGGGTTGAAAATTCTTTTCTTTAAGAACGTTAGCCGGGCGCGGTGGCTCACGCCTGTAATCCCAGCACTTTGGGAGGCTGAGGCGGGCGGATCACAAGGTCAGGAGATCGAGACCATCCTGGCTAACATGGTGAAACCCCGTCTCTACTAAAAATACAAAAAAATTAGCTGGGCGCTGTGGCGGGCGCCTGTGGTCCCAGCTACTCCAGAGGCTGAGGCAGGAGAATGGCGTGGGCCCGGGAGGCAGAGCTTGCAGTGAGCTGAGATCCGGCCACTGCACTCCAGCCTGAGCGACAGAGTGAGACTCCGCCTCACAAAAAAAAAAAAAAAAAAAAAAAAAAAAAAGAACATTGAATATTGGCCCCCACTCTCTTCTGGCTTGGAGAGTTTCTGCCGAGAGGTCTGCTGTTAGTCTGATGGGCTTCCCTTTGTGGGTAACCCGACCTTTCTCTCTGGCTGCCCTTAAGATTTTTTCCTTCATTTCAACTTTGGTGAATCTGGCAATTATGTGCCTTGGAGTTGCTCTTCTCAAGGAGTATCTTTGTGGTGTTCTCTGTATTTCCTGAATTTGAATGTTGGCCTGCCCTACTAGGTTGGGGAAGTTCTCCTGGATGATATCCTGAAGAGTGTTTTCCAACTTGGTTCCATTTTCCCCCTCACTTTCAGGCACCCCAATCAGACGTAGATTTGATCTTTTTACATAATCCCATACTTCTTGCAGGCTTTGTTCATTTCTTTTTCTTCTTTTTTCTTTTGGTTTCTCTTCTCACTTCATTTCATTCATTTGATCCTCAATCGCTGATACTCTTTCTTCCAGTTGATTAAGTCGGTTACTGAAGCTTATGGATTTGTCACGTATTTCTCGTGTCATAGTTTTCATCTCTGTCATTTCATTTATGACCTTCTCTGCATTAATTATTCTAGCTATCAATTCTTCCACTCTTTTTTCAAGATTTTTAGTTTCTTTGCGCTGGGTACGTAATTCCTCCTTTAGCTCTGAGAAGTTTGATGGACTGAAGCCTTCTTCTCTCATCTCGTCAAAGTCATTCTCTGACCAGCTTTGAGCCGTTGCTGGTGATGAGCTGCACTCCTTTGCAGGTGGAGATGCGCTCTTATTTTTTGAATTTCCAGCTTTTCTGCCCTGCTTCTTCCCCATCTTTGTGGTTTTATCTGCCACTGGTCTTTGATGATGGTGATGTACTGATGGGGTTTTGGTATAGGTGTCCTTCCTGTTTGATAGTTTTCCTTCTAATAGTCAGGACCCTCAGCTATAGGTCTGTTGGAGATTGCTTGAGGTCCACTCCAGACCCTGTTTGCCTGGGTATCAGCAGCAGAGGTTGCAGAAGATAGAACATGCTGAACAGCGAGTGTACCTGTCTGATTCTTGCTTTGGAAGCTTCCTCTCAGGGGTGTACTCCACCCTGTGAGGTGTGGGGTGTCAGACTGCCCCTACTGGGGGATGTCTTCCAGTTAGGCTACTCAGGGGTCAGGGACCCACTTGAGCAGGCAGTCTGTCCGTTCTCAGATCTCAACCTCAGTGTTGGGAGATCCACTGCTCTCTTCAAAGCTGTCAGACAGAGTTGTTCGCATCTGCACAGGCCTCTGGTGCTTCCCATGTTCTTTTTTAGCTGTGCCCTGTCCCCAGAGGTGGAGTCTACAGAGACAGGCAGGTTTCCTTGAGCTGCTGTGAGCTCCACCCAGTTCGAGCTTCCCAGCGGCTTTGTTTACCTACTTAAGCCTCAGCAATGGTGGGCACCCCTCCCCCAGCCTCGCTGCTGCCTTGCGGTTAGATTGCAGACTGCTGTGCTAGCAATGAGGGAGGCTCCGTGGGCGTCGGACCCTCCTGGCCAGGTGTGGGTATAATCTCCTGGTATGCCCATTTGCTTAAAGCGCAGTATTGGGGTGGGAATTACCCGATTTTCCAGGTGTTGTGTGTCTCAGTTTGCCTGGCTAGGAAAAGGGATTCCCTTCCCCCTTGCGCTTCCCAGGTGAGGCAATGCCTCGCCCTGCTTCAGCTCTCGCTGGTCGGGCTGCAGCAGCTGACCAGCACCGACTGTCCGGCACTCCCCAGTGAGATGACCCCAGTACCTCAGTTGAAAATGCAGAAATCACCGGTCTTCTGTGTTGCTCGCGCCAGGAGTTGGAGACTGGAGCTGTTCCTATTCGGCCATCTTGCTCCGCCCCCCTATTTATGGGGTTTAAACAAGCACAAATGCAACCCTCAACTCTCTCCCCTGCCTCGTGAAGAGTGAGTGAGTGAAAAAACTTTATCTTCTGTCTTCTCCCTGGGGAGGTAAAGAGTTGGACAATGAACCCAATGATCTAACTCTCTGGTTTTTATATGAGAGAATGGCTTCTGTCTTTGATATCTTGGAGCAGTGTCAGGATCTGCTGTACTATAGACACTTGAGGGTGGTTGGGAACTACGATAGCAGTATGGACTACCACAAAGGTTTGGGAGATCCACAGATAATCTGGCCAAACTGATTGAAGAAGGTCTTTTACTGCACAAAGCAAATATGTGAAGACTGAGTGAAGTGATTTTTTTCTAATGTGTAGATCATTTCAATGTACAAAGTAAAGGAAATGAAGAAACAAGAAAACACAATCCAAATAAAGCAACAAGAGGAAACTCCAGAAACCAATCCTAATAAAACAGATAAATATAAATTAACTGACAGAAAACATGCAGTCACCATTATAAAATGTTTAATGAGTTTAAGTGAACAATATAAGAAAAAGAGAAGAAGTTCAACAAGCAGATAGAAAATTTTTAGAAGAACAAAACTGAAATCTTGAAGCTGAAGAATATAATAACTGAAATAAAAATGTAATAGAGAAGTTTCAGCAGCAGACTAGAACAATCAGAAGCAATAATCAACAAACTAAAACACAGGTCATTTGAAATTATACAGTGAGAGTTGCAAAAAGAAAAGAAATGAAAAATAGTGAAAAAAGCTTAAGGGGCTTAGGGGAAAACATTAAGCAGATCAATATAAGCATTATGGACAGTTCAGAAAGACAAGAGAGAGAGAGAAAGAACCATAAAGTTTACTCAAGGCATAATGGCTGAAAACTTCCAAAATCTGGGGAAGAAACTGGAAATCCAAATGCAGAAAGCCCAAAGGATTCTAAATAAGATGCACCAGAAAAGAAACAGAAAGAAGAAACACACCAAGACACATTAAAATCAAATTGTCAAATTCAAAGAAAATTCCAAAATCAGACAAAAAGGAAACTTTCACATACAAATAATCTCTATAAGACTAACAGCAGATTTTTACTTTTCAGGCCAGTAGTTAGAAGTATGATATATTCAAAGTGCTGAAAGGTAAAAAAAAAAAAAAAAAAAAAAAAAAAAAAACCTGACAACCAAGAATATTATACTCATTAAAACTATCTTTCAAAATTGAAGGGAACAAAGATTTTCCCAGGTAAACAAAATCTGAATAATTTTATTACCACTATATCTGCCTTACAAGGAGTACTAAAGGGATTTTTTTCAATTTGAAATGAAAGGATGCTAAACCATAACATGATAGTATAAGAAACCATAAAACTAATTGGTAAGGGTAAATATATAGACATATATAAAATGCTGTAATAGCAGTGGATAAATAACTTTTTATTCTAGTATAAAAGCTAAAAACAAAACGTATTAAAAATGACTAAGTAAAAATATGTTAATAGATACACAATATAAATAGGTTGAAATTGTGACAAAAATAATATGAAGTGTGGGAAAGGGAGAAACAAATATGTAGAGTTTTTGTATGCAGTTGAAGTTAAGCTGTTATCAGCTTAAAATAACTTATATAATGATAAGAAATTTTATTTAAATCTCATTGTAACCACAAAGAAAAAAATATATTTATATAAATCACCCAACAACACAAAAGAGAAAGTAAATAAAGCATATAAAAAAATCTACTAAAGACAAAGGAACACCACACAAGTGGAAGAGTGACAGAACAAAAAACAAAACCTCATAGAAAGCAATTAACAAGATGGCAAGAGGATATTTTTTCTAATCAATAATTACTTTAAATGTAAATGGATTAAAGTACTCAAGCAAGAAGCACTGAGGGGTTGAATTAATCAAAAATAAATACGATCAATCCATATGCTATCTACAAGAAATTCACTTTATGTTTAATGATACATAGTGACTGAAAGTGAAGAAGTGGAAAAAATACTCCATGCAAATTGTTGCCAAAAGATAGCAGAAGTGGCTAGACTTAGATCAGGCAAAACACACTTTAAATACAAGACCTTCACAAGAGATAAAGAAGCACATTATATAAGGATACAAGAATAAAATTGTCTGAAAGATATAATTATATATATATATATATATATATATATATATATATATATATATATACACACACAGCCTTTGCTGCATCCCGTAAGTTTTGTATGTTGTGTTCTTATTTTCAAACATATACATATATTTGAAAAACATATTTTCAAACATATATGATCTACCAAACATATACAGAGCATTCCACCCAACAGTAGCATATATATTGAGTAGACGATACATTCTTCTCAAGTGTACATAAAGCATTTCTCAGGGTAGATCACATTTTAGGTCACAAAAGAATCTTAACAAATCGAAGAAGATTGAAATCCTACCAGTTATGTTTTCCAATGACAATGGAAGAAAACTAGAAATCAACAGCAGTAGGACAATTGGAAAACACACAAACATGTGAAAACTAAACACAATTTGAACAGCCAATGAGTCAAATAAGTAATCAAAATGGAAAATGGAAAATATCTTGAGATAAATGAAAATAAGGACACAACATACAAAACTTACGGGATGCAGCAAAGGCTGTGTGTACTAAGGAAAGTTTATAGTGATAAAACACTAACATTCAAAAAGAAGAAAAATCACAAATAATCAAATTAAATTTAAACCTCAAATGATTGGAGAAAAAAAAAAAAAACAGCCTAAGCCCAAATTTAGCATAAAAAAGAAATAATAAAGATTAGAACAAAATATATAAAATAAAGAATAGAAAAATGATGGGAAAAAATCAACAAAACTGAGTTTTTTTTTTTAATGAAGTATTTATCTTTTCAAAACTAAACAAAACCTTTAGCTAGACTAAGGAAAAGAGGGAAGATTTGAATAAATAATCAGAAATAAAAAAGGAGACATTGCAACTGATGCCATGAGAATAAAAAGGATAATGAGAGAATATTACCATTGTATGCTTTCTGAATAACTTAGAAAAAAATGAATCAAACCCTAGAAAGACATAGCTTACCAAGATTAAGTCAAGAAGAAACAGATACCTGATGAAATACAACTAGATTTAAAGAAAAATTAATGCTGGGTCTTCCCAAACTCTTCCAAAATATTGAAGAGGAAGGAACACTCCCAAATTCATTTTATGAGGCCAGTGTTACCCTGATAACACAGCAAGACAATGACACAACAAGAAAAGAAAACTGTAGGTTTTCAATATCTCTGATGGATATGGAATTTAAAATCCATAACAAAATACTAGCAAACTGCATCCAACAGCACATTAAAATGTTCATACACCATGACAATGTAGGTGTTATATCTAGGATACAAAGATGACTAAACATAAAAACATCAATATAATATACCACGTTAAAAGAATGAAGAATATAAATTACATGATCATCTTAATAGATGCACAGAAAGCATTTGAAAAATTCAACACACTTTCACAATAAAATCTCAGCAAATTAGGAATAGAAAGAAATTACTTTAATATAACAAAGAATATACATGGAAAGTCCTTGGCTAACATCACATTCTATGGTGAAAAACTGAAAACCTACCCTCTAAATTCAGTGAGGCAAATATGCCTATTCTTATCACTTCTGCCATAATAATAAATGTCCTAGCAAGAGCAATTAGACAAGAGAAGGAAATAAAAGTCATCAGAGAAAAAAGAAGTAAAATTGTCCCTGTTTGTGGATGACCTGATCTCACATATTGAAAATCCCAAAGACTCCACCAAAAACCAAAAATGAAAAAAATCTTTTAGAATGAACAAATAAAGCAATAAAATTGAAGGATACAAAATCAAGATACAAAAATAAGTTTTTTATAGTAAGTTTTTGTGTTTCTGTGCATTAGCGATGAAATATCTGAAAAGGAGATTACCAAAACAATCCCATCTAAAAAAAAGCATTTAGAAAATACTTAGGAATAACCTTAACTAAGGAGGTGAACAATCCTGTGTAATGAAAAGTACAAAACATCAATGAAACGAAGAAAACGCAAGTTGAAATACATCCTGCACTCATCAGTTGCCAAGCATAATGTTTTTAAGATATCCATAGTTAACCAAAATAATCCACAGATACAATGCAACCCTCATAAAAATTGCAATTGTTGTCTTCAGAGAAGTAGAAAAATAGCTTAAAATTTATATGGAAACCCCAAAGACCCCAAATAGCCAAAAAAATCTTGAGAAAGAATAAAGCTGGAGGCATCATAGTTCTTGATTCCAAAATATAGTACAAGGCTACACTAATTGAAAGAGTATGATACTAACATAAAGATAGACATATAGATCAACAGAGTCGAATACAGAACCCAGAAATATATCCACACATTTATGGTCAACTGATCTTTGACAAGGGTGACAAAACTATAAAATGGGAAATGATACTTTCTTCAACAAATAGTATCGGGAAAACAACATCCAAACGTAAAAACAATTAATTTGAACCCTTATCTTACATAATACACACACACAAAAAATCCTCAAAATAAATTAAGGTCTTAAATTTAAGACCTGAAACTGTAATAGTAACAGAAGAAGAGATGAAGAATAAACTTCATGACATTGGTCTTGGCAGTGATTTCATAAATATGTACAGATGGCAAAAACAAAAATTAACAAGTGGGATTACATCTAACTAAAAGCTTGTGCGCAGCAAAGAAAATCAGCAACAAAATGAAAAGGCAACGTATCAAATGGGAGAAAAAAATTGCAAACCAGATATCCAGTGAGATTAATTTACGAAATAAAAAAGGGATTTATACAACTCAAAGTAAAATTGTATCAACAAAAACAAACCTAATCCTATTTTAAAAATTGGCTAAGGATTTGAATAGACATTTCTCCACATAAGTCATACGAATGTCCAGCAGGCCTATGAAAAGATGCTTAACATCTCTAATCATCAGGGAAATGCAAATAAAAACCACAATACAAGTTATCACTCCACATGTTGATATGATTAATATTAAATAATAATAATAATAATAACAAATCTTGGCAGTTAAGGAATTGAAGTCCCATGAACTGTTGGTGGAAATGTAAAATGGTGCAGCTGTTATGGAAAACCATATGAGTTTTCTTCAAAAAAAAAAAAAATACCATATGATCTAGCAATTCTACTTCTAGGTATTTGTCCAAAATAACTTAAGTTAGGATCTCAACAAGATAATGCATTCTCATCTTCATTGTACCATTATTCACAAATGTCAGGGTGTGGAAACAACCTTAAGGTCTATCAGCAGGATAGGTGGATAAAGCAAATGTGATATATAAATACAATGGAAAATTTTCAGCCTTAAGAAAGAATTTTTGCTATATATGACAATGTGAATGAACCTTGAGTACATTATGCTAAGTAAAATAAGCCAGACACAGAGAGGCACATATTTCATGATTCCACTAATACGCACTATCTGAAATAGTCAAATTATTAGTAACAGAAAATGGCATAATTGTTGCCAGTGTCTGGGGAGATAAAGTGACATGGGAAGTTGCTAATCCATTGGCATGAAGTTTCAGGAATGCAAATATGTCAGTTTTTTAGAGATCTGTTGCAAAATACTGTGCCTGTACTTGACAATACTGTTATTGGACACTTAAAAATTTCTTATGAGGGTAGATCTCATGTTAAGTGTTCTCACCACTATAAAAACTATAAATAAATAAATAAGAGTAAGATAACTATTTTCTAACTGTCTTACAATGTGCAAGGATCCTCTCTCTGGGACAATACTTCATTTTGTCAGTCAGGTCAGAGAGTGTCAGTTCCATTCTTTATCAGTGAGTTCAGAGTAAACATTTTCAGTTTGTCTGGAATATAAAAGTAATTGAAAATGTAGAGATTCATTGTCCACTCTCTGTGAAAAGAACAGAGTCACAGAATTTGGGGATTACTATTAATACAGGTTAAATTGTAATCATGGCTCAAAGCTCTCACCTTCCTCAATATGTGGGAAATCAGGAGGAGTATTCCTTTGGTTACATTAGAGTAGAGCAATAATTCAAAGACCTGTTATATAACTAGAGAGCTTAGACAAGTATGTGCTGTATGCATGATAGCTGATTTCTAGTTTTACATGCACCAAATAATTGTCAAAGTGTTCTACATTCCACTGCATATAAATTTCCTCATACAGTCTATTGATTTATTTTCTTTTTTTTTTTTTTTTTTTTGGAGAGTAATGATTGAATGTACTATGTTCCAGAAATACATTAGAGTCTGAGGTTACAAAAACATGTTAGATGTAGTGCTTGCCTACAAGGAATATTTGAATAAGGGATATAGGCATGTAATTCATAATTATAGTGTTATAAGTGCCTATGATTAGAGTATGGAATGGGTAGTATTGAATTACATAGAAGGGGTATCTAAATAAGGTGAGGGATTAAAAAATTTTTGAAGAGATAAACTGTTTCAGTTATACATAAAAAACCAAGAGAGTAATGGGAAAGATATAATATAAAACTTCATAAAGCTATTAAGTAGGGGGATTAATAACCATTGAGGGAGAAAATACTGTGCTTAATATATCACTAAGTCTAAGTCATAAAGTAATTATATTTTATGTGAATTTTGTTAATTTTGATCATTAAAAAATGATCTATTTAGTTTTTGTGTCAGGGCTGCTTATTGTCCCCCAAAATACATTGTCTTTCTTATCAGTAAGGGAACTTCAGTATTTGGTTAGGTACAGGGGCTAGTATAAAGCTTGCAGCTAAGATTGGTCTATAATTAATGATTAAGTTCTGGTCCATAGGATATAAACAGGAGTAATGTCCTTAACAAACAGTAACATATCCTTCTCTATCCCTTCCTCCTCACAGGTGGTGAGAATACAGACGTGTTGGCTGGAGGAGGAACAGTCTTTTTGGACAATGCTGTAATAATTGCAAGTTGAAGATGACAGAGAAAAACATAGAAGAGCTCGAGTCCCTGCTGACCCCATGGACCAGCATCCCACCTCCACCCATGGATTAGCTATTCTGGGCTTTTTTTTTTTTTTTTTTTTTTTTAATTGGAGAGAGAAACAAATATGCATATCTGAGTTTTCAATTACTCAGAGCCAAGCGGTCATAATGAATATAGTTTTATTCTTACAACACTCATTTAAAAAATACTTTGTAAATGAATGACAACATTAATTAGAATAACAGTTATCATTTTTAGATCACCTCTGGTGGTCTAACACTTTACCTAGGTATATGTATCTAATCTAAGTCTCTCAGCATCCCATGAAGTAGGCCTTATTATTAGCTGCTCCAGTTCACAGGGGTGAAGGCTGAAGGTCAAAGAGTTAGTGAAGAGATGTCAGGATTTGAACCAGGCCGTTGAAATCTAGTGTCTGGCTCTTCCTGTTTTGCATATTCTGCCTTCCCTAACTAGATACAAATTAAGAAAAACAAAACAATTTATTTTTTTTCTGAAATCATGAAGACGAAATTAATAAATTCATTGAGTTTTCGAAATGTATTTTCTGTCTTTTTCAGTAAGCATGCAAACTGCAATACATTTCAAAAAACAAAGCTATCTGAAAATAATACATTTTAGATATATGCGTTCTAGGAATCAGGTTCGTGAACTTAAGATAGAAAAAGATGAAATATCAACAGCATATAGAAACATAAACTTCTGAAAATATAAATTAAATAACAACTTTTAAAGTTACTTTTAAATAGACAGTCATCCAATTCATATGACTCTACCATTCCTGTATGTTTTCAACTGATGTGTGACTTCTCCTATTATTGAGTCAGCAATGAGAGTAGGAACTTTTTCCTGTACAATATAGGTGGTCATATAATTTCCAGCCTGGATTAGACTTAGAGAAATCCTAATTCAATCTGTTTAATTTATCAATAAAGAAACTATTAGAGAATAGTTTCTTTATTAGGATGGCATGTTATAGCAACTTAATTACAGTTTGAATTGTATTTAGATCTAGTTCTGATTGTAAATCTAGTAACAGTTTCACTACATCTCATATATGAAAAGAATCTTCTGCCTCCATTTGATGGAAAAGTAGGCAAACTGCTTAAGACATTTACAGGCTAAATATCCCTGAACAGATTGAGGGTTTCATGGTATCTATTATTTTATGTATGTATTTATTTATTTATTTATTTTTATTTATAGAGATGGGATCTTGCTATATTGTCTAGACTGGGCTCAAACTCCTGGCCCCAGTGATTCTCTTTCCACAGTTTCCCAGAACACTGGGATTATAGACATGAGCCACCATGCTTGGCCAAGGTGTCTATTATTTGATAGTAGATATAATATTATTTGAAAGTAATAGTAGTTTATTGTACTCAATGTATCAGCCAGGTAAAAGTTTCTAGTCTGGAGATGGTTATTTGTAGGTTTATAAGCCACTGAAATTGCATAGTAAAATATTTACATGTAATCATACATTGTTCTGAGGAATGAGTACATAGTTTTGTTAGATATTCGAAGTGTCGAATAATTAAAAAACATTGAGAGACGTGCCTACTTCAAATGTCCTGATTATCCGCTGAAGCGTTTTTTTTTTTTTTTTTTTTTTTTGAGACGGAGTCTCACTCTGTCGCCCAGGCTGGAGTGCAGTGGCGCGATCTCGGCTCACTGCAAGCTCCGCCTCCCGGACTCCCGCCATTCTCCTGCCTCAGACTCCCGAGTAGCTGGGACTACAGGCGCCCGCCATCTCGCCCGGCTAGTTTTTTGTATTAGAAGCGTTTTTTTTCTCACCACTTCATTCACAATTATTTGCTCTTGTTTTTTTTTTTTTTTTTCTGCCATAATTTGGAAAGTGAGACGTAATCCAGATAAAGGGATAAAAAGGATGTCCATAATTGCTCTGGGACAATTGCCCCATTAAGTAAAACAGTAAAACAAACAAAAACAAAACACAAAATGTGAATGGCTTGGATGAAATAGTTGCAATGAGAAGGCAGTAGTGTATTTGTTGCCATCATAGAACACACAGGTAATCCTGAGAATGAGGCAGAAGAGAAATGTTCCTTGACTAAGCTCTCTTCTTATCTTTTAGCAAAAAAAAAAAAAAAAAAAAAAAAAAAATAGTGAGCTGGTTTTTATATATCACACCCTTTATGAAAATGGATCATGAAACACATTTGCACGGGTATTTCACATTAACTTATTCTTTAGGAATGGTGATGGCTGAAAGACATAAAAGAAATAATTGTTCATGAGACTGTAAAAAACACCAATCATGCAGCACACCTCACACTCTTAACTAAGAACATTCAGCTCAGTTAGGAGTCTCCATCTAAAAAGATTTTCTTTTTTTTTTTTTTTTTTTTGTTTTGTTTTTTTTTTGTTTTTTTTTTTGAGACGGAGTCTTGCTCTGCTGCCCAGGCTGGAGTGCAGTGGCCGGCTCTCAGCTCACTGCAAGCTCCGCCTCCCGGGTTCACGCCATTCTCCTGTCTCAGCCTCCCGAGTAGCTGGGACTACAGGCGCCCGCCTCGTCGCCCGGCTAGTTTTTTGTATTTTTTAGTAGAGACGGGGTTTCACCGTATTAGCCAGGATGGTCTCGATCTCCTGACCTCATGATCCGCCCGTCTCGGCCTCCCAAAGTGCTGGGATTACAGGCTTGAGCCACCGCGCCCGGCCAAAGATTTTCAATATAAAGTAAACATGGCAAATGAATTCTCCTCCTTCCTTTGGAGAGGTCACATCTGAGGTTCACCGGCAATGCAAGATGGGAAGGCCTGGCTTGTGCTCACCTGCTAAGAGTTCAACAGAGAGCTTGTGCAATCAATGCCTGGTGTTTAATGGGCAGAACTGAATTTATCACCTGAAACTCTAACAAGCCAATAAGCCATTTATTAATTTGTGTTAGTTTGGGTACCATAGAATTGCCCTACCTTGAAAACAACCACCCTCTCAAGATATGCGAAAATTCTCAGGCAAAATAGTTGCATTCATTGCTTTGGAAAATCAAGTTTACCAGGCAGGTTTTGTTGTGCTCTTCTCAGCATGGTTCTTAGTATCTAAAGTGTCACCACATGTTGTAACAATAAAGCTATTGCTTATCAATCAGACCAAGTTGACAACCAACAAATGCTGCTATGAGTTGTTGTAGGCTGGGTTACAATCCTCTCCTTGGTTACCCATCAGGGTGTGTCTAATAAGCAGTGTTCAGTAATGTTCAGGGTAGTAAACTCATGTAGAAACACTTAGAAATTAAAACAAAAACAACAACAACAAAACAAACAAAACAAGAAACAAAGGCTATGTGTGGAGATACTTTTCCAGAAACAACTAATTGTGAAAGTACACAGTTTCCACAAGGGGAAAAATACACTATTTTTTAAAGACTTGAATAATTCTAGACAACACCATGTTTTTTATTAAAATCTAACCTTACAAGTAACACTGAACTATTCTTAAAGATGGATGGGCATTCATCACCCTCCTCTTTGATGGAAGGTGTTGATGCATTTTTGGTGGTAGCTTAGCTACATCGTTCTTTAACTCTTTCAGAAGTTTTAGATGAAGACCATTTGAACATGGTGATTTATGGCCACTTAATTTCTCATATTTTTTCAATCAGGTCTTTGTTTTGATTTCTCTGACAGTTCTCCACCTTCTTTCTTTGCACAAAGTAATTCTAGAGTAGATACTTCTTCATCATCCTGGAAAGCAAGCCAGGCACAAAGCATCCATTCAGTCTCTTTGTATTTTTTACTATCCCTTTGGAACGTTTCATTCCCAACATAGTCTAATAGGTCAATATAATCTTCAGTGGATTTTGCATTTCTCATATACTTGTCACCTGTCTGAAGGGAATTCTTTTATTATGCACTTGGGAATTACTTTTGATTTTTTTTTTTAAACATTATCCCTAAAGATCACTATTGTGGTCTCTGATCACATCTCCTCCATCTTTTCCAAACTCAAAACATTTAGCCTCATATTTACTTTTGTTGGTGTTCACAAGTCTCTGATAATGTATCCTTAGTCAGGGTATGTGCTATTTCTATGTATTTAGGTTTCCTACCTTTTTGCTTTTGGACCTTTCTAACTAGTCTCTTCATTGTTGTTTTTCTTAAACTTATCAAAATTTGGGTATCCACATATGTCCCTTTGATGTAAAGATTTCTATGAAAATGTCAAATGTGATTGTGTCATCACTACTGCTAATTTTGTAAATTTATCATCTTTCACCTTCAGACCAATGCGTCAAAAGTCACAGAAGCTATAACAACACTCTAATTTCCTAAATGGTGTGCTTTTAAAAAAACGCATTCATCCCACGGTGATACAAGGTTCGTGACTTAAACTAACAATGTAAAAATCTTGTTATTTTTATGCCACCTTTTGAAATGTGCCACTCATGCCCAAATAGCCAGAACAACAAGTTTCCCCATCTACCAGACCTGCCACTGCTGTCCCATGCTCTATATAACATGCCTTTGCTGTAATGCAAAGCTTATGTCTTGTATTTTAATATGATAAATCAATCGCAATGAAACATAGGTTTCTTATTAACATATGTCAATCACTCTTTGGTACTCCACCAACACTTGTGTATAGTAACCATAGTTTATCCTTCTTTGTATAAATAAAACAATGTGTCTCTCTCACTTTTCTAATCATTTCAATGTAATGCCTAGTGTCAGACAAACCAAACTAAGCAGTGGTGAACCTATTTTTACTCCTTTCAGATTGAATAAATCTAATCAAATAGTTTTATATTACCACAGATTCTCTTTTGTAAGAAACCATGAAAGAACTGCCAAATTCCTGGATTAACTGAAAAACATACAAATATTTCAGCAAAATCTTAAAGTGACTTTGTAAAAACTCATAAAGCCAGTATATACTTTGCCATTACTAGGGACATGTGTTCTGAACTTAGATCTTAGACTATTTTATAATCATCTATTTCTCTTATATGGATTATTCAGATTGCCAGGTAACTTGCAGACCTCATTGTCAATATTTCCCAAATGCCCAAAGTTTACAGAAAGCACACCTGGCTCTGTATCCATTTGTTAATATTTGCATTTAAATTCAGATTCAGAGTATCCTATCCTATCCTTGTGAAACTCAGGACTTTCACAAGATAACCAGGCTTCAGACAAATGTTATGGATGGATTGTATCTCTCCCAGATTCACATATTGAAGTCCTAACCCCAAAAGTACCTTGAAATGTGGTCTTATTTGGAAATAGGGTCATTGCAGAGGTAACTAGTTAAATTTAGGTTATACTACAGTAGAGTAGGCCCCAAAACTATATGACAGGTATCCTTATAAAAACGAAATATTTGGACAGAGAAATACACACACAGGGAGAATTCTATGTGAATATTGGCATTAAAATGTCACAAGCCAATGAACAACCAGGAGTTAGGTAAAAGGGTTGGAACTGATCTTCGCATATCCTTACAGAGAATACAGCCCTGTCAAAACCTTGATATCAGACTTTTGGTCTCAAGAACTGTAAGACAATTCCATCTCAGTTGTTTAAGCCACCCAGTTTGTAATATTTTGTTATGGCCTTTTTAGCAAAATTCAGTATAGTTAATATCAAATAATGAATCAGGCAAATAACGAATGATGGGCAGAGTAAAGAGAAATTTATAATATAATTTTGAAGGATTGTTCTTTTATATAATCCTGAAGTATACATTTTTTTCTATAATTGCTGGGTAATTATTAGCTTGCTCTTCAGAACCCCCATAGCATTTGTTTCCTATGTACATTAATAGTGCTTTTCACACTGTTATGATCACTTATCTTCAGGTCTGTCTGTCATTATCTCGAAATCGAAGAAGCCTGGGACCACGTGTAGCTTCTTCATCTCAGAATCCTGTGACACATAATACATGCTCACTAAATGTCTTCAAAAATGATGAGACTATCTTTGCCATCATATTTAGAATTTTTACCAGATTGTTCTTTAAGATTTTTACTCAAAATAGTAATAAACGAGACACACAAAACAGTTAAGACTGGACTCTCATTGTATCTTTTTTCAACATGATTACTACAAAGGAGATACATTGTTTTTTAAAAGGGTTTTAAAGACCAAATTTACTGACGATATAGTGGACTGAAAAGTAAGAGTGAAGGGACAGAAAGCAGTCCCTGGCCTCTGAACTAGATTTCTATTTGTAGATTCGTAGTTGTTGTCTGTTTCTCAGAACTTAGTATTAAGAGAAGGCATAAAAATATTGCCATGTGTTAACCTGTATCATAGACACAGCTTGTCCTGTTAGGCCAGGGATGGAAGTACGCAAGCTGAAACACACATCTTAATGTGAACCAGACTTGGTGGGGGATTCACCACTGTATCTTGCCAGGTATTCAAGCCTTCCAGATACTCTTCGTCTTTTGATGATCTGCCTATAAATTCTTTCAGTCTCAGAGACTGAGCCCAATATTTCTTCTCCTCCTCCTCCCTCTGACCTCCTCTGTGTCTCATCTGTATTGTACAGTCTGACACAAGCTACCATGGTTTTGTCTCACTTTCATTTTGCTGCATCTGTTTTACCGCATAACCCAGATCATTGTGTTTCCAAGCATAGACTGGAAATCTGACTTCTGTTCCTGATAGATAATTTAGTTTTATTTTTCTGACTCTGTGTCTTAACCCACTAAGAAATATCCAAGACATAGCAGTTAATCACAAGTGTGGAAGCATGTATTTTTGATCTCTGTCCCCAGATGTATGTGAAGTGGCCCTGCATTTGATCTTGAAAGATGTGTTCCCCAGGTAACTGTGCTATAGCTACTATTGGTGGGCTCCTGTATTTTAATCAAAGGGGAAGAAATAAAGCATTTACAAACACTATTTCTCAATTTCATTAGTTTAAAACATATTGGGTATATATATACAGCATTGCTGATTAAGTTTGCTTTGCACTGAAACTCTTTATTGTAGATTCTTATTGATTTTCAACAATCTTCCACGAGATTTAAGTTATTTAGAAAAAAATTGTAAGTTTTCTCTCACTGTCATTATTTTCCTTCTCAAAAACAGTTGACAGAAATACAACGGAGATTTAAAAATATTTGATACTACTATAATGGAGATCGAAAGTTGAAAGACCCCAGATTAAATGAAGTTTAAAGTAGTCTGTTGGGCTGATAAAATGTTTTTAAGGTTATTTGTCAATAAAATTTAAAGGCAGTATATTTCCACCCACCTCCCTTCATGCAAAACAAAAACAAAACTAAATTCTGAATCTCCAACTGATGCTGAAAAAAAAAAAAATGAAAGATCTGGCAACATAATATTTCCATTTCCACATGACTGAAATTGATTCTGATATGGTATGGTTAGTTTGCCAGATTCCCCACCTCTCCCTCTTATCCCTACCAGACTTACTTCATTCATGAGAGATAGCTGTTGGCTCCTGTATTAATTTAAATAACCTGTAAATTGCCCGATATGTTGATGTTTTATGCAAGTGATTTCAGTAGGATGAATCCTACATCTTACTGAAAAAAAAAAAAGTTTTTCAATAGAATTGTGTTTATTGTTGTGTGTAACTTGCCCATAAACTGACCCACTCAGTACAGATACATATGTCCCAAGTGTTAGTCTTTCTTAAAGAGCAGAACTTTGACCTTGTGGATATAGGTTTTTTGTTCAATAAGGAAAACCATCAATTACATTATGTTGTTTGGTACCAAAAATGCTTTGATCTTTTTTAAGGGTATTTATTACAAAGGAAAGCAGGGTGAGAACCTTCTGACAGATATGAGGCCGTGAGGCTTTATGTGAAAACCTTGAGCATCTGTGACTGACTGGCATAAAACCATGGGTATAAAATGTTTCAGATCTGATCCACCTCACCTTTCTGGATTTGATTTCTAGCTTTTCTACTTACTAGTTATGTATTCGTGGAAAAATCCCAATCTTCCTGTGTCTGAATTTTTAAGTTTGTCACATTATTTCTTTTTTTCATATATGTTTTAAAATTTTTGTTTTAGGTTTGGGGATACATGTGAAGGTTTACATATGAAGGTTTGTTACATACATGTCATGGGGGACTGTTGTACATATTATTACATCACTCAGGTATTAAGCTCAGTACCCAATAGGTATCTTTTCTGCTCCTCTCCCTCCTCCCATCCTCCCCCCTCAAGTAGATTCCAGCGTCTGTTGTTCCCTTATTTGTGTTTATAAGTTCTTATCATTATTTCTAAGATTCCAAATATGATCACTGAAAACCCACTGAATTCCTTAGAAAACCTCAATAAGACTCCATAGCATTTTAAAAGTTCTCATTCTAATTAGCACATTAGAAATTCATGGCCACAACTCAAATGTTTTACAGTAAAACCATTTTGCAATTTAACCTAAAATTGCTGAACTCATTGTTGTTCTATGGGTAGTGTATAGAGTTTTTATTTATTTTTGTTAACTTCATGTTTTCATCACAGTATATTAAATTTCAGATGGATTTCACCCTAGAATCTATTCCAACTGCTAAAGGTTTTGAATGTATTAAATTGCAATTCAATTCTCTGACACCTCCCCACTTTCTGTTTCATCTTGAAAATAGGCTCTACCTCTCCTCTGAGTATTAGAAGTCTGAAAAGAAGAGCTGTCTCCATGAAAATGGGCCACATGTCCTCCCTCCTGTGGCTGATTGTGCTACATCATCCCAGCATGATAAGCCATATATCTTTGAGTGAGTTTAACTTCCTATCCCTCTGTGATCCTGCAAAACCCAACTAGTCATGTAATTTGTGCATTACTTATATCCACCCCCCAGCCAAACTGCTGAGGTTTTGTAACAAACTCTTTGCCCAAGGCCTGCCCCCTTAACAATCTGTGACGGTATTTTCAAACTGGTATTTCTGCAACATGTGCTTAACTATTTCTTTCTTTTTCATAAAACCATTGTCCTCTTTCTCACAGCATTGTGAAGTCAGCATGTGATGGTCATAAGAACACAGAGTTGGGGAAGGTGACAAGCCAGGGTTTATATTGATGCTCTCCATTGTCAACTATGTAGTCACAGGAAGTAGCTATGTTTGAAAGGCAGGTATTAAAAACATTACTTTAGGGAAAAGAGGTATATAGGTTTTATATGTCACCACAGAAGGCAAAACTAGGACTTCCCGATAGATATGATAGGAGTGTATATTTTCAATGTAATACACTGAAGAATCTTCATTGAAGCAACTTCAAAATGAAATTTAATGTTTTATGAAACACAATTTCTCCATCCTTAAATATATTTTAGTAGAGAAAATATGACTATGAGTTAAAGAAAGAAATGCATGTATCAGATGGGAAAGAAGCGAGGTTGCATGAGGAAGCAGCAAAGGATGTTTCCAATCTGAGATTTTCCAATTCTCTGGTTTTAGTTTAATTGAATTGGCTTAAATTAAATTCTCATTCAAGTTATTTTATACTTGAATTTCAGGACTACATTCATTTATAGAAACAAAGTTTACTAAATATAAAACTTCTTTATCAAGTGGATATGTACTATAAAATAACTCTTTCAAACTTAATTTGTGTAGAACTTGTACTTGGATTCAGGGATGTATGAGCTGATATTATGTTTAATTCTTTGGTGGTTAACTTGAGAAAATTTTAATACCTTTCTTGAGGAATCTATACACATGTACACACACACAACAGAATTATCACAAAAATTCAAAACATTTTATTTTCTTTGAAATGAATAGATTATTTATCAAAGAAATTGCACTATTAATCTTAGAGTTTCTATAGTGATTTAAACATCATTTACTTTTATTTGCATTTACATATATTTCAAGAGTTTTATTTTGAAATATATTTTTTTCAGAATCTGAACAATTTTTGTCCTTGAGAAAATTTGTTGTTATTGTTGTTTTGAAATAACGTTTTTGTTTCATTTAAGCCTAAATGTAAGGAGATAAATTGCCACAAACCCTGATGGTCTTTTTTATGATGTGAATACCTGTCCGTGGAATTGAGACCACCAACCAATTTCCTATAAACCATCAAGTAACATCATGTGTTAACAATTTTCGGTCACTTTTAATCTGGTTTGGATTCAAAATGGTAAAACAGAGGTTAAAGGTCGGATTTAAAAAAAAAAAAAGAAGAAATTCTCCTGGGATAACCAGCCTTTTGAATTTTCCGAATTTAAGTTAATTATATTATTAGAATTTAATGAAATTATCAACATGTTCAGCTTCATTTCACAGTAACACTTCCCTGTTCAGATTAGAATCAATCTTTTTATGTTTATCTAGGTGTTTATAAAGAGAACTAGAGGACCTAGTGTTTTTATAATGCACTTCATTATTAGATTTTGAAGTGAGACCATAATTTAAGATTTGGTGAGGGAAATGCTTTTTTTAATGGTAAATGAACAATGTTTTTGTTACGTTCTTATGGAATTTATACTTAAAATTTACTCACTGGTTAAATATTCATCTCAATGTTGTAGTGCTATTTTCGACTTGAGGGTTATTATATTTTTGTCATAATTATTTATTTGTAAAATTAAGAAAATATTTAATATTAAGTAGTTTAATAAAATAACTACTATTTCTTTTAACCAATATAAATATAAAGTAAAATAAATTATTCTAAACTTTAATATACGGATAATATTTTGAACTTAGATTCTAAAAAGTGAGAATGAGTTTATAACTATATTATAGGTTTCATACTTCACATATTATTGTGTTTTTAGATTATCTTACCAAAATAGATGATTCTGTGAAGTCCTTAATGACTCTAGCTTAACTTTATGAAATTAGCCACTTTAAAAAAAAAAAAAACTTAAATTTTTTAGTCATGTTATTATTGTAGGTTGCTTTCTCTTGTTATTTTAAAATTTATTTATTAAATAATAAAAATTTAGACAAATATTAATGGAATGTGACATAAAAATGATAAAGATGAAAGATAACGTAGAGTATTTGTAAAATGTGTTTGTTTTTCATATGACACCATGTGAAGTAATTAATTAAGGAGATACAAATTTCAGAAAGAAGTAATAAATAGGCTCTTGGATTTCTGACAATCTATTTAATAAACAGTAATGAAATAAGAACATATTTAAAAAATTTTTTAAATGGCAGTTTGATAAAAAATGCATTCGTAAAGAAACTACACAACTCAGAATACACCTCAAAATAAGGACCACCATAAGTATCTCATGATCCAATAAAAATATAAGTTGAAATAAATATTTAAAATTTAAAATTAAAGACAGTTTATAATCAACTGTAATCGATTATGATCATTCTCTTCTACTAAGATGGTAAAGGTGACCTTTATAGGCTTTATAGTTGTTAAATATTTGTATGTTTGTGGCATTTTTTTCTCTTCAAAAAATCCTTTAACACCCAATGTTGTATTTATAATTTTATCTTTGTTTTATCTTAAAGAGGATAAAAACATTTTTTAGGTTTCGGGCTCCACAAAACTTAGATCATCTCCTTGTTCAAAGTAATATTGTTTAAGAAATATTTAAAATTCACTCAGGTGAAGAATGGTGCAATTTTCTAAACAAAAAGGGGAAATTACAATCACTTTGACTTTCTTTTACATTCTTCCTTCCCTTCCATTTTCATCTCTGTGCAATGCTAAGTTGTCTAGTGCAAAGCCTTCTCTAACCGTGCAATCGGGAAAAGGTTTGCGTACGTGGAATGAGAAAGCTCATAATGTATACCTCAACAAAACGTCTCAGCCCAATTTTTGAGACAAGAGATTCTTATGATAGTCATTATTTCCCATTTATTTTATTCCTTCAATGACACATTGTTCATCAGTATAACGAACTTGAAACACAACTTCAACTCTGCCAACTGACTTCTGCTTTGGAAGATAAATTAATCTGTAATTAACAGAAAATCCAAAATAAGTGTGGCTTAAACAACAGAAAAATTTATAAAATTCCGAATTAATTGTAAGCAGTCTAACACTGGTCTGAAGCCCCATATTATCAGGGATGCCAGCTCTTTCTCCTTCGCTGATCTGTTGATCACAATATACAGTTTCTACAACATTTTCCAAGGCAGTTATTCAAGTAAATGCCTGAAGTAAGAAAAAACATGGTAGTAACAGATTTCTCCTTTAAGACACTTCCTGGATATTCCACAAGGCACTTCTACTTGTAGGTCATTGGTCAGAATCGTGTTGCATGGAAAATGAATTATTTATTCTGAGTGTCCCAGGGCATAGCTAACCTCCAGGGTTGATATAAAATGTCCATGCCGTATAAACTGTGTTATGTTTGTAACTACCGTTTTCCAGTTCATTGTCTTTATTGTGGCTATCTAAGAACTTGAAAGTACCCTGCTCAATTCTTGTCACTGCACAGTTTCCATTTGTATAGAGATGAATAAATTATTGGTATCATTCACAGCCACTATTTTTAGTTGTCATTCTTAGAGAGTATAATTTAAGATACGAAGTTAGTATTCTTTTTAACTTTTTTCCCTTAAGGCTAATCTTAAGAGATGAGCCTAGGAGTGCACAGTTCTCTTAATGCAAATGTAATATTAATGCAAATGTAATATGGCATTAGAATATTGTGTATCATGATATTCTTAGACCTAAAAAAGTAATAGTATTTCACATCATCTGAAATCCTAAGAAATAAAATAATAAATAACTTAATATGACATATCAAAATTATATATATCAAAAATAAGATAAATTAGTAAAGGAAGAATACTTAGTTAATGAACTATGGACGAAGTAAACCACCAAAGGTGCTTGAAGTTTCAAATAATAGCAAGGAAAGCAAAATGGAAGGGGAAAAGGCAAAATGATTATGTTTGTATTATATTTTTACTAAATGGGAAAAGAATGAAGCCAATAATATAGTTAAAATTGTGGGGGGAGGTGAATAACTTTAATGGCTAAACAATACATATTCATAAACAATATAGAAGGGGACAGGAAAGTAATATGATTTTATGTACCAGTTCTTTATTTAAAAATATATATGGTAGGCCTACTATATTCCAAGTTGTATTCTACACTCTGGCAATAAAAGAGTGTATAAGATGAAGTCTATATTTTAGGAGTGATAAAGGCAATAAAAAATAAACAAATATAAAATTAAGTGATATCAGTTAATTGTTAGTATGTTGAGGAAAATAAAATAGCATAAGAAGACACAATGATTTACAGGAGGTAAAATGGCAGGCATTTACAGAAGATGGAAGGGCAGGGCACAGGGTGATTTACAGAAAGTGGCAACTATTTTGCAATTACTGTCTGAGAATGTCTTTCTGAAGATGCTATATTGGAGCTGAGCAAAATTGTAACAACAAGATTCTTGCAGAAAAATGTTCCAGTCAAAGGAAATGTCTCAACTTGCACCCAAATTTTGAAATTTGAAGATAGATAAGGCTCTAAAAGAACTTCTGTTAGGTTTATTACAGATCTCATCATCCAGAGGAGTAAACATTACTTTGAATATGTTACAAAGGCACAGAATGAGAGGAATAATATGATGTTGCCATCATTTATAAAAGGCTGAAGGTCGTGAAGCAAATTATTAACCCTACAAACAATGCCAAATGCACAAAAAATAAACTGATAACTTAGATAAGTTTCCTAGATTTCCCTTTTTTAGGTAATTAGCAATGACACTTTTAAATAAAAAAAAAGAAATGAAACAGGATAAATATTCTCTGTCATATTTTGAAGGGACTCAATATCCCTCTACCTCTTCCACGTTGAAAAAAGATAATAAACCAAATTGCTCCTATCCTAGAAACATAGACATAAAACTAAAATAAAATTACATTAATATGTACTTGATGCAATGATATCAATTACTACATGTTACTAGAAAACCACAGAACAGGGGTTTCTAATTCACCCCAGAGAACATTCAGTGAAGGCATCAGTGATTAAGTGTTATTTGATAAATGGTGTGTTGCTGCAGTTTTCAGGCAAAATATGAGCAGCATAACAGAATTAGGAATGAACAAAAGAAATGACTGGAGAAATATCCAGGTGAGAAATTTTTTGATTAGCTAGCAGGACTTAAGGAAATGGACAAATCAATCATGACTCCCAAAATTTAAATGTAGGGCTACTAATTTAAATGGACCCTACAAGACTAGGAGATGGGAAATGAGTTAAGCATACCACCCAAGGCCTATTCTATTAATGCTGAATTTAATTACCTGGCATAACTTGATCAGTAAGGGACCAAGGGGAGAAGAGTTAATTTATATGCCCCATCTCCTCTGAGTTGCTATTTAGGTTATTAGAAAAGCACATAGTAGGGGTTCCTAACCCCTAGTGTACATCATTTTATATACTAATAGGTTTTGAAGCTGTTACTTCCTTGTATTTCCTCTCTCTTGGTATTTACTCAATGATGATAGTTATGATTTCACATGAGACTAAGAAATAATGGGATAATATTATGCTTTTATTCTAATAAAAGATATCCAGTGGCAGTTGAATACAGAAATCTCAAAATCAGGGTAAATTTTGGAAATCATCAGCATACGAGTTGGGGCGAAATCATAAACACAGATAAAATAACACAAAGAGAGTATAAAGAGCAAAAAAGAAATTTAACTTGGAGAAAGGGACTCACAAATAAAATTAAGCACCAACAGTAACAGAAGGATAAGGCAAATCACATGTATTCAATAATTCAATCAATTATATAATCCTGCAGTTCCTAGACAATAAGTCAACAATGTCAGATTCTATTTAAGTTACGTACTTTTAGATAATGTTTTAACACGAATTGTTATTTGGTCATTCCAAGTAAAATTCAAACGCTCTAACTGCTAATATTTTGCTTGTGGTAGTACTTGAGTACTCTGAAAAGCATATTGACACATTTTAATTATAAATTAGTAAAAACAATTATGTAAATATTTACTTAAAAGCTCTATCATTGGTTGTATTTACAAGAATGCCTTTTGGTTACAAGTCACAAAAACTCAATCAATAGTAGAATATGTTGGTTCAGAAACATAAAAATCCAGGGTCATTTAGGTTTAGCTGGATCCAAGAACTCAATAAAATAATCAAATATCAGATAACCTGCCTCTTTTTATGCTCTGTCTCTGTTCAATTTTACTTTCTAATGGTTTCAGGCTCAAGAAGTTTGTCTCCTGGCCATCATCAGATATAGTTTGGATTGTACTTTACAACTTGCAATGCCAGAGAAAAGTGCATAGCATCCCATTCCCAAGATTTATATCAATCTTTGGAAGACAAAGTCACTGAAGCTTTTTCTTTCATATGCACCATAAAATTCAGGAAGTGAAGCCAGGTGATTATAGACTCTACCAAGTGAAAGAAAGAGCTGTCCTCCTTAGAGGAAAAAGATGCAAAGGACAGGATGCCAGGAAGATAAAAACAACAAATATCAACTGCACTACCTAGGCATGTTATAGGTAAAAAGGATCAATAGTCAGTATTTGAAAAATATTGTAACCCATCAAAGTATGTTTTTTATTCATATAAGGAAACATAGTGTTCTTTCACTCTTACTATGATTTAGAATAGTTCATAGTACAAATCAAAATAATTAACTATTACTATAATGTTTCTTCACCAGACATACATAGAAATGAATACTTCTAATGAAGGATTTGAATTGCTCTGTTTTGAATTTGTTAACTATTTGTTTAACCTGTGCTGTCAGAAGTACTATAAATCTATCTTGGATAATTGTACGTGTCTTTTTCTTTTGCTTGATACCCTTAAATGTCACTAGAGACTATCTTTTCTCCATGAATGATTAATTTTAAAAAATTATACATTTAGATTGAAAGATGTGGAAATAGCATAAAATATCAGGAAATCCACCCAGGAAGGAAAGCCAAAAATAACACACCTGAAAAAGTAAAGAGTATAACAGTTATGCCAATGGAATATCAATTTAAAACATAAATAATTATAATTTTGATTGACTATTTCTAAAGCATTTTTACATATGCATATGAAAGCAATGCTAAATTGCATTTTTCTGAAAGCTTCTCATCTATGGCTTAAGAAAAGATTTACATATTTTACATAAAAATAAATTTTGCTGCTGCATTCATTAATCATTCAACAGTTATTTGATAGCACCTGTGGCATGCCAATCACTGTTGTCAATTTTGAAGATAGAGAAAAGTACCTACCTTTAGACTTTGCAAAATTAAGAGTTTAAACGATTACAATTTGGGTATAAGATATAAGGAGAAAAAAGAATCAAGAATGACTTCCAGGCCTTTGGCCCTAACACATTGTGTGAATAGTGATTCTATTCAGTGAGATGGGGAGGAAAAGCAGATTGGGATGATATGCAGGGAGAGGGCAGTTCTGTTTTGGACATAGTTTGACATGCCTGTTATAATGCCAAATGAAAGCATGAATTAGACAATTGGATACAGAGGTTCCTGTTCAAGAAAGAAGTTCAGCCTGCAGACAAACATTTGGAAGTAAAAAAATGGAGAGATGTTAACCAAGGCCATCAGACAAAATGAGATTCTGTAGGGAGAGAAAAAATTAGAGAAGAAAGGGCCAATGATATCCTTGAGGTGCTTGATAATTTAAAGCTATGGAAAAAAGCAGGAGTCAGTTACAAAGATAAATAAAGTGATGTAGGAATATAAGGACAAATAAAGAAAGGATTTCAAGATAGATGCAGTTGAGTTAACAGTTGCTAAGAAATCAAAAAGGTGAGGACTGAGAACTTGGCAAGACGGTGATTATTAGTAACCTCAATAGGACAAGTTTCAATGATGTTGTTGAAATAAAGAAATAACTAAGTTGAGGAAACAGATAAAGGGAGAAGTAATAATTGCTTCAAAGAGTGTTGCTCTAAAGAGAAGTAGAATAATAGGGTGGCAACTAGAGAATGAGTCAAAACTTTTAAAATATGGGTCGTACCATGATGGGAATTATACAGCAGAGAGTGAAAAACTGATTATATAGGGGAAACAAGATGGATATTTTAGGGAACAAAGCCTTGAGAAGTTTGATGAATTGGATCTAGCAAACCTGTGGAGGAATTAGTCTTCAATACAAGTAGTGACATTTCATCCATAAGTTCAGGAAGGAAGATCTTACGTACAAATATAGACACAAGTGGTTTTGTAGATTTCTTCCTTCACATCTGGGATACAATAAACAAGATCATTAGTGAGACCCAGGGTTGGAGAAAGTTGTTGGCAATTTGAAGAGAGAAGAAAAGGTGTAAAGTAGTCCAGGAGACTGGAAGAGCAATGCTGGAGCCCATGAAGGGTTACACTATCAGAGAACGTGCCGGGAGAATGAGTGTGATGGTGCATGATATGTTTAGACAGCAACCACAGGGCATGATCCTGATCCTATCAAGTGAACAACTGAGATTGGGCTGCAGGGCATAGTCTAGGTCATAGATTAGGGAATATGTTTTTGACTTGATAGGAGTTTGTTGGTAGAAAGTTTTGCAATTTGTAATATGCTGGAAAAAAAGAGCTATAGCCATATAGATACAAAACCATTTAATCTCACTGGTAAATAAGGAAATACAAATTACAAAAACCATAAAATACCATTTTATGTTTTGAAATTTGCCAAAAATTAAAATACCATAATATAAAGTCTCACAAAGATTACATTCCCTGCTGGTAGAAACATAGTTATACCCAATAACTTTCAGATTATTTTGTCAATATCAAGGAAAGTTTAAGGTGCCCAAATTTATGTGGAAATATACATTAAAGAGACTCTTGTCAGCTTCATTAGACGTACACAGGTAATTATAATAAAAAATACATGTATATTGGTAGGAAAATAGGACAGTAAATTGTGTTATTGTTATAAGTTAGAGTGTTCTGGAGAGATAAAAATGAATGAATGAGCTCTATGGACCAATATAAAGTGAAACAAGAGGGAAGATAAATATTTCAGCGCTGTAGAAAGTTGGCTTATAGAATTGTTGGTGGGAAGATAATATTTCCATCCTTTTGTTGTCTTAATGAATTGAAAGATGAGATTAGAAGCTAAAATAGGATGGAGGAAAGAAGAGAAATTTGGAGACTTGAGAAAAAGGAAAACTGTACAGTAGTCTTCAGAAAAAGAAATGAAGAAAATTCACTAGAGAAATCTAGCAATCATAAGCAGAGTTACAATGCCTACACTTTTCATCATTTCGATAGCAATAATCATTTCAGTAATATAACTGAAATTTATCTGTATCTACAAGGTTATACTGTTAGACCAGAATGATTTAAAGTTTCCAAGGGCAATTAGCTGAAAATTTTTTAGAAGGGTGGAGGTGAGGAGGCTAAATTTCTCTGAATCTTGAAGATGCTTGTGCAATTGCAGCTCTCTTAAAGGATGATACACAATCTTACAGAAGCATTTTACCAGAGAACCCTAATTGGACTTGACTCGCGAGACCACTTTATATATAGCCTCATAAACTTAGTAAAATATTGTCTATCATAATTAATATTCATTTAAAAAGAAGTCTTGATTTAGCAAAATTCTACCATGTTAAAAAAACCATTATAAGTACAAGGATCTAGTAGTATACTCAACAGCGTTCAGGCATTGAATCAAAGAGGTTTGAAATACTATTGAACATGTTTCTTACAAATACAAGTTGTTGTACAGTTCTTGCAATTATGGGAGGTACTTCAATATAAAATCTCTGGAATAAGATGGAATGTATTTTCTAAAGCAACTTTAAATTTCAGAGAGATATAAATAATAGTATATCACATAGTGGTTTTTCCAAGTATGTGCTCTTAAATTTAGATATTTTCTGTTATTTTATTTCCTAGGAGTGATTTTTAAAGTAGAATTGGTTACGGTTTTAGCCTTCATTATTTCCTAATACATATCTATATGGAAAAAGTATTCCAGGTATTGTTATTTATAGAAGGCATTATTTTGCACTGTATTAACAAGAAAGGAGTGTATCCAGCTGAGTATTAGTATTTTTCTTCAGTTTTCAGCTCCTGGAATTTCTGGTTCGAATTCCTAGTCTCAGATACAATCTTAAATTTCTGAAATGGAAACTCTCTGTTCTGACTGTTCCATATTTGGCATCAATTTTATTATTAAGCTATTAATACAGAGTGCTTCAAACACTCATCTCCAGATTATTTAGTTTAAACAATTCAAGTGAACTAGAAATATATAAATTTATTTTTCAACGCTTATTGGAATGATAATTTGGGGGATAAAAAATGTCAATTGAAAGCATTCAACCACAATAATCTTATTTAATAGTATCTTTCAGGCAAGCTAATATGTATCAATGACACAGATAACTTTTAGACTAATTTGATTGCTTTCAAAGAACTACCCTCTTTATGAACAATTTACCTTGAAGAAGAAGGACCGGGGAACAAACATTTTAGGATTTACAGATCAAATAGTCTCTGCATCAAGTACTCAAGTATTCAGCTCTGTTGTTGTAGTGTGAGGGCAGCCATAGATAATTTGTAAATAAATGGCTGTGACTGTGTTTCAATGAAACTTTATTTACAAGAACAAGTTGCAAGCCAGATATGGTACCTGGCTGTAGTTTGCTTACTCCTGGATTGGATCACTTATATATAAATAAAATCCATTTACTCAAAGTTATGTATTATTAGTAAATATCTGGCATATGCGGCTAATGAAGTAGAAGAGATTTTCCAAGAAAAAGATTAATAAAATACTGATGTAATAAGATAAATTGTATTGACATAAGAAAAATCATTTTTGTATGTAACTTTAAGATATAAACATAATAGTTGATGCCTTCTTTCCATTTGCTTCTGTTAAACGCTCCCTCTAAACTCTCCAATGTTGCTTTTAAACACATTCTGTATTGGTCAAAGACTTTTTTTTTTTTTTTTTTTTTTTTTTTTTTTTTTTTAAGTTTCCAGTAAGTAACAGAGTACATGTTAAAATCCACATCTTTGTATTCCAATTTTGGTTTATTATTGTCAAATTTAAACAAAGAGGCATCTGTCTAACTCTGAAAGACAGGAGTTTACAAATATTAATGTTACTGCAAGTGGAGAGTTATTTACCCACTACTCCAATGGAATTGTCATTCTGCCAGAATGCTTCACTGGTATCTATTAAAACTCCACTACACAGAACACTGATCCCCTCCAAAGCTCTAAAATTTTCAGGGCTTTGCAGTGTTTTAATGATGTATCTCTATAAACTCAGATTTTTTTTTTCCTGAGTTTGAACTGTTTTATTTCATCTCTCTAAAAATAGATGCCAACCCCATTTTAAGTGCTGAATTTAACATTTTTAAAAGTTTAATTTACCAGAATGTTTAAGATTTTAAATAATGATGACATAATTCTGTAGCTTTGTATTTTTCATCTTATATATTTTCTCTCTTGCTTATTCTATTTCATTCTCACATACATATATATTGTGTGTATATATATAGATATAGTAATTTTGTTCATTATTGTGTGTAATTTTCAAACAAATAATTGCAAATAAAATAAATACTAATTTTTATGTACTTTACTATCATCTATAAGTTAAATTCTGGTATATGGACTCCTATAATCTTTTATAATTTGTTATATTGTTAATTGGGTGGCAATTTCAGTTAAATAATTTTCTCTAGAATAAATCTATAATTTAATGGCTAGAGTAGAAAGAGTATAGAAAAATATATAATCTATAAATGGCTATAAGAGAAAGATTTCTGAAACATAATTTTCTTTTTCAGGTACCACATCTTTATTCTTATGAAAATCCAGATACCACTGATGCTCTTTGCAGTAAGCATGCAAAAAATATGTAATCTGCTCTTACTGAAGAAATCTGAAAGCATAATTTTTGTGACAAGAATAATAACTGCATGAGAAATAAAAGCATTAATTTTTCAGTGTTTCCAGTTCACCTTTTATTAATTTATTTTCACTCTTTAAACAAAGAAGGCCTAATGGGATAGCATAGTATTAAGATATTAGGAGACTTGAGGTGTATACAATTGTTTTATAAGATTTAAGGATTCTTTTGATGGCAGAACACAACACAATTGCATTCAAGTAGAATAAAGACAGAGTTCTTTGTTATTTATATCTCCAAACAAGAGAAGGCTGACACACAGGGCCAGACAGGCAGTTGTACCTAGGGCCAGGGGAGCAGCAAGCTGAAGTTTGGGGAGTAATTTATGTGGGGAAAGTGGGGTGACACTAGCTAGATGTCAGGAGCTCTCTGCGGACTAGTTAATTTGACTAACTTCATGGGCTCTGAGCATAGGTGCTGTCCCAGCTAGCTGGTGCCTGTGCCCCAGGCAATTAAGGTAGGTTTATATGGTCATGGAGTCTGAGAATTCTAAAAAAAGAAGTGTTGGAGGTGTGGACTTCGCTGCTCAAGAAAATAAACTGTCATTCTCTAGTGAAGTCCTCAAAACTGGGTAGACAGCATTTAAAACAAAAACCAAACTATGTTACAATTGACCCCTTTGTGTCTCGACATCAGTTTTAACATAAATTATTTGGGGTATCTGAATGGTCTAAATAGTAGAATCTCCCAGTAGATATTCCACACATTACCCCCAACTCTGTAGAAAATATTTTATGATGACAGTAAAAAGGAAGAAAACAAGTAAAAGTACAAGGCATCTTTATAGGTTTCCCTTAAAGGAAGTTTCCCATGTATAGAGTATTACCTAGGAAAACAAATATGAAATATCTGGGTGTCTAAGAGTATCTTTGTGGTGTTATAAAGTATGTTAGAAGTACGAATTAATTTGTATGCCAATAATATCTTGGTGTATTCCTGAGTCAAGGCAACAAGTCCAGTAGTTATGTTGTAAAGGGCATGAACTCATATTCAGTAAGATACATGCAAAGTTAGGAATAATCAAAGTGAAAGGGACAATTGTGGTGCTCCTGGTCTGAGACGTAGTATGCGGGGGCATGTGGAAAGCTGGACCGGGATTTAAGAGAAGGCGCTGTGGCGTGGGAAATTCTCCCTTCATGGGGCTGAGGAGTGGACCTTGATCAACTTCTAGAATGGCACAGATAGTAGTAATGGCTGCAAGATTTCCCTTTAGGCTTGAGAGCATAGGAATGCATGTATTGGAAGAGTGCAAGGATTATGGACTGAGGAAACAGTGGACTCAGAGAATATAATAGAATCTGAAATAGCAGAGGAAGAAAAGCAATAAATGCCCCATCTCCAATTTGTCTGCATCTTAGGAGAGGCAGTCCACGGGAATTGCTGAGGCAGTGTTCTCAGTGTACAGGATGCCATCTTCTCTGGCAGCAAGCTCCTGTCCGAGAAGATGTTATCTAGGCTGTGGAATTAGGGTATCTTTCTCGAGTAGATAATCACTCAGGCCTTGTGGATCACATTTTTGTGGTTCTATAGTATAACGAGTCTGAACCACCTGTGAAATTTGAAGGAAAATTTTGGCCTGGGAGCTTGACCTGAAAATATCTTTTAAGCCAAGGGCCTTTGGGTACAGGTGATGCCAGCATCTCAGATATGTTAGTAACTGGAGCACAGTGCCAAAACCTGTCTGGCACAATTAAAGCACCAATTATTGGTGACTGAATCTAAAGGCCCCCAACTCTCCATGTTTTTCCCAGATGGATGAGGAGAGTGTTTTGAAACAAATATGTTTTAAATCATATGGCCTGATTTTGGTTCATGTGGTTAATACGGTGTGAAGTTGCTTGCCAATTAAAATACCTGTGGCTATGAGTAGAGCTGCAACATTAGCCTTTAGGCAGGCCCTCCAATTTCACCGATTACTATGGATCCATTGCATCAGCCAGAGTTTGGAAAATGCTACTGTAAAATCTGGTACCTTGGCATTGATGAAAGAGCAGAAGCAGGCCCTAGAAACTAGAAAGAATCCTCCTAGCTATCCTGAAGCAGGCCATAAAACCCAGCTCATCTTTCCCTTAAAATAGATTATAATACCCTCATTCCAGAGGGGTCTTCCTTCTACCCAGAGAGGGGAAAGATATCCTTAATCCTGAAGATGCAAAGACACAGAGAAGAATCTGAACACCAGGTCTTGATGAATTTCCTCCCCAATTTGTTACCATTACCTCAGACCACTTTTTGTCCAATTACCTTTCACCACAAATATCTACTTCTTCTTCAGACTTAGCATAATATGTACAGAGTTGACCTCATTTTTCTGAGCATTCATTTTCTGAGGACTTTCATGTAACATAAAGCATATTAAATAAATGTTTATGCTTTTCTCTTATTAGTGTTTTTTGTTTGTTTGCTTGTTTTTGTTTTTAAGAAATTAATTTTTCTTCCTTCCACATCAGTTGTTGTTTTTTTGGTGAAGGACAAGCTGGTGAGGCCTTTGGGTTTCATTAGTCAAATTCAATATTTGCCATGCTTGGTTAACACAATGACTTGGAAAGTTTAAGTCTGTGTATCACAAACCAGTGAAAGTACCCAAATTGAGAGTAACCGACTAATAGCCTGCAGAATGGTGTGCAGTTAGATTTGACAGGGTTTTGCTGCTTGATGTTGCTTTTCCTCTGGTATGTTATTACCAAGAAGGGTTTGTCTGGTTTAATCTTTATGAAATATGGTGTAAATTCCATTATTATCTCTGAAGATAATTTTAATTTACTAAGTTGAGTTTTCTGTCTTCCTTCTGTGTAGTCTACACTGTCTATAGGATTGGCCCTGGACCACTAATTTTAATTTTACTGGAGGGATGAGAAGGAGAACCCAGATTAATTATCCACCCCTTATAACACAAATATTGAGGGAAGTATTTAGGGTGGTGGTAATTCAAGTTCAACTAGGTCCCATACTACAGAGGCAGGTATCTGTCCTGCGAGACAATCTATAGCTAATGGGTCTCAGGAGAGTATGTGCTGTCCATATGACTTCCAGGCCTTATGAGCCAGCGTTATAACTGAAAATTTATAAAGGAAAGAGCAGATATTATTGAGGAAATTCATAAATAAAGAGTCTCCATATATACGGAGATGAAACATACCCCCCATTATATATAGGAATGGGCAAAAGGTAGGATTTTAAAAGTTGTATAAGGTGTAAAGTAGGCCAGTGGGCCTTCAATTAAGATAGATGAAAGTCTGGGGCATGATATGGACCCATTTATAAGTCTATTTGTCATTTCACAACTTAAATATAGTTCTCTGAGGAGCCCGTTAGGCCTCTCAATTAAACCCTCTCTCTGAGGCCTATAGTGGAGATGAAAGTTCCATTGAATGTCTTTTCTAAGAGCTGTTATTGGGTATTCTGAGATGTGAGATGTATGCACTAGTAATGTCTGGAACTTTGAAGGGAATGGAAAACACCCTGATGAGGCTTTATGTTGTTGTCTTAGGATATGTGAAGATACACGAGGACTTGATTTAGTTTGGATTTCTGTGAGGTGAAATATCTCAGAACTCTTTATCCTGAAGAGAACAGATCAGGAAATGGCCCAAGTGTTTGTAAAAATGTGCAGATGGGGTCATTTGTTGACTAGGGCATTCATTCCAAAAAGACTTTCTGAAGCGTGGCCAATTGTCCTGCCCATTATTAAGGAATTCTTCGTTAACTATGGAAAGCAGCAACATTCTACTGAGCTTCACTACTTATAATGGTTTCAATGCCATATGTTCAGTCTATGCAATTCCACAGCTATTCACTCAGTTAATCTCACTTAATTTACAGGTAGCCAAGGAGCTAGACATCCAGCAACATGACAGCTGGCAAGGAAATGAAGAGAGACAAGGCCATTCCCTCCTGCAAGAGGAATATGCTATAGGGCTCAGGTTCAGGTACATCCTGCACCAAGGATTACTCACTAGCCATGCTGAACTTGTAGGATGTTGTTACCATGATCCAGGTCATAATGGGCAGGATGGTATGCAGGGCCACAGGCTTAGGGTTTTCAAGAGCTTCAATTTCCAACAGATTCCAATATGTGGCCAGAAATTGCCACTATAATGGTAGATGTCTGAGAAGAAAAGTTTCCAACATTGGAAACCCATGGGCAATTTATGCCCATCATAGCTGGTTCAGAGACACCATGAGGCATGAGGGGACACTATTAAAGCTTCCACAGTGAAGAAGCCTCTGAGGATACTAATAGGAACGTCTGTTGATTTTAATTTAGACAAAAAGATGTACTCCTATTTCCACAAAATGTATGTCCAACAAATCTACTCAGAAGAAAGTGTCATACTGGAGAAAGTGGGATGTAGTTAAGATCTTACCTGCAAAGATGACATGCAAAGACAAATCTGTTGAGATATCCCATGAGTAGGCTAGGAGATATTGTAATCCCTTCAAAGGTGAAGGCAGACGGCAGCTGAGAGACTGCTGAAGTCAGCACCAAACAGAACATATTCGTCAAATGTACAATATAAAGATATTTACCAGCTGCTAATTTGATAAAGTTATTAATTTTAGTAATACTGAATTTTGGCTAGGGAGGCCTTAATGGATGGGACCTGAGAATTAAGACTGCAGCAAGACATTGTAATGTACTATTCATTTTTTATAGGTTTAAGAATAGCAAAACTGAACCTCACGCTTCCTGGAAATAAATCGTGATGGAGTGAGACCCTCTCCACTCCACACCCAGGCAGATCTCCAGGTATTCAGAGCATAAGATCACCTGGATTAGCAGCCTGAGCTGTCCCACCCTTCCTGTGAAGAGATCCTGGTGCAGGGCATGGTGCAGCGGGGGAGTGGGCTCTCTGCTACATGCTCAGGAAGATCTCCATGCATTCAGAATATCTGCTTTTCTGGTTCACCAACCTAAGTCACCTCCACTCCTGTGAAAAGATCTTGCTGCAGGGGAACCTTCACTCCAACCCAGGTAGATCTTCAAGCACCCACTCACTTGGTTCAGCAAGCTGACCTGTCCCAACCTTCCCATGCAGAAATCCTGATGCAGAAGGCCTTCTCTGCTTAATACCCTGGCAGATCTCCAGACATTCAGAGCACCCACTCATCTGGTTCAGCAGTCTAAGCCACTCCTCCCTTCCTGAACATAGATTGTGGTATAGCAAGGCCCTATCTGTTCCACACCCAGGCGGATCTCCAGACATTCAGAAAACCTGCTTGCCTGGTTTAAGAGCCTGAGTTGCCTCACCAGTCCTGTGTAGACATCTGGGTGCAGTACGTCCCTCTCTGCTCCATGCACAGGGAGATCTCCAGGCATCTGGAATGCCCACTCTCCAGGATTAGAAATTTAGTATATCCTCATCCTCTTGCAGAGAACTTGAGCCCAAAGAGGTTTCCCAGCTCCACGCATAGACATACTTCTGGGCACCTGGTGGCCACCCACTGGCTTCTCCTTCTGTACAGGTATTTGTGCCTGACCTGGGGGACCTTTAGGAGGACCTGCCAGGTCTGGCTCTACCCATCATGGCCTGATAGGCAGGTGGTTCAGACCACTGTGCATTATATGAATAAACCCATTCTCTGAGACAACAGAGAGCTTATTCCAATAAGCGGGGATCAAGCATACACTCAGTCATATAAGGTGCAGCCAGCTCTTACCTGTACATGCTTCTTATTGGCTCATGCATTGAACTGCACAGGCCAATATAAAATCTGCTAAAAGAATTACATAGGGCTATAGAAGCAAAACCCAAATACCCCACTTAGCATTATCTAGAGTTGTACCCTCTAGGGAGTGGGAAAGAGGGAAAGAGAAAGAAAAAAATTAATACTACAGGAAAAGGGAGAAAAAGGAAAAATATATATATACCCGCACAAAAACAATTTAACAAATCAGAAGTAACAGCATTTCCAGCTGACAAGGAACCAGTGCAAAACTTCTGGCGCCGTGAAAAATCTAAATGTTGTGACATCACAAAAGGATCACACTAGCTCTCCAGCAATGGTTCCTAACCAAAACAGAAATTCAGAAATGACAGAGAAAGAATTCAAAGCATGATTTGCCAGGAAACTCAAGGAGATACAAGACAAAATTGAAAGTCAACACAAGTAAACTTCTAAAGCATTAAATGAAGTAACAGATAAACATCTTAAAAAGAAATTATTCAGAGCTTCTGAAATTGCAAGCTTACTTAAGGAACTTCAAAATACAATTGAAAGCTTTGTTAATAGACTGGACTATGCAGAAGAAATAATTTGAGACCTTCAATACTGATATTTGAGTTAACCTGGTCATACAAGAATAAAGAAAAAAGAATAATTTTAAAAAGTAAACAAAGTCTTTGACAAATGTGAGATTATGTAGAGCAACCAAACCTACAAATTATCAACATTCTTGAGAGAGAAAAAGAAAATAAAATTAAAAAAATATTTGAGGAAATCATTTAATAAAAATTTTCTAATCTTGTTAAGGTGGTCAACATCCAGAGACTAGAAATCCAGAGACTAGAAATCCAGAGAACACCTGCAAGATAGTACACAAACAAACATCACAAAGGCATATAGTCACCAGAGTGTCCAAGGTCAACAATAAAGAAAAAATCTTAAAGGCAGCTAGATAAAAAGTTAGGATCGCTCTCCGCCAGACCGCCACCGCGCCGCCATCATGGACACCAGCCGTGTGCAGCCTATCAAGCTGGCCAGGGTCACTAAGGTCCTGGGCAGGACCGGCTCTCAGGGACAGTGCCCGCAGGTGCGCGTGGAATTCATGGACGACACGAGCCGCTCCATCATCCGCAATGTAAAAGGCCCAGTGCGCGAGGGCGACGTGCTCACCCTGTTGGAGTCGGAGCAAGAAGCCCGGAGGTTGCGCTGAGCTTGCCTGCTCACTGGGTCTTGGATGTTGGGTTCGACCACTTGGCCGATGGGATTGGTGTGTCACAATCTGGTCCTTTATTTTTTGCCCGCCACGCGGAATTGAGATGCTCCTTTAAATAAAGCGTTTGTGTTTCAAGTTAAAAAAAAAAAAAAAAAAGTTAGGATCATATACGAAGGGAATCCCGTCAGGCCTACAGCAGACTTCTCACAAGAAACATTACAAACCAGGAGAGATCATGGGCCTATTTTCAGCATTCTTGAAGCAAAGAAATTCCAACCACTAATTTCAAATAACCAAAATAAGATTTATAAGCAAAGGAGAAATAAATTCCAAATTACTGAGATAATTTGTTACCATTAGATCAGCCTTACCTAAGATCCTTAAGGAAGTTTTAAACATTCAAATGAAATAATGATACCCACTGCCACAAAAACAAACTGAAGCACATAGCCCACAGACTCTGTAAAGCAGCCACACAATGGAAATTACAAAGTAAACAGCTAACAACTACATGATGGAATCAAATACTCTCATAACAATATTAACTTTGAATAAAAGTGATCTAAATGCCCCACTTAAAGGGCATAGAGTGGCAAGTTAAATAAAAATAAATAAATAAATAAATAAATAAATAAATAAATAAATAAATAAAAACATCCATCAATCTGCTGTATTCAAGAGAACTATCTCACATATAATGAAACTCATAGGCTCTAAGTAAAGGATTGAAGAAAAATTTATCACGAAAATGGGAAGCAAACAACAAAAAAGCAGAGGTGACTATACTTAGATAAAAGAAAACTTTAAATCAAAAGTAAAAAAGAACAAAGAATTATGTCAAATAATGACAAAGTGTTCAATTCAACTAAATATATATGCACCCCAAATTGGAGCACCCAGATTCTTTAAAAAAGTACTATCTATTTTGTTAATCTTTTCAAAAAACTAGCTCCTGGATTCACTGATTTTTTTGAAGGGTTTCTTGTTTCTTTATCTCCTTTAGTTCTGTTCTGATTTTAGTTATTTCTTGTCTTCTGATAGCTTTTGGGTTTGTTTGCTCTTGCTTCTCTAGTTCTTTTACTTGCAATGTTAGGGTGTCAATTTTAGATCTTTCTTGCTTTCTCCTGTGGACATTTAGTGCCATAAATTTTCCTCTAAACACTGCTTTAGCTGTGTCAAAGATATTCTGGTATGTTATGTCTTTGTTCTCATTGGTTTCAAATAACTTATTTTTTTCTGCCTGAATTTCATTATTTACCCAGTAGTCATTCTGGAGCAGGTTGTTCAGTTTCCGTATAGTTGTATGGTTTTGAGTGAATTGCTTAACCCTGAGTTCTAGTTTGACTGCACTGTAGTCTGAGAGACTGTTATGATTTACATTCCTTTGCATTTACTGAGGAGTATTTTACTTCAAATTATGTCGTCAAGTTTAGAATAAGTGGCTATGTGGTGCTCAGAAGAATTTATATCCTGTTGATTTGGGGCAGAGTCAAAATTTAAAAATGGGATCTAATCGAAGTGTTTCTGCACAGCAAAATAAACTATCATCAGAGTGAACAGGCAACCTACAGAATGAGAGACAATTTTTCCAATCTATCCCTCTGAAAAAGGGCTAATATCCAAAATCTACAAGAAACTTAGACAAATTTACAAAAGAAAAACAAACAACCCATCAAAAAGCAGGCAAAGTATATGAACAGACACTTCTCTGAAGAAGACATTTATGCATTCAGTAAACACATGAAAAAAAACCTCATCATCACTGGTCGTCAGAGAAATGCATATCAAAAACACAATGAAATACCATCTCACTACAGTTAAATGGCTATTACTACAAAGTCAGGAAACAACAGATGCTGGGGAGGATGTGGAGAAATAGGAATGCTTTTACACTGTTGGTGGGAGTGTAAATTAGTTCAACCATTATGGAAGACAGTGTGGTGATTCCTCAAGGATCTAGAATCAGAAATAACATTTGATGCAGCAATCCCATTACTGGGCATATACCCAAAGGATTATAAATCATTCTATGATAAAGACACATGCACATGTATGTGTATTGCAGCACAATTCACAATACCAAAGACTTGGAACTAATCCAAATGCCCATCAGTAACAGACTGGATAAAGAAAATGTGGCACAAATACGCCATGGAATACTATGCAGCCATGAAATACCATGAGTTCATGTCCCTTGCATGAACATGGATGAAGTTGGAAACCATCATTTTCAACAAACTAACACAGGAACAGAAAACCTATTATCACAAGTTCTCACTCATAAGTGGGAGTTGAACAAGGAGAACACATGGACGCAGAGAAGGGAACGTTGCACCCTAGGGCCTATCTGGGGTGGGGGGCTAGGGGAGGAATAGTATTGGGAGAAATACCTAATGTAGATGATGGGTTAATGGGTGCAGCAAACCACCATGGCACATGTATACCTATGTAACAAACATGCACATTCTGTACATGTATCCCAGAACTTAAAGTATAATAAAAAATGAACTATTAAAAAAAAAAAACAACAACAAAAAAACAAGTACTGCTAGATCTATGGAAATACTTTGACAGACAAACAGTAATAGTGAGGAACTTTGAAACCCCAATGTCAGCATAAGACAAATAATCTAGGCAGAAAACTGAAAATACAATTCTGGACTTAAACTCGACGCTTGACCAATTAGACCTAATAGATATCTATCAAAAAACTACAATGACCAGTGACAGAATATATGTTTTTCTTCTTTATAAATGGAACATACTCCATGATTAATTCAAACATTTGCTTGACTATAAATCAAGTCTTAATACAGTCCAAAAAATCAAAATTATGCCTGTCATACCCTTGGGCCACAGAGAAACAAATTTAAAACTAAATAGCAGATGATCTCCTCAAATCACAGAATTATATGACATTAATCAACTTGCTTTTCAATGACTTTTGAGTAAACAAGAATAATAAGGCAGAAATCAAAAAGTTATTTGAAATAAATGAAAATGGAGACACAATATACTAAAATAACTGGGTTGCAGCAAAAGCATTGTTAAGAGGAAAGTTTATAGCATTTTATATCTACCTAAAAAGTTAGAAAGACCTCAGATTGACAATCTAACATCAATCTTAGAGGTACTAGAAAAACAGGAAGAAAAAAAAAAAAAAACCAAAACTACCAGAAAAAAAGAAATAACTGAAATCAACACAAAACTGAATGAAATCAGTCCCAAAAATCCATACAAAGAATCGACAAAACCAAAAATTGGAACTTTGAAGGAATAAACAAAGATTTTTATCTTGCACATCAAGATATTTTATCTTTTATATACTTTATTTTGCATATCAGTGTACATTCTCTGAAAGGATGTACACTGGTATATACATTTACAAACAGAAAAAGAGAAAAGATTAAAATAAGCACAATCCGAAATGACAAAGAACACATTACCACTGACCACACAAAAGTACAAAAGATCCTCAAAGTCTACTATGAACACCCTTGCACATGCAAAATAGAAAATACAGATGAAATGGATAAATTCCTGGAAGCACAGAATTCCCCATGGTTCAATCAGGGAAAAATAGAAACCCTGAACAGACCAATTTCACATTCTAAAATTGAATAAGTATAAACACCCTACCAGCTAAAAAAAAAAGTTCTTGGCCAGATGGATTCACAGCTGAATTCTGCCAGACATACAAAGAAGACATGGTACTGATTCTACAGAAACCATTCCAAAAAATTTAGGAGGAGGGACTCCTTCCTACTTCATTCCGTGAAGTCAGTATCATCCTGATACTAAAACCTGGCAAAGATACAATGAAGAAAGAAAACTATAGGCCAATCATCCTGATGGACATGAATGTAAACATCCTCAACAAAGTACTAGCAAACTGAATCCAATAGCACATCAAAAATTTAATTCATCATGATCAAACACACTTCATTCCTGGGATGCAAGGTTGTTTCAACATATGCAAATCAGTAAATGTGACTTACCATACAAGTAATTAAAACAAAAGCTATATGATCATCTTAATGGATGCAGAAAAAGCTTTCAATACAATCCAACATCCTTTTCATATGGTTTGGATCTGTGTCCCTGACCATATCTCATGTCAAATTGTAATTTTCATTGTTGGAAGTAGGGTCTGGTGAAAGGTGATTGGATTGTGGGGTGGTTTCTAATGGATTAGCACCATTCCCCTATTGCACTCTTGGGATAGAGTTCTCATGAGATCTGGCTGTTTAAAAGTGTGTGGCACCTCCTGGCTCTATCTCTCTTCCTCCTGCTTCGGCCACATGAAATGTCAGCTTCCTCTTCACCTTCTGCCATGATTGAAGCCAAACAGATGCTGCCATGTTTCTTGTACAGCCTGCAGAACCATGAACCAATTAAACTTGTCTTCTTCATAAATTGTTCAGTCTTAGTTATTTCTTCACAGCAATGTGATAACAGACTAATAATGCACCTTGACGATAAAAACCCTCAACAAATTAGGCATCAAAGGAACACACCTCAAAATAATAAGAGCCATCTATGACAATCCCAAAGCTAACATCACACTAAATAGTCAAAAACTGGAAGCATTCCCTTGAGAACTGGAAAAACTTCAACACAGTAGTGGAAGTTCTAGCCAGGGAAATAAGGCAAGAGAAAAAAGTTAAAGGCATCCAAATAGAAAAAGAATAAGTCAAAGTATTTCTCTTCACTGATGACATAAATCAGTATCTAAAAATCCCTAAAGAGATGGCCTAAAGGCCCTTGGAACAGATAAACCACTTCGGGAAAGTTTCAGGGTACAAAATCAACATACAAATATCAGTAGCATTTTTATATGCCAGTAATGTTCAAGCTGAGACCCACATCAAGAATGCTATCCCATTTACAATAGACACACAAAAAAGTAAATACCTAGGAAAACATCTAACCAAGGTGGCAAATAATCTTTATGAGGAAAATTATAAAACACTACTGAAAGATATCATAGAGGACACAAATAAATGGAAAAAACTTTCCATGCTCATGGACTGGAAGAATCAATATCATCAAAATGGTCATATTGTCCAGAGGGATCTACGGATTCAAAGCTATTCCTGTCAAACAACAAACACCATTTTTCACAGAAATAGAAAAAAAAAAAAAAAACTATTCTAAAATTTTATGGAATCTAAACATAGCCCAAATATCCAAAACAATTCTAAGAAAAAGAACAAAGCTGGAGGCATCACATTATCTAACTTCAAAGTGTACTATAAGGTTACAGCAATCAAAGCAGAATGGTACTGGTATAAAAACAGACACATACACCAATGGAGTAGAATAGAGAATCCAAAAATAAGACACTATTCCCAAAGCCATCTGATCTTTGACAAATCTGACAAAAATAAACAATGCAGAAAGAACTCCCTGTTCAATAAATGGTACTGAGATAGCCAGCAAACCATGTCAAAAAGAAATGAAACTGGACCCCAACTTTTCATTATATACAAAATTAACTCAAGATGGATTAAAGAGTTATATGTAAATATTCAAACTATAAGAATTCTAGACAAAATCCCAGGAAACACCATCTGGCCATCAGCCCTAAGAAATAATTTATTATTAAGTCTTTAAAAGCAATTGCAATGAAAAGAAAAAGTGAGAAGTAGAAACGAATTAAACTAAAGAGCTTCTTCACAGTGAAAGAAACAATCAACAGAGTAAACATATAACCTACAAATAGGGAGAAAATATTCACAAATATACATCTGACAAAGGTCTAATATTCAGACTCTATGAAGAAATTAAGCAACCGAATAAGCAAAAACCAAATAACATATTAAAAAGTTGACAAAAGACATGAACGGACACTTCTGAAAAGAAGACATACACGCAACTAACAGACATGAAAAATTGGTCAACATCACTATTTATCAGAGAAATGGAAATGAAATTCACAGTGAAATACCATCTCACACAGTCAGAATGGATATTATTAAAGCATCAAAAAACACAGACATTGGTGAGGCTGCAGGTGAAAGCAAACATTTATACACTGTTCGTGGAAGGAAAAATTAATCTGGCTATTGTGAAAAGCAGCTGATGATTTCTTAAAGAACTTAGAAAAGAACCACCATTCTACCCAGCAATCCCATTACTGGATTTATATCCCAAAGAAAACAAATCATTCTACCAAAAGACATCTGCATTCACATATTCATTGTAGCACTATTTACAATAGCAAAAGCATGGAATCAACCTAGGTGCCCATCACCAGTGGACTGAGTAAAGAATATATGGTACATGTACACCATGGAGTGTTATACAGCCATAAAGAAGAATGAAATTATGTCCTTTGCAGCAATGTGGATGCAGCTGGAGGCCATTGTCCAAAGTGAATTAATGCAGGAACAGAAAATCAAATACTGCATGTTATCTCTTATAAGCAGGAGGTGAACAGGGACAGAAAGACAACAATAGAAACTAGGTACTATTAAAAAGTTGACGTAGGGAGGGACGGAGGTAAGTATTGAAAAACTTTTGGGTACTATGCTCAGTACCTAGGTGACAGGATACTTTCTACCCCAAACCTCAGCATCTTACAATATACCCATGTAACTAACCTGCATGTGTACCCTTTGAATCTAAAATGAAAGTTGAAAAATAAATAAATGAATGAATAAAGAATAAAGAATGGGTAAAACTGTCAAATGGAGAAGCTAATTAAGACTTATAGAGTGACTTTTGATTCTTTAAATTCCTGTTTTACTTACATTAGGTCATATTAACTATTTTAACCAGAATCCATAAGTAATGTTTTGTCACACCAATTTGTAAAAGTTCCAAAGATTTAATTCAATTTTAATTTGTTAGTCATTGTATCAGTGATTCTATGCCCACTATGAGATATTTTAGGACATTGGGTACTATTATCTCGGGAAATTTAGGCACGGCTACAATTAAAGTGAGGTATACTTATATTTCCTCCATTTTATATTTAGTTATTTTCCTCAGATTATAGAAGATAACATGTTTATATTCAGAGGGACCCCAGATATAATTGTAATTTGAGCTCCAGAATGAAGTCCACAAATCTTTGCCAATTGGTGAATTATAGTAAAAGTTAAGTTAATTAAGAACTGATGTTACAGAAAAATAAAAGCCAACCAGCACCCTTTTAAATATGTTTCTTATATAAATTATTTTTTCTAAACTTTGTATTTCCAAATGGGTCAAATTGTCAACCATTGTTTCACTTTGATAATAAATCGCTCTCTCTCTCTGACACACACGAACACACACACACACACACAACAGACACACCCCACATATCCTTTCCCTCCTTGTATTTAGGTTTCCTTCTTTCTTTGGTGTTATTGTTGATTTTTTGCACTGGATATATTTTGATGTCATCTTTTTGCAGTAGTCATAACATATATATTATATAATATAAATTATATGTTATGTATATAAATTATATCTATACATATATTACATATATACTATTATATATTTATATATAATACACATAAAATAGTATAACAATTATATATTATATATAAAATATACATATATAATATATTTAATATTTTTTTCTCTAGAGAATTTCCAGTTAGTATTGTCAGGGTTAGGAATCTCCTCCACAGTAAGGGTTGTGTGTTTTAAAGACCCTGGGACTGGCTTACGTTTTGATTGAACTAACCCTTTTGTTGTAGCAAAAGGTACAGGAGTGTTTTCCCTTGCAACTCTGATAATAGGCTATTATTTCAACAGAGCCATAAGTAGGATAGCTGTATAACAGAAAAGCACTAGGTCTCAGAGCACAGAGATGGTTGGATTGAAACCACACTGTAATGTAACTCTGAATTTTCTCTTTGATATGGTATATTAGTTAGGGTTCCCTAGGAGGACTGAACTAAAAGGATAGATACATATACACAAAAGGGAGTGTATTAAATATTAACTTACATGATCACAAGTTCCCATAATAGGCTGTCTTCAAGCTTGAGGAGCAAGGAGAGCCATTCCGAGTCTGAAAAGTGAAGAACTTGGAGTACGATGTTTTAGGGCAGGAAGCATCCAGCACAGGAGAAAGATGTAGGCTGGTAGGGTAGGCCAGTCTTGCCTTGTCACTTTTTTCTGCCTGTTTATATTTGCTGGCAGCTGATTAGATTGTGCCCGCCAGATTAAGGGTGGGTCTGCCTTCCCCAGCCCACTGACTCAAATGTTAATCTCCTTTGGCAATACCCTTACAGACACACCCAGGATCGATACTTTTCATCCTTCAACTCAATCAAGTTGACACTCGGTATTAACCATCACATATGGCTCTGCTTTTTCTTTTCACACTGTCCACTCTATTCCTAATCACCTCCCCACTTATTTCCCTTGTTTTGGGTTTCTAGCTGTGTGAAGCTGTCATTCTGTTTTTGCCATCTTTCTGTGATTTATAATGTGGACCTTCGGGTGTTTACAGAAGAGGACAGGAGTCTTGGTAACTTGCCTTATAGGTGGCTGATATGGCCTGGATACTTGTCCCCTCCACATCTCATGTTGAAATGTAATTCCCAGTGTTGGAGGTGGGACCTGGTGGGAGGTGAGTGGTTCATGGGTTCAGATCCCTCATGAATGGTTTAACACCATCCTCTTGGTGATAAGTTAGTAATCACTCAGTGAGATCATGTGAAATCTACTTGTTTAAAAGTGTGTGGCACTTCCCACTCTCTCTCTTGCTCCTGCTCTTGCCATGTGACATTCCTGATCCTGCATCGCCTTCCACCATGAGTGAAAGCTCCTTGAAGCCCCAGCAGTAGCTGAGCAGATACTGATGCCATGCTTCCTGTGCAGTCTGCAGAATTGTTAGCCAATTTAACTTATTTTCTTAATAAATTATCCAGCCTTGGATATTTCTTTATAGCAAAGCAAGAATGGCTTAATACAGTGGCCATCTCTTCTTTCAAAGTTTCTCAGTAAGTCCCTTGTGGAGGCATCTGGGTTTGTATGTCAGAGAGCTCTAGCAGCTCTAGCAGTTAACTCCCTGTCCAAATTTAGTCCCTTCTCATGTTGATATGAAGCAGAATTTAGTAAGACCCAAGTATACTAGCTGAGTGTTTGACACTTAGTAATTGAGTCACTTTGGCTGGTGTTCTGCAGGCCCCAGGAATAAAGTATGTATACCCTTGTCCCTTTGAATTAACCACTAGTCCCCATGGTTGAATCTACAATATCCCTGGGGGTCTGGGAATTGTGAAGTTTTCTGGTGTCAGCAGCAGTGTATGAAGCAATAAAGAAGGCCAGCAAGTCAGCTACCCCCCCTTGAGCAACACTGACATCAAGATCAGGATGCCATTTAAATTATTACTTGTATTATTATGATTATTCTAATCTATTATAACATACACTATGTATAATAGTAAAATATAATGTAACAATTAGTAGTACTATATTATACTATTGTAATATTTTATTGATAATTATGATTACAGTGATGATTATGCATCCCTGTAACTATATTAAATATCATTATGTTGTACAATTTTAAAAAAGGAAAGTGGTTACATTAATACCAAATGAAATAGATTTAAGGATAAGGAAATCTGCCAGAGACTAAGAGAGATATTACATAATGATAAAAGTGACAACCCATAAAGAAATCATAGTAATGCTGTGTGTATGTAACATATAACAAAGCTGAAAATTATGTGAAGCAAAAACTGATAGAAATGAGAGGAGACACAGACACTTCCACAAACGTAGTTGGAGAAGTCAATACTCTCCTCTCAACAATTGACAGAAAAACAAAAAAGAAGATCAACAAGGATACAGAAGAATTCAACAATGTCATTACCCAACAGTATCAAATAGACCTTAATGGGACAATTCACCCATCAACATCAGAATACCCATTCTTTTCAGGCATCCACAGAATATACAGAATATATAATGATATAGACCCTATCCTGGAACTTAAGACCAATCTCAACAATTTAAAGAACTAAAATCATACAAAGTTTCTTTTCTGACCACAATAGAATCAAACAAGAAATAAATAACAATTTATTTCATTGGTATGAAAATATCCACACAGTAGCTAACAAGCATGTAAATAAATGGAAATATTTTCTGATATTTTTGCTACCCAAATCCATCATTAATTTTAGGTGTTCATCTTTAAAATGAGTCGGATGCTCCTCTAAATAAGACAGATATATAGTAAAAATCACAGACTTGTATCCTAATCTCACATGGAACTCTAAGAGGCTGTGTTATACTGAATAAGTCATTTGTTATTTCTCAGAGATAGTACAAAAATGAAGATATCTACATTCCAAAGTTGTGCCAAATTATGAAGTAATCTCTGTAAATGCCAAGTATCATACTTTGGTCCTACCAAGTAATACAATAAATATTGTTTCTTCCTCATTCTACAAGTTATGGCTTCTTAGAGATTGCAGACACAATACTGAGAAATGATGCTTTCAGCTAAAATACAACCTTGGAAAAATATTTTCTAGATTTTAGTATTGCTTCCTACCAAATATATGATATACAATATAAGAACTGCAGAGAGATGTCCAAAGTTATGAAACTACTTAGTTTTACAATAAGAAAATGTATAAATAAGGGTTTTTAGGCATTATTTGTATTTAAAATAAAGTATGTCAACTTTGCGTAAACTAGAATTTTAAAGGTGTAGAAACTACTATTTGATTATCTCTCATCAGTTTAATTCTAAACTTCCTTTCTTTCATTCATCTGTTTAGAGATAATAAAGTGAAAAATAGCAAGCCAAGTGAGATACGTTGTTAATGGAATTATTTCTTCAAGATTGTATACATGTAATTATGAAATGAAGTTCAATAAGCACTACACAAAGTAAAAATAAAATTGTGAAGATGATTTTGGGAAATGTGCTTTTGAAATTTAGGAAGAGAAAGAACAAGCTTATATCTGTATGGTTAAAGTTCAAAAAAAAGCTCTGTAATGTAAGTTCCATTTCTGATAGTTTTATACTAAAGAATAGGATTTTAGAAGACAAAGATGGAGAGAGCATTCTAGATGATGTCAATATTATAAAGAAAGCCAAATTCAGAGTGTGAGCATGTCTTGGCATAATAAGTACACCAGTTTGACAGAACAGAGGTTATTGGCATTGGAATAGTGAATGACATTCTGAAGACAGTCTGGTATTATTCAAATTTATTGGATTATTGTGTACAAATACATCCTTCTTCTGTTTTTAGAAATCTGCTTATAGTGGGCTACTATTGTGTTTAATAATATAAACTTGAAAATATGAAAGATTGTTGACTAAATGCAGTTAGTATGTGCCTCCTCTACAGAGGGGAACCAGGATAGTGAGTATATATTCACATTTCAGATAGTTTAGGAGAAAATTCCTGAGTTCACTAGAGAAGAAACAGGAAGCACCAGAAGTAAGTAGAGGGTTCAAGGCAGCTTGCCCAGCTGCCATGAGAGGCTCCTACACATACGAAAACAGTAAGAGAGAAACCCTCTAGGCTCAGATTTTATAATCATGGCTATGAGAGAAAATTTTGATCCACTAGGGACTTCAGCCTGACATACAGAGATGCCTAAAGTTTGCAGAGAGACTTTACTCCAGAAGGGGAACCCAAAATAAAATCTTACAGGCATCTGAGCCTAGTCTATCCTCAGTTGGCTGCCATTTTGAGAGTATAGACACAGGGGATCTACAAACATGGCTGCTGCCACTGTACTGTGGATGGAGAGGAGAAACCAGGTGCTCCCACGCACTGCAGGAGGGTCCCTATCACCCTACTGTGGGCTGATATTAAGACTGAGATGTGAGTGAAGTGCACTCCCCCGAGCTTCTTGCCTATGCTACTTGCCTTGAAGTGACCCTGCCCTCTCTGGTTTGAGGCCATTTTGAGAGTTTAAAGCTGCACTGCACTCCACTGCCTCCTGGCCAAGTTAAGGCTGATGTAGCACTAGCTACCACCTGGACAAGAAGTGACAGGGAACCAGGCTATCCTAACCAAGCAGAAAATCTGGAGCTAACAAATTCACTGAAGGAAATATAAGGCACATTCAAATACTCAATAATTGACTATATCAAACACATACACACACATACACACCCTCCCCCACAAAAATTATAAAACTTGAACAGGTATTTTTGAAATAATCCAGTCAGACAAAAATAAGAAAGAAAAGAATGTAAAAGAATAAGCAATGCCTTCAAGATGTCTGGGACTACATAAAGCAACTGTCCTTATGATTATTGGTATTCCCAAAGAGGAAGAGAGATCAAGAAGTTTAGAAAACATGTTAAAGAGAATAATCAGTGAAAACTTCCTACGTCTAACAAGAGAGACACACATTCAGACACAGGAGGCCCAGCAATCCCTGGGAAAAGACGTTGCAAAAAGGACTTCACTATGGCATTTTATGCTAAGAATGCCTAAAGTCAGAGTGAAAGAAATAAGTTTAAAATTAGCAAGAGAAAAGCATCTACCTATAAAGGAAACACCTTCAGGCTAACAGAAGACTTTTCAGCAGAAACATTACAGGTCAGAAGACACATTTTTAAAGTGCTGAAAACAAGCAAGCAAGCAAACAAACAAACAAAAAACCCATCACCCAAAAGTTTTATATCCAGCCAAAGAAGCTTAATAAATGAAGGAGAAAAAATGTTTTTCCTGAAGAAGCTAATAATGAGGGAATCTATCATAAGACCAGTCCTACAGGAAGTGCTGGAAAGGATCTAAACATGGAAATTAAAGGTAGACATTCATCATCATAAAAACCCATGGTAATATAAAACTTAGAGCTCTTATAAACCTATCACACAAAGGCAAAAGAGAAAGGAATCAAATTGACAACACAACAGAATCTCATCAAATCACAGAGACAAAAAGACAAAAATAATAAAACAATGAATTTATTTTAAAAACCTGAAAACAATAATATGACAGGAACAAAACCTTGTATATCAATATTAACTTTAAATATAAATAGATTAAATGTTCTACTTGAAAGATATAGATTGGTAAAATGAATACAGCCATGATCAAACTATCTGCTGCCTACAAGAAACTCACCTTACCCATAAAGACACATGTAGACTTTTTAAAAATATCAGATAAAACAGCAAATAAGCCAACTGATCTTCAACAAAACATATAAAAACGTAAATTGGGGAAAGGATACCCTGTTCAATAAATGGTGCTGGCAAAACTGACAAGCCACATCTAGAAGAATGAAACTGGATGTTCATATCTTACCTTATACAAAAATCAATGCAAGATAGATCAAAGACTTAAATCTAAGACCTGAAATCATAAAATTTCTAGACAATAATATCAGAAAAACTCTTCTAGATATTGGCTTAGGTTAATAATTTATGACTAAGACCCCCAAAGCAAATGCAACAAAAACAAAAATAATAAATGTGACCTAATTAAATTAAAAATATTCCACACAGCAAAAGAAATAATCAATAAACAGACAACCCACAGAGTAGGAGAAAAATATAATAATAGTAGGGGACTGTAAATTATGTTGTATTTGACATGTCTTTCAAATTCCCTAAACAAAGAATGGAAATGCTTTGTATTTCTTTTTGACCGAACAGTGATTCTAGAGTGTGTACCACTCTATGGTAAGTTATTTTAATCCGTTTGTCTAGATATGTGAAACCAAAATGTTTAACAAGAAAATAAACTTGGAGTACAAAGAGCTTGGCATCAATAAACTGGGAAGCATTGGTAAGATACATTTTGATGAGGAGATGTGTTAGGGATAAGATATCAAGTATAGGACAATTCCAGAAAGTCCTCCATGTGGTCTCTAGGAAATTTAGAATTGTCACACAGAGAGACAGAAGAACAAACAGCTAGTGTGACAACCGCTACAAGTCAAATGTAACTCATTTGGCAAACTCGCCTATAACAATGCTTATCTATAAACAGTTTTAGTGTCATGTCAAATAATTATTTAAAATTTAAATTTTAACAAAAGTTTATTAAACAAATATTAACCGGTTCTTTGGTTTTCACAGTTTTAAATGCAAGGCATAACAATTTCCTTAGGAAATTTCTGGGAGTCCTTTGGAAGAGAAAACTGTGGAAGAATATTTGTTCATTTTAATATTCATCACTTAAGAGTAGGTTTCTGAGAGTAGATTGTAAGAAACAATAGAGTAGGGTTCCCCAAAATGTAGAAATATTTAGAAAAGCAGTTATGTAAAATACATGAATAGCCAGGTGCAGTGGCTCACACCTGTAATGCTAGTACTTTGGTAGGATGTGGCAGGAGAATTGCATGAGGCCAAGAGTTCAAGATCAGCCTGCCAATATAGCAAGACCTTACATTTATAAAATGTAAAATAAAAATAAACATATAAATAAATAAAATATGTGAATAGACAAATATTTATAAACACATACCCATTCCTATATATATCTTATATCAGTAATATGTTAATATATTTATAATATATATAAAATAAAGAATACAAATTACTTTTAGTTGAAGAAAAATGATGTCATATGTATAACAAGTGTGTGCACACACATATATTCATGCACTTAAAAACTAACATTCTAACCAATTTCTGAAAACATAAATATTTTGAATGCAGATTAATTTCAGGATTATTAGCTAGATTTTCCATTATCAAGTCTTCCTTTAGGAATTGTCTATGGAACAATAAATATATAATGTAGCTTAGTTTTTCCAACACACTAAGAATCTTTTCAATTAAGCTCTTTGTTTGTAAAATCAAAATGGAATGACATTCATTTCCTGTAGTGAAGGTTTAATTCCCCTGAAAGCTGTCAATCACTTTTCTCACATTCAAGTATGGTTGGTCTAATTTTTTCTTTACCAATGCATTCAAATTATTAAGATCTGGCTAGACTTTTGGTTGGCAACAAGCATGACTGAGAATCAAGATTAAAAAATTATATATATCTATACTTAAATAATTTCTTCTTCCTGTTTCTTCTGGTTATTCTTCTATTCAGTGTTCTTCAGGAAATTGTAAAATTAAATACCTTGAGTCACAATAAAATGTGTTTCAGTGTGCAGTCTTTACAAACAGATTTTCCCAAATGTATACTGATTGCATTGCATAGATTGCTTCAAAATTAAATCAAATTTATAAAAGCTAGGAAAAATAAAATTATTAAAAAGCTTTAGAAAAATTAATAAATGAAACACTCTTAAAAGTTTGGCATAAGGTAAGAGACAGATACATTTTGAGGACTTTTGGAGAAGTATCTAAAAACTACTTCTAACACTAAGTTGTACATATAGAAAGAAATGTTTGTAATACTTATTCTCACTATCCTTTAGATAAAGTATGATTAATGGGAATGTTACTCATTTTCTATATATTTCTGTTGGCATATTCTATCTTTCCCCTTATTATACTCTCGTTCTCTAGTCCTGTTTAACTAACAATTTCATCTTTCATTGCTTTTTCAGTATTTTCCGCAATAATTTTTTTTTATTAAATCATCAGAAAACCATTTAAATGTGCAAGAATAGTGCAGTAAATAAGTAACATAAACCCTAGAATACTACAAGACTGTGCTGTTAGACAAAAGATAAACAAGTAGCATTTCTCAGAGGCCAAGTGCACGATAATAAAAAGGATAGTTTATAAAGAGGTCAATAATTTTCTTTTCGTTTAGAGAACCTATTCATCTCAAATATAGGTCATTGTCCTTGGGGTGGACCCTTGAGCAAGATAGGTTAACTTCATTTTCTCTCCTAGAAACTCAAAATGAATGGACACAACCCATGTATTTGGGATTCTAGATCACCATTTTGGGGTGATCATTATGTGTGTCATTTATCATGTGCAAAATGATTAATAAAACATATTTAAAAGAGAAGCAGAGACCAAAGCCACTGAAAAACTAGAAAGAAAGAAAAATGCTTTGGTTTCTGCGTTCTATTTGTCTTATTCCATTTGGGTTGCTAGACCACAGTGCTATAAACTGGGCTTGGGAGGTAAAAGTTTAAAAACACAAACTGTATTAAACTCACAATTCTTGTTCATAGAAAAAGAGGAGTTTGGAGCTCCAGGGAAAACCCAATGAAAAAGGGTTGTCAAAGAGGAACAAATAGGTAGAGGTTAAAGATTGCAGAAAAGTTAAAAGAGCCAAAAAAGATATTGCTGATGGAGGTGCAGTTTAAAGAAATTTTCAATAAAATAAATTTCAAAAAGAAATTGTAAATTTGTTTTGTAGTACAATATAATATCCCCTCTCTCCTCTAGCAATTCATCACTATCTATTAAGCTGATTATCTTTTTTTGTGTGTGTGAGAGAGATTATATATTTGTTTGTGTGTGTGTCTGAGGGAAGGCAATGAAAAAGAGGTGGGATTTCAGGTTCATATTAATATGGTAACTTCCTTAAAGGAATCAGTCAGTTGGAGCCCTGAGAGTGTTATTTGTTTCCTTCCCCCACCTCTCCATCCAAGAAACTCTTGGAAACTTTGGGGGAACAGTTGAGACATCTCCAGATCTTAGAAGTGAGGAATTTGATGTACCTTTTCCTGAATTTGAAAATGTAGAGTTTTTGAGTTTATATCTGGGTTGCATTAATATTAAGCCTCCTTTTTACCTGAAATGTTTTCTGACTGAGCTCTGTTTTTTTAAACCAGACAAGTCCACTTCATTGAAGAACTTGAGCGGTCACCTGGAATTGTAACAAGTGTTAGGTCTGATTTTAACCAGATGATGGCAAGTGCAAAGGATACATGAGGAATTTGGATTAATAATTATGACACAGTGTGGTAAATGCTGTAATAGTAGAAGCATGCAACATTATAACAGTAAAGAGAAGACACAGTCGAGTACTTTTGAGATGCAGTAGTTCAGAAATGTTACAGAAAAGGGGATCCATAATTAAATCTGGATTGGTAATTTTAAGATTAGACAACTGACTGTGAAAAATGAGTAAATGACACAGAGATATAAAATAACTTAAAATATTTAATATATAAGTATTTTATGTATTATATAACTTAATATAAGACATTAAATGATTTGGTTTCGATTGAATACCAATTGTGTTTCTAATTGATTTTATGTAGCTTAAATAAGGAAGATTCTGAAGGCAAATGGAAAAAAAAATTAAATGGATATATTTCAATCCTGTCAGAGGCAAGTTTATGATAAGAAAACCCACTCTGGTGGCAGTATGCAGTATTTATCATCTGGACAATAGATACTATGGGGTAAGGAAACAAGTTTGGAACTGTTTATAGAAGAAAAGATAAGTTTTAGAGTCATATAGAAGGCAAAATTAGGCCGGGCGCGGTGGCTCAAGCCTGTAATCCCAGCACTTTGGGAGGCCGAGACGGGCGGATCACGAGGTCAGGAGATCGAGACCATCCTGGCTAACATGGTGAAACCCCGTCTCTACTAAAAATACAAAAAACTAGCCGGGCGACCTGGCGGGCGCCTGTAGTCCCAGCTACTCGGGAGGCTGAGGCAGGAGAATGGCGTGAACCCGGGAGGCGGAGCTTGCAGTGAGCTGAGATCCGGCCACTGCACTCCAGCCCGGGCGACAGAGCGAGACTCCGTCTCAAAAAAAAAAAAAAAAAAAAAAAAAAAAAAGAAGGCAAAATTAATACAGCTTAGTATTGGTGATTAAATATGTGAATATAAACATAACTAGTAAATGATGGAATGGGGTAAGACTGCTAGATGAAACTCCAAGGCTTCTGTCTTGGGTGACTAGCCTTATAACATTTGCTTTCAATGAGATAGAAACCAGGCTCAGTTTATGCTATATTCCTTCTATGAATATTCAAGAGATAGAATAGATATATAATAGACTAATTCTGAAGATCAAGAGAGCCAAAGACATTTGTGAATCAAAAGCATACAAGCAGTAGTCAAAACCATAAACAAGAATAAAATTTCATCAGAACACATAGTTTGAGAAGAAAATAAGGATTGACAGAAAACTAATATTTTCCGAGGGGGAAGAAAACAAAAGCAGTTAGAGCCAGGTTGAAAATAGAAAGCCAAAGATTATCGACACAGTGGTCAAAGAAAGTGAGTGCTAAAGAAGAGGAAGGCCTGCAACTGATTAAAGATAAAAAAGTGTCAAACAGATTTAATAATTAATTAAAGAAATTGACAAATGGCTTTTTAGAGCTTACTATTGGCTGACTCGATTGATGCAAACCTCTGCAGACAGAATGGTAGCTCAGAGGCCTAGTCCTTATATTTGTGAGTGTTACTGTCCAATGACATAGACAAATAATAAATACATTAACAGACAAAGATTATGATTTAAGTGGCAAGAGATGGTCTCTTTCAAGTTGATATTGAGTTTATTTGAATAGTATTTTAGCTTAGAAATGATAAGCTAGGATAAGAAGGAGCTAACCAGGAAGAAAATCATGCCAGGAAGAGGAAAAGTGTGGTTAAAAGGTGTCAGACAGGAAAGAGGATGGCATATTTTCAGAAACATGAATAGAACCCACACAGTTGAAGTGATGATGTGGGAGGTAAGTAAGCACATCCAAGTCATGTTTGTTTTAAGCTTGGAGAGACATGAACTTGTGACATTTTCCTAAAAAAATTTAGAAGAGTACTTATGCTGAGGTAGAAATCTGTGAAGACTGAAAGATTTTGTAATAAATTAGGAAAAAAGTGTATGTTCTATTAAAAGAATTGACAATGAAATAATTACTCCTACTTTGGAGTATGAATTTTTCTGATGTGTATTTCAACACCTTCCCCTAGTTCTAGCTTCTCTGTGAAAAAGTTTTTCAAAATATATGAATCTGGTATGACCTACACTGGAAACTGCCTACCTGCCAGAAGGCAGGTGAATGACCCAAAGTGAACACACTAAAGTGCTTCCCTGTTATTTTTCATTAAGTGTACCACATCTTCAGGGATAACCAAGGAAATAATTGCCTACCTCATGGAGAAGCTTTTCAGAAGAATGAAATTAATGCTGAGAGCAACACAGAGAGACAGGAGATGAAGGGAGTTCTTAGGATTTTCAAGTCTTTGCGGACAGTCATCAATGAGACTTCTGGCCTTCTCAAAGTTTATCCATGTGAGCTGATAACTTCATCTTTTCATCTTTTTGTTTGTTTAAACCATTTTTCGTTTCACCCTTTTGAAATGAAATTGTGCTGATTCATATGATAATTAAATTGGCTGGAGGTGGTCTCTTTCAAATCGATATTGAGTTGATCTAAGTTGGTATTTCAGTTTGGAAATGAAAGATAAGAAGGAGCTAACCAGGGAGAAAAATCATGTCAGGAAAATCATGCCATTTATCTAGCGTGGTTTGAAGAAAGGGAAAAAGTTACTTGGAAACAATCACATAAAGCTCAGAATAATCAAATATGATGGGGATAATAATACTGTTTTAGCTGCATTATTTGTTTTGTAGAACATTGCTGTTATTATAGCAGGAATAGAAAGAAAATAAGAGTCCACAGTCAGTTTTGACATTCAGAGTGAGAACAAACAGCAGAGATGAGGAGAGAATCAGCCACAGACAAGCCTTTACGTTCCCCAGGGCCATGAGAACTAGAACTCTTCCCCTCACAAACATGCATTTCAGAAGGAGAGGAAGGGAAAACAGTCTCTTAGGGACTGGAACTTTACATTGACTGAAAGCTTAACTGAGACGGACTAAGTTACTCCTATTGGTAAGTTTATGGATTTCTAATAAAATGTGGGAGGTTTACGAGAAAAATTAGAACAATTATAAAAAATACGTTTTTTAAACTCTACATCTTTATTGTCCATGTGAGTGCAAATGTATGATCCTTCCAGACTAGCAATAAAAGGGGAAAAAATCCGGATAACTTTACTAAAGAATCACCAATGAGGTGCTCAAGTTAATATATATTTAATAATGTCCAGCTGTTAGCCAGATTCCCCCACCACTGTTACCCACCTGCTGGCAGAAAGTTTTTATTTTTAATTAAAAAATTATCTTTTCATCCCTACTCCTGAAATAAACATGCCATCACATGACAACTCATTTTATCAAGAGTTTATAACATTCATAAATGGATATGCTTTGATCTGGCAGGTCCCCTATCTCTAGTAAAATCTCACATCCATTTTTATTAAGTACCTTTGTGACATCGCTTTTTATTACTGCTGTGAAATAAAAATCTGGGCATCATTCAGGTTCAAGGTCACTTCTGTAAGAGAGGTAAAGTGCAAGACTTGACAAGCTTATGAAAATTATAAGAAGGATTAATAGTATCAAGGGATCATTAAGGTCTCTATGATTGTACAAAGATTATAACGTTCCCGTGCCTAATAGCTAGAGATTATCTCAGTTTCTTGCTTTCTTTTTTTTTCTTCTAAATATTTGCTCCCCAGAAGATGACCATTTAGAATACTAGTTGTACATATATCCACTGAAAATGCATTCTTTCTTTCTCTTGTGTAAACTGTATTTAGACAAAATTTAATTGTTTATTATTTGGGAAAAACAAAAGCATTTATTAAATATAAGAATTTCATGGAAATTGACTTTATAAGTTAATTTTTGTGTTTCAAACAACAAAAGTTTGTTAATACTTATGTTTCAGCACATTTAAAACTTGATGCTACAGAGCATTTTGTGGTACTTCTAGAACTCTTATGGCTAGATGTTCCAGAGGAGAGAAGTGGAATAAAATAGATAAACTGAAAATGGCATGCTAACGGGGAAGGGCTAATTATCTACCTTTCCTGTCTAAGTAAAGTTAAATAACAGTATGAAGAGAAATTCTAAACATCACAAAGAACATAAGGGCCTACTGCTATGTTTTGTTAGGTGCATCCTGAAAGTTATTTTATGCTGCATTTAAATTCAAAAGATGAAAATCACAACAACAATTCAGGGTTAAATTTGAGTTCAAAGTTTAAAGTACATGTTAAGAATGCCCAGGATTAAAATAACTCGCAAATTGTTTGATAATAATTATAATTTTCTCCTCATTTTTGTCCTACTAGTGAATTATATCACCAGATAAGCAATTTAAGATGCTTGAATAAATATTCGTTGTATTTACAAAAGAAAATCACATAGAGCAATAACACTCATATTTATTTACTCTCTTTTATTCACAATGGATAAACAAATATGCATGAACAATATTTTCAGGTAGAATTGACAAAGAGATGAAAAAATAAGTCAGTTTAAACACTAGAGTTCATTAGGACTGCAAGCTTTTCTAAATCTGTATTGTGTTATTATAGTCATACACTTAGAATAATTTAGTTATGATTTTATTAAAATATAGTATTTTACTCATTCCCAACGGTGTTGTAAAGAAATTGCAGAACATTTGGAAAGACTTTAAAGACTTATAAATACTTAACACTTCTTAGTATTTAAAAAAATATTGAAGTCTCCCTCTTCCCAAGAAATACATTTCTGGAAAGTCAAATTAAGTTAATATTGTAAGTAAAGACAAACTGAAAATATATTCTATGTAAATCTATCTTTTCTGATGATTATAATTCATATGTAGATAGGAACATTCCCAATGATTAGAGGCTGATGGCTGAAGTTTAATTCAAAGCTGTAATACCATGATTTGCATAGTTTAATTGACAGGTGTAAAATAATAATATTTAGGACTCTTTTCTGAATATGTTCTACATATGAAATACATTACAAATTGAACTGCTGTCAGTTCTCCTTCCGGATTGGCTGGGACCATTATTACAGTCCATCAACTCACCATCAGACCATTACTTGCTCAGCAGTGTTCCCTGAGGACTTACATTGCTCACTTTGAACATATTGCTTTAATAAGGAGAATTATTTCAGAAAGCTTGAGTTATCTCAGGCCCGGGAAGAAGCACTTCAGAACCTGACAAAGGGGTTTCTGTAGTAAATGGCTTTGGAGATCAAAGAGTAAAATGTATATTTGACTTCATTTACATAAAAACATCCAGCACAACATTTTACAAATTAACACAAATTTGATATAACACGGAATGATATATGACTAAATTCTTCCATATCTAGGATTCCAGATGTTTTTTTATGTTGGTTGATTTACTTTTTGATTAGTTGTTAGAATGTAAGACATCTGTTGCCATTGTACAGTGTAGAATATTTTAATGGTATTACTAAATGCTGTGCATCTATCAGTGCCTAATCATGTGTCTAGTGCTAAAGCAACTCCCTGGGTAGGGTTTTCTAACAGATGTGGAACACTAGACTGCTGACCATGAAATTCTTCCAAAACAGCGCTTACGAAAAGCAACTTCTTAGTATTAAATTTAGGTAGCAAAAAAAGTGCCCAAACTGTACAAATATAATTCAGCAAGTTTCATCATTTTATTTGATTTTTTATTGATGCAGCTGTAATGGCATATGTTTTCTGTAGTTGCACTGTATGTTTAAGAAACTTAATTTCATTGTTATTGGTTACATCAGATTTTTCTGTTTTCTCTGAAGCTCAGGAAAGTAAGTCATAGTATGCCTAGTGTCTAATAACTAACCAAGGTGGAACTAAAGCAAATCAGACACTGATTAGAAAGATAATCATGTAGTTATCCCCAAATAAACTGTATATACACTTCTTTATTCCTGCTTAATTATCTAATTTTTATGGAATGTATGTCTGCTGAGAGGATTTACAGTGTTTATTGCCAATCCAGACTTTGTTTTCTTTAACTATTGATAAGAAAGGCTACGAAAAGATAATGACAGGATGAACAATTAGCTACCTGGTAAATTTCAGAAATCAATAAAAGATTGCAGTTCAAAAATAGTTACAGTGATATATTGCCAGGTGGTTTTATTTTACATATGTAGAATTCTAATGATAAATAGAATTCTGAACTTATTTAGGTCATAAATACTATCACTGTGCAAATCTTATTAAGAGGAAGACAAAAACGCATTCTCTCTGCACGGATGCTCAGCTAGACCTGAAGCAGTAATGACTGATCCCTTCAAACTGTTATGGGAATAGGTCAAAGTTAGAATTTTTTTGCTATACTCTTTGTACATTATATGCACGTAAGTAGGCATCATTTTAGATAAAGTAGGAGATATCTCCTGGCCAAAGGAAGTAAAAATATGGTAAAAAAAAAAAAAAAAAAAAAAAAAAAAAAAAAGTGTAGGGATTCGTTGCTTTCATGAATCTTTGAAGTAAAATAGAAGAATGCTCAAGTTATGACTTTGCCGTTACCTAGCTATGTGATCTTCAGGGAGTTAAATGGCCTATTTTTGTCTCTGTTTCTTAGTGAAATGTGGAAATAGAGATGATTGCTTGGTAATAATTGTGAGAATTAAATATCATGTACCTCATGTTTCCCGTGTAAAGTTCACATATACCAAATTCAGTAAGCCTTAGTTATTATTATATTGTTTATTATCATTACACTATTATTTTTATTCTCTCTGATAATTACATGGAGTTATCATTCTGAGACAAAATGTACTGTAAAGGAACAAAACCAATGCTTAATTCTCATTGAAAATAAATTCTCACTCAACATCAATTATGGCCAAAAGAAATATTTGCTTTCACCCTGTAACTGTTTAATGGAAAGAATGGGAACTTCATCTACGTGTTCAATCCATTCTGCCACATGGGGGCATATTTTGTGCTTAATTTATTATGATGTATCAACAGGAGGCAGATTATTATGGCCTAATAGATATAAGACCTCTATAAGTAATATCAAATTAATCAGAATGCACAATAAAAATAGAGGCATTCGTTTCTAATACTAATTTTTGAGATGTATACTGCATCTCCAGTCAACATGTGTTTCATGTAGAAATGAGGAAATACAAAGGCATTCTTCAGGGCATCTTTAAGATGCTTACTTGGTAAGTTTCTACCAACTGCCCCCACATAGCACATGAACTGAACTGTGTCACACATGCACATTATTTTTAAGGAAGACCTAAGAGGCAGAGTTTTCATTGGTATTGCTGCTGTTATTGGTTTGTTTTGTTTATTTTTCACTGGGTGGTGCGCCACTCCCAATCAAACTGAAGTCCTGTTTTCAAGGAAAAAGGATAAACTAAATACTAGGTAGACGACCATCACTCTTTGTCACAATAGGGTACACAATAGTTGACAAAATGTGATTAAGGCAAACATCAGTTCTATAACATGGGAAATCACAAGAAGGAAAGAAGGAAAGAGGCATAACTCTTGGAGATCACAAGTTTCAACACTCGTTTAAAAAAAATAACTCAGGAAACAGTTCAGAACTTATTCAGAACGTGAACTTGGTGTAATAATTACAGTTCTTATTTTAATTCTCTTTACCAAAAAAAAGTGACCAAAGTAATGCATGTCAAACCCTTAGAAAATCCAAGAAAGCTCCAAACAGAAAGGAAAAATATTTAATATAATCATAATCTCAATGCAAGGACTAAAGTTAAGATTTTTACTAATATGTATATTTTTTAGTTATGTATTATATTTACAGATACACACAGTTTATAAACATAATTCTTTACCTATTTTATCTTTATTAAAAAATAAATTTAAAAACCTTCTACTTTTTTTTATGATTTTAATGTTACAGTATAGGCAATTTGAAAGTAACAGAACATATATTGCTCCTTTATAGGAGGATATAATTGCTTATCATAAAGTTCTGTTGTAAAGAAGATCATAATCACGAACTAAGTGACTTAGTGAGATTATAATGCAAGAATTTCAATAGGGATTTTCATTTAAAAATTCATACATTCTCTATTGTTTTGGTTTTTCCAATATTATTTATGAACTCTAGACTTTCAAAACAGATACACACACACACACAGACATATACATACACATAGCAAAGGAAAACAAAACACATTATCATAACTCAACTTTTTATTGCTTCCCAAATTATCTTCTCTCATAATGTGTATCCATTGAAATCACAATATTTTCAGCTACCACGACTTAAGTCAGAACCTTGAAGAGGACTCTATCCGAGTGGAATGTGCTCCACCTGCTAGAGTTGAATCCAACTCAACCATGGATACTTAGAAACTTGAATTATCTTTTGTGCTGTTTTCTAATCTATAAAATGGGAAGCAATATTTTTTTTGTCTAATTATATGATTTGGAGAATTTAATGAGATGGCATGTTAAGAATTTAGAACATTGTCCATTATTACCCGTTCTATTTTGGTCATATATTGGCCTATTATTTCTACCTCTGTATTAATTATATGCATTTCAAACTCTTTGCTCTCACTATAATTAATCATAATCACAATAATCACTTTATTATCTTACATTCCAACCAGTCTCACAACTTCCAATTTCCCCTTTTTAAATTTAATTTTTTTTTTTTTTTTTTTTTTTGAGACAGAATCTCTCTCTGTCACTCTGTCACCCAGGCTGGAGTGTAATGGCATGATTTCAGCTCACTGCAACCTCCGCCTCCCAGGCTCAAGCGAGTCTTCTCCCTCAGCCTCCCAAATAGCTGGGATTATAGGCACCTGCCACCAAGCCCAGCTAATTTTAGGAGAGACAGGGATTCACTATGTTGGCCAGGCTGGTCTCGAACTCCTGACCTCAGGTGATCCACTGCCTCAACCTCCCAAAGAGCTGGGATTACAGGCATGAGTCACCAGGCTGGCTGGATTAATTTTCTTAAAGCAAACCTCTGATACACTTATGCTGCTGCTCAAAAGTTGGTGGCAATTCTTCATCAACAATGAATGAGAGGCCACCTGACATTCAACATCCTCCACAATCTGGCTCAAACTCACTATCCACCTTTTTGGTCCTTTACTTCACTTTTTCATTCATAGGGTACAGCCATAATAATATTTTCTCAAAATCTCGCTATCTTTCCCCACTGGATATACTTTCCTTACATTTTCACATATTTTAATCTTACCTATTCTTCTAGATTCCACTAAAAATACATTTTTTTCCCATAAAATGTAGGCTTTTATTGTCTTACTATCATGCGCAATCTCTCCTGGCACTGAAATCCTCTAGAGTTTTATTTGCATTTCTTATGAGTCAGTGCTTTTTACATTTGTCTGTGAGTTATAGAATCCATTTATGATTTCTACATATTTTAAGAATTGAAGTACTTTTGAAGTGGAATTATGCATTTTTTTCCTGTCTCCATAGCATCCGAGTTTATATAGCGGGGATACTCAATGAAATGTAATTGGCCCAATTAAGTAAAAATTACTCTTTTAAGTATTTCCAAAATTGCAAGAGTGATAAAGAAAATTGGCAAAGGTATGGTAATATTACTTCAGATTCTAACACTCTGTTCTATGATTTTATGAATGTCTCCTATAATTTTTAAGAAATGAGTAGACTGATGGAATTTTACAGCTAATTAGAGATTTTAGGAATCACCTATTCCAACTTCCTCTTGTAACTGATGAAGCTTCTGAGGATTAGAAATGTTAAGGAACTTGCAAACACAACATTTTTATTGGCAAGAAGCTGGAACCTGGAATCTTACTTTCTGACACGCAGTCTAGTAAACTTTTCACTATTTGTCAGCCTTAGTTTGCTTTGTGTTCCAACCTAGAGTTGGGTGTTTAGTGAAATGACTTCTGCTGATTTCTTTTCAACTTTGAGATATATTTTACATATTATAATTTAATTTATACAACTAAATACATTTTCAGTAAATTTATTGAATTACGAATGAAATTATACAATATGTGGTCTCTTATGATGGACTTAGTTCACTTACCATAATATTTTTGAGTTTCACTGATATTGTAACATTTATCAGTAGCTTGCTCATTTTTAATGCTGACTAGTATTCTGTTATATGGATATATACCACTTCATCTATTTCTTCATCTGTTGATAAGCATTTAGGTTGTTTCTAATTTTGTCTATTTGAATAATACTTCTATGAATAATTTATGCGTATTTTGGGTGGACATCCACCTTACTATCCACCTTTATGTCTCTTTCTTTCACTTTTGCATTCATATGGTACAGCCATAATAACATTTCATCTAAATTTATCTACCTTTTCACATACATCTCCCCACTGGATATACTTTCCTCACATTTTCACATATTTTAATCTTAACTGTTCTTCTAGATTCCACTAAAAATGTGTTTTAAATACCTAAGAGCAGAATAGAACAGGTTTTATAGTATATTTATGTTTAACTTTTAAGAAACTGCCAACTGCTTTGCAAAGTGGCGGTACAATTTTACCTGTCCATCAGCATTATAGAAGTCTTCCTGTTTCTCTGATCCTGAACACTTGCTATTATCTGTCTTTATTATAGCTAAAATGGTGGATTTAAGTAATTTCTTATTGTGATTTTAATTTACACTTCCCTAATGACTAATGATGTTAAACATCTTACATTCTTACACATAAATACACACACAGATACATACATATACATATACACACGTGCATTAAATATATGTATGTATGTGTACGTATGTTTGTGTGTGTGTGTGCATCAGTGTGTGTGTATTCTCTTTGGTGAGCTGCCTATTCAAATCTTTGCCTAATTCAAGGTCTCCAAGATTTTTTCCTGCTGTCTACTAACAAAATTTATCTTTTTCGTTCTTAGATGTAGCTTTATGGTCTATGTATAGTCTATTTTTTGTGTGTGGTATGAGACAAGGGTCTAAGTTAATTTTTTTTGTGTGAATTACTTTGGTACCTTTTTTGAAAAACAATTGACCACAAATGTTAGAATTTATTTCTGAACTCTTAGTTTTAGTCTATTAATCTACCTGTGTATTCTTATGCCAATACCACACAGATTTGATAAATACAACTTTTAATAAGTTTTGAAATTGGAAAATGAAAGTTCTTTAGCTTTGATCTTTTTCAAAATTGTTTTGGCGATTTTAGGTCTTTTAGATTTTCTACAATTTAGAATCAACATCAATTTCTGCCAAAAAAAAAAAAAAAATCTGCTGGAACTTTGTTAAGATTTATATTAAATCTATTAATTACTCTGGGGAGAATTATCATCTTAGCAATATTAAGTTTTCCAATTCATGAACAGAGAATATATTTCCACTTATTTGGGTCACTTTTAATGTCTTTCAACAATGTTTTATAAATTTCAGTATACTATCCTTGGACTTCTTTTGTTAAATTTATTTCTGAATAAGGTATTTTATTTTATTTATATTTTCTTCAGAGACAAAGTCTTCCTCTGTTGCCCAGGCTGGAGTGCAGTGGAGCAATCATAGCTCACTATAACCTTGAAGTTCTGGGCTCAAACAATCTTCCCACCACAACCTCACAACCTCCTGACTAGCTAAGAATGCAGGCACACGCCACCACACCCAGCTACTTTTTACCTTTTTTTAATTATTATTTTTCATTGTTTTTCTCTTCTTCTACCTCTTCCCACTCCTCTTCCCCCCTCCTCCTCCTCCTCCTCTTCTTCCTCTTCCTCCTCCTCCTCTTTGTTTTTCGACTCTTTTTGCAGTGATGGGACCTTTCTGTGTTGCTCAGGCTGGTTTTGAACTCCTGGCCTCAAGTCATCCTTCCACCTTGGCCTCCCAAACCTCTGGGGCTATTAGTGTGAGGCACTGTCCCAAGCTTAAGTATTTCATTGTTTTTCATAGCAATGTGAATAAAATTTTCTTTTTGATTTTATTTTTGGGTTATTCATTGCTTATATATTAAAATGCAATTCATTTTAGACATATCAATCTTGTATCATATAATCTTGCTTAAGTTGATTATTTTTTCTAATACATTTGAAGATAATTTCTTAGGGATTTTTTGTATACAGGATCATATCATGATGCATAAAGACAGTTTTACTTATTTTTTCTAGTCTACATACCTTTTATTTCTTCTTCGGTTTTATTCCCCAGAATGTCTGAAACAATGTTAAATGATGTGATGACAGTGAACATCCTTGAAACTGTTCAGATCTTAGAAGGAAAGCTTAATTTTATTATTAATTATGATGTTAGCTATAGGGTGTTTAGTATGTGGCCTTTACTAGGTTAAATATACTGAGAGTTTTTATTATAAATGGGTGCTGGTTTTCATCAAATTCTTTTTCTACGTATTGAGATGATTATTTTGATATAAACATCCATATATACACACAAAACATCTATATATATATACACACGTGTGTGTGTGTGTGTGTGTGTGTGTGTAAGCACTTTACATTCTTAGGATACATCCCATGAATTAATAGTGTATAAATTTTTATATGTTGTTGTACTTGGTTTACTAATGTTTTGTTGTCCTAAATAGCTTCTGAAAAGATTACTCAAATGTTTTTCTTTGAGTGTCTATATGTTTCTAACATAAATTTTAGACTAGATATGCTACTTGAACTATTTGCTGATAAAGAAGAGATTACCTTATGCTTTTAATTATAATGCAGTATGGTGACTATAAGGAGAAACAGACTTCCAACACCAATTTAAATACCTCTGGGGAATTTCATAGCATACTCATTATTAGTCCAAAACTACTGTCACCAGAGAGCTGGTGGGACAAAGAATGGGGATTTTCTATTTCATCTAACTCAATTTCAAGCCCCAACACCTTACTTCTGAACTCTCTCCAACTCTTTTGGGTATGTGACTCCTCATCTTTTATCAAACTATATCTTTGACTTTTTTTGTCATCTTTCAGTTCATTCATTCTGGCAACCACCTTCTGGGTACATTTTGGTTCCTTAATTCTACTAGACCCACTGAGTCATCCTCAACTTTTAAATTCTGAGTTATTGGAGAATATCTCTATATGATGTTGGCCAGAATCCTTGTGAAATCACATGGCTTATTTATCTATACCCCCCTCCCCTGAATTGAAGCTGTTTTTGTGATTTGTCACATAGAGTATGACAGAATTAACATTGTTCAAATTTCAGATTCTAAGACCAAGAGGTGTTACAGATTACACTCTTGTTCCTTTGGAACACTGTGAAAAAATACAGACTGGAGGATAGGAGGTCATGTGGATATGACCTAGGACAACTCAGCTCACAGCCAACACCAACTGCTAACATGTGAGGCCATGTCAGAGCATCCAACCCAGTGAAGACTTCAGTTAATTGCAGCTCCATGAGCAATCCTAGATGACACAAGCAGAAGAAATGCCTGAACAACCAATCCGTAGAATTATGAGGAATAATATATTTATTATTCTTTTAAGTCACTAAAGATTGGGATAGTGTGCCACACAGTTATAAATAACTAATACACTAAACGATCAAAGTACTTCATCTACAACTTTTTTTTTTACTTACCACAGTCACTTTCATTAATATTTGTACATATTTTTAAAACAAAAAAAATTTCTTTTACCATGAGAATTCTCTTTGAGTTTGAATAGATTTAATTTTAAGAATTCTTTCTAATATCAATGAGTCCTAGTAAATTGTTAATATTCAACCTACAACTTCTGTCATGTACATATTTGTTCTGTCAATATATAACCATACAAACTCTTTCCTGACTCATCCAGTATATTGAATAGCTCTTTTTTCTACACTGTGTATCTACTTTGTATATGCTTCTATAGTTGCATTGTTCAATCTCTACTGTAAATTTATGCTTTTACTTGTCTATCTCGCTTTTTTGACTGTGTACTTCTCATGGTAAGGGATTGTGTTTTGTCAGCCTAGGTATCCTAGATATCCACACTCTTCTGGCACAATTCCAGAACTCAGTAAATATTTAATGAAATAATGAATGGATTAATGATGAATGTCAGAGCCAGTGATGGATGAAGAAATGACTAAATGAGTAGCTTATTTAAAAATATTACTTTGTTAGTTACTTTCCACTTTTACTTGTAACATCTCTAGAGTTCTAACATATTTTTCTTGTGTTTTTCTTGTGTGTTTCACTTTCTTCCCCAAATAGATTTTAATGTCTTGGGTGGTGAGACTATAACTGATACTATGGTATATATCTTGTAGATAAGTGATTTTCTCCTATGACTACTTGTTGTCACATATTTGATTGCTTTATTCTTAATTTCTCTACCTAATTCTCATAGAGATATACGAAAGTTTACATTCTCATAGTTAAATATCTTTGGTTTTGAAAATTTAATGACAACTGGCATTACTGGAAACACCACAGCATGGTACAGAAAAAGGCAGGAACTCTCAGCACTAGGAACTAATAAAATTATTGTTGGCTAAGACACCTAAATGTAAATCTTAATTGCAATAAGTAGTCCCCCATCTCCCTTCAACAGTGCTAGCAAAGCTTTAACTTTAAAGTAAAAAATCTAGTAACTGCCCAAATTTTACATGTCTTGTTTCTGTTATTTGGTAAATTCAGTTGTTGAAAACGATAGTTATTTCTGGTCCGAGGATGCCCTACTCCAGCCAGAGAACATGGATCTTTCGTGAAGGGATTAATCACTTGCATTAAAAAACAAGTTCAGAACGTATTCTCATTATCAAGGGTCAACAGCATCAATGTTACATGAAAATAGTAATGAACAGTATTCTTATTTAGATATTTTTAACTTTATAGACTAAGATATACATATTTTTTTCTCAAACTAAGTTTTCTATACTACTAATTGGCCAGTACATTACATAGAGGGCTAAATATGCATATGTAGGCATACATAGATATATAAAATATATGTGTTATACATGTATCTTCTGGGGAGGGAATTGCTTGTGGATGTTTGGTATACAATACCAGTGAAGTCCTTTAAGACTTTCTATCTTTTAATCACTTAATATTATATATTTTGTATATTATGAAATTTTACTTGTGAGACTAGTTCCATAATTAACAATCCCAATTATTGTACTTCTGACTGCTGTTTTATTGCTCTGGTAGAGACAAACAGTAATTGGAATAATTACTGCATTTATTACATGCAGTCTCTTGAGATTTACAATAAATTTTCCAAAAATCTAATGAGAAACCAAGAGTGCAGTCTTCTTTCTATAATAATTGCCAGAAATTTTTTAAAGTAATTTCGATTATTTTAAAAAATTCTCTATGCATCGATTTGATAAACAAGTAGATAACCAAAGTTTATACTTTATTTTATGAATAGTAATCTTAACTATTTTTTTTCAAAGTTGTAATCTAACAAATATTTTGAAGAAAAAATAAAGAGTACACAATCATCTGACTCCTGTCCAAAAAATGTTAGTTTGAATATTTTGAACAATGGGTATTGATTGCTAGGAAAAAGTGGGTTATAGCTGGACTAGACCTAAGTGAAAGGATGAAAAACTACTTCAGAGTTTTCCCAAAGCAATTACTTCACCGAGTCACCTTTTGTCATCTTATGTTAAGTACTGATTGTCCTTTTGAGTAAGAAACATTTGACTGGATTCACAGAAGCTTTAATGAATCCAAAAGAAGTCAGAAAATAATTGTCACTTTTAAAATTCTTCTGATTTAAGGCAACAGCATCTTTGTAGTCAATCTACAAACTGACTTACATTCAACCTACTGCACTACTATTTACTTATACAGACATGCTGTAATGTGATTCAGTATTCAAACAAAAATAGAAGACTAACAAAGGAATCTATCTGAACAATGACATTTAAATAAACAGCCACAGTATTACAAAAGATATAATACACAATGGCATGTCTTTAGAATTTTTTTAAACAGAAAGGACATGTGGACTTGTAAAGATATAAAACTTTTCATTAATTGAAAGGTCATTATTGAAAATTTCTAGCATAATAAATTATAAAATGATAGGATATTTTACATTTCATGGAACAATCAATCAGCATTGTGGAAAACTCTATAATATGCTAACATGTTTTCTAAAAATTGGTAAGAAACATATATGCTCTTTCCTGCAGTGGACTTTAGTATAAATAAAATTACCATGGGATTGGTAGTCACTACTTCTGATTCTTAGCTTATTGAGTGATGCTGATCTCCCTCAACAGATATTCCGTCCCCTAAAATCCTTTATCTGCATGGATCAGACTCTCTAAGTTTGAGTAACAAAAAAAATGCAAGGACATGAATTCTACAGATTTCAAGGAACAAAAATTTACAATAAAATCTATTGTTAGAATCACTCTAGGATGCAATTTTATATTTAGAGCTTTTGCCAGTTTCAATATATGTGTATCAGCTGCTAGGGTGCTTCAAAAATTATGGTGGTCAAGATGTCTTAGTCGGTCCCAAGGAGGATAAGGGTTAGCAGAGTTGCTTGAATTTATATCTCCTGTTCGAACGCTCCATTTTCTCCCCAGAGATCAAGCACACGTTTTTCTTATTAAAGAAGTTTTGGGAGAGTAGATCATCATATTCCTGTCAAGATCACCCTTTGTCATGAGTCAAAATCATCTAGCTAATCTCTAGTGATTTCCTTTGAGCACACTGGTTCACTAGGAAAGATCTTTATATTAATTTTAAACAGTGTTTCTTCTCTCAATAGAAAAACTTTGAGAAACATTAAAAATGAGTATGTTCTGGTGATGTGGAATAAATTAGCAATATAAGAAAGGAGACTTCTTATGATGTGTTTTCTTCGATAAAAAATGGCATTAGAAATATTCATATTTCACTGCCAACTTTAATATTAAATGCTAAAACCATGAAGTTTTCAATGAACTTAACCTGATCCTGTGGCTATATTGACATAAGACAGGTTAGAGAGCTATTAGTCATTAAGAATTTACCATGATGATTAGATTCTTGTAACATAAATTTAGAGTAAAATCATCCTGCTTACTTCATACCTTGTTTTCCAGAAAAGGAAGTTAAAGAGCACATATACATACACTGTAACCTAATATGTGAAACATTAGGGAGTTTTGAGAAATTCCTTTTTTCCCCCAAGTGTGTTCTCTTATTTTATATGTCTGAAAAGCCTTGCAAGACTAAGAGCTGTGATGAAAGCATCCAAGATTTCTCAGAAGAAAAGAATCAATGTAAGAAGGAGGAAAACAATATAGTGATCTATAAGAAGCATCACCTTCTTCTTAAAAGAGTCTAAAGCCCAATGTCTCATGTATTTTCAGTTGTAATGATATTTTTCTAATTATTAGGAATTAGAAAGGAAGCTATAATAATTGCAACTATTGTGGAATAAAAACAAATGTCTGTGCACATTTTTTTATAACTGCAAATGTTTATACAATTTTAGTATCACTTACTGTGAAATTAGTATAATGTTATTTAGATTTTTTAGTGGATTATTTTTATTCATAATCAGAGTATTTTAGCATTTCTATCAACTATTTGATCCAAATCAAAACAAACCTCTGTAAAATTATTATTCATATTTATGATACAGAAATTTTTCAGAGATAAAAATCTTATGTTGGTTTCCCTTAACACACTTATTTATTTATTTTTTTTCCTGAAAGCCACTCCTAATAAGATCTGCCACATAAGTGAGTCTTTGGTTCTCAAAATAGTATTCTTGGTACCTAACACAGTACCTATTACACATTTATGGCTATTTGGTGAATGAATAAGTTACTACTATCTTGAAACTAAGCAGTATCTCAGTATTCTTCAAACTTTTTAACATGTAAATCTCTTAAAATTTCAGGTTCATATAAAGGAATACTCATATACTCCCAATATTTTATTTAAAGCTAAGAAAAAACAACATCATATAAATTCTGAGATAATAAAAAAACTACAGAATAATTTTTTGGGGGAGGCAGGGCACTAAATTATGCATTTAATCCAAGAGACATTGGTCTTTATAGTTTGCAGAATGAATTAGACAAATGAATTGGATAATGAATCATACAAGTGATGTCAGAGTCCCAAGAAATAGAAAAAAATGAACCAAAATTCTATTTTAAATCTAATGAAAATCATAAACTAGAGCCTAATTATTCTTGGATATCAGACAGATTCATTTCAGCATGTCTTTACTTGTCCCAATTTCCTTGATCAATGACACTCACTTTTGTTAAAGCAGTTTTCCTTTTATTTTCTGACTACTTTTTACATCTCGCTAACACATTTTCATGCACATAACTCTGACGTTGAAAAGCATATTCTATTTTTGTAATTAATATTCTATTATTAAAATTGTTTTAGAATTAGAAAACAAATAAAAATGTTTTATCTTCATCTTACATATAGGTACAATTTTATTACTATAATTAAAAAGAGTATTATATGAGGAAACAAATAACACATGTAAAAGTTGTTTCAAGCAAGCAAATGGATAAATTAGCTAGAAAGTTTCTTCCCTGTGTATGTTTCATTAGAGTGAGACATAATTGCAATACTAATTTTATACCAGCAACAGATTTTCATTGATTAAACTCTCATGTATCGAGTTAAAAAAATAATCCGTCTCACAATACATTCTCATCTCTCTATAAGCCTGTAATTTAAGGAAATGTTAGTATGCACATTAGCTGAAACATGGAGAATACTAAACCTTTTAATCATTGAATAGATAGAATTCAACCATTCCACATAAGGGAGCTCCAGAATTATCTGTCCCAACATTTACAATTTGATTGACAATACAAAAAGTAAAAATGTCTCAGAATTATCCTATCGCCCTTACATTGGAGAAAAAAACCTCCTTCTGGTTTTTCTTTGAAAACTTAAGTAGCTACCAAATTTTTGCATGTCAAAATTAAATCAGATTTTTCTATTTTTATTCAGAAATATATCTTTTTTATGATTTTTACTTTAAATAAAAACAAAAGTAGATTAAATAATCAATAACCCAAAGTGGCATTAAAGTATGAAGAAGACTGACTGCTTCTTAATCACAAATTCCAGGGAATATTTGAAACAAATGACAAATGTACATAATTAAGAGACCATTCCATCCAACTTAAACATGAACCCTGAGTGTCATCCCACAATCATTTAGCTAGTTCATTCTTTTGCATAGTTAATAGAAATGTTTTTAAATATGTGAAAACAAAATTCAACATTCAGAAAAGCAGCAAAATGGATAATATTCACTACACTTTATTCCACAGGTTTCTCTGTTGGTGTATTACACACATTATTACGCACATTAGAGCTTGTGTCATTGGTTTACTCTTATCAGAGTCAGTAAGAATGTATCCGCCTATTTCTGGATTTTGAATTCACAACAGCCCATCCATTTATATCGGTGCCTTAAGTTTTCTGGTCAATCTATTTCATTACACTTACTAGAGTTTTCCTCTAGCCTAGAACTATAGCTTCCTAGCAGACAAAGTTATTAACCTCTGTGGCTTACCTTGCTACAATTGGGAAAACTTTTCCCATCTCATCACAGCCATGTTCCTATTTGTGCACAAAAGTAATTTGCAGTTCTATGGATCTGCTGAGAGGGGCTCACTAAAACGTCTCAGATACTTCCCTTGAATAATATTAAATGTCTCAAAATGCACACAAATAAAACTCTAGAGTACAGTCAAATTTTATCCAACCATGAATTTGATATGTTAAACTTACTATAAATTTGTTGGAAGTTAGCTTAGGGATAAGTCTCATTCCTTCCATAGTATAAGCTATTATATATTGAATATCAGTCATTGTGCTATGCACTTTACATGCAGTTTCATTTATTCCTCCCATTAGTTCTAAGAGTCAGGGTCCATCATTTTCTCTGCCTTGCATATGAAGAAACTGAAGTTTAGACAATAATTAACTTACCCAAACTTAATGGTAAAGCAGAAAATCATACTCTAAATGTATTTCTTCAAAGTTCTAGTTGAGGTTGTTATACATATGTCTGTTTTTGTTTTAGAAAACCCTTTTTGAGAGATAACTTTAAGTATACATATAAAAACACCTATATGAAATTTACATGTTGATGTCTTCTTTAAAAGCATAAACCTTTAGAATCACCAGCATAAATCAAGATAAAATGTTCATTATTCCAAGAAATTATTGTATATACCTTTTCAGTCAATTGCCCCCTTATTGTGAGCCACAAATAACCACTGATCTGCTTCTCATCATGATACTTTGGTGCTTTGTGGTTACATAAAATGGAATCTCCAATTACGAAATTTCTGTGTTTGTTTCTATTCCTCAACATAGTGTTTTAAATATTCATTTATGTTTTTGTGTATATCATTCTACTTTATACAGATTGTAAATTGTTTATATCAGCTATTGTATAAATCAGTGAAATTTCTTTCTATAGTGATAGTACTCCTTGATCTATCTATCTACCTATCTTTCTTTCTATCTGTCTATCTATCTATCTATCTATCTATCTATCTATCTATCTATCTATCTATCTATCGATACCAAAATTTACTTAGCCATTCATGAGTAGACAGACATTTGAGGTGTTTCCAGGTTTGGACTCTGATGCATACAACTTCAATGAACATTTGTTTCATTTATTTTTCTGACGAAAATACCTAGGTATACAGTTTTTGGGGTCATTAAATAATTGCATTTCTAACTTTATAAGACACAACACTAATTTGTAATTCTCATTTTCCTAATGGTAAATGATGTTGAGTATCTTTTCACATAATTTTTGGCCAACTGTATTGTGTTTCTTCCTTGGTAAAGTTGTATTCTTTTTCTTTTTTTTTCTCAAAATGTTAATTGGGTAGTTTTTCTTTTTACTACTAAATTGCAAGTGTTCCATATTTTTTACAGAATTTTATATCATGTGAATGTGTTTGTTTCTCCCCATTATTTTCTCCTAGTTTGTGAATTTATGGTTCTCTCAAAAACAGAAGTTTTAAATTTTGATAAAATATAAGATTTTTCTCCTGTGATTTGTGCATTTTGTGTCCTAAGATATGTTTGCCTATTCCACATTGTGATGGCTTTTCTCCCCCTCCATTTTCTAGAAATTTTAAAACTTCAGCCATACATTTAGACCTCCCGACCACTTCAAGTCAACTTTTTATCTGATATAAGGATCAAAGGCTTTTTTTTTTTTTTTTTTTTTTTTTTATGGCTATCCAGTTTATTCAGCACTGTTGAAAGGACTCTTGCTGAAAATCAATTGACCAATAACCTTTCTATAACTGGCAGGGCAGTAGGTTTGTTTAGACCTGCATCACCACAAACATGTGAGTAATGTGTAAACTACTGTCCTGCCGGTTGTATAAAAGTATAGCACATACAGTCACATACAGTAATAGACAGTACATAATATAAAATAATAATCATAAACATCTTGTTACTGGTTTATTTATTATATTATACTTTTTGTCATTATTTTAGAGTGCACTTCTTCTACTCACAAAAATAAATGAACTGTAAGACAGCCTTAGGCAGGTCCTTTAGGAGGTATTCCAGAAGGCATTGTTCTCATAGGAGTTGACAGCTCCATATGTGTCATTGCCCTTGAAGACCTTCCAGTAGGACAAGATGTGGAAGAGAAAGAAATACTGATGATCCTGACCTTTTGTAGGCCTAGACTAATGTGTGTGTTTGCATCTTAGTTTTTTAAGAAAAAAGTTTAAAAAGCAAAAATAAATAAATAAAATAGGAAAAAGCTTACAAAAATAAGCATATAAAGAAAACCATTTTTATACAGCTGTATGTTTATATTTTAATTTGTGTTACTACAAAATCAAAAAGTTAAAAAATTAAGTTTCTAAGCTAAACTGTTACAAAAAGCTCCAAAAAATTTATTATTACAGAAAAAATATTTCGAACTTACTTAGTATAGCCTAAGATTATAGTGTTTATAAAGTATACAGTACTATACAGTAATCTCCTAGGCCTTCACGTTCACTCACCACTCACTGACTCACCCAAAGCAACTTCCAGTCCTACAAGTTCCATTCATGGTAAGTGTCCTATAGAGATGTACCATTTTTTTAACTTTTACTGTACTTTTCCATGTTTATATATATTATATATGTTTAGATACACAAATATTAACATTGTCTTACAATTGCGTACACTGTTCAGTGCAATAACATATTGTACGTGTTTGTAGTCTAGGACCAGTAGGCTATAAAATATAGCCTATGTGTGTAGTATGCTAGACCATCTAGGTTTGTGTAAGTATACTCTATTATGTTCACACAGTGACAAAAATCACCTAATGACACATTTATCAAAAGATATCCCTATTGTTAAGCAATATGTGACTGTACATATATATGCACATACATATACACAAATATATAAAAATTATATCCATATTTATATCTATATACAGAGAGACTTATTTTAAGGAATTGGTTCATACAATTGCAGGACTGGCAAATTCAAATTCTGTAGGGTAGTCCGGCACACTGAAGGCATAGGGAAGGGCTGAACTAGGGAAGTGTTGATGCAAAAGTTCAGGTCTTAAGGCAATCTGCTGGAAGAATTTCCTCTTTTTTTGAGAGAGATCAGCCTTTTTCTATACACATTTTCAACTGACAGAATGAGGCTTATTCACATTATGGAGGGTAATCTGCTTTACTCAAAGTCTACTGATTTAAATATTAATCTCATTGTATTAGGCCATTTTTACATTGCTTAAATCTCATTACCTGAGACTGTGCAATTTGTAAGAAAAGCAGATTAATTGGCTTACGTTGTGCAGGGAATATAAGCATGATACCATCATCCTTACACTTCTGGGGTAGCCTCAGGGAGCTTTTGTTTATGATGGAAGGCAAAGCAGGAGCAGGTACTTCACATGGTAAAAGCAGGAGCAAAAGAGAGAGAGAGAGATTATGTATACACACATACATAATATTTGTACATGTTTATGGGGTACATGTGATATTTTATTACATGCATAGGATATGTAATGATCAAGACTAGGTATTTGTGGTATATCTCATCTTGAGTATTTCTCATTTCTATGTGTTCGTGATATGGTTTGGCTTTGTGTCCCCATCCAAATTTCATCTTCTCATAATTCTCACATGTTGTGGGAGGGACCCAGTGGGAGACAACTGAATCATGAGGGTGGGTCTTTCCCATGCTGTTCTTGGGATAGTGAATAAGTCTCACGTGCTCCAATGATTTTTAAAAAAGGAGTTTGCCTGCACATGCTGTCTCTTTGCCTGCTGCCATCCACGTAAGATGTGAGTTGCTCCTCCTTGCCTTCCACCATGATTGTGAGGCCTCCTCAGCCATGTGGAACTATAAGTCCATTAAACCTGTTTCTTTTGTAAATTGCCTAGTCTTGGGTAAGTCTTTATCAGCAGCATGAAAATAGACCAATACAGTAAATTGGTACCAGTAGAGTGGGGCATTGCTGAAAAGATACCCAAAAATGTGGTAGCAATTTTGGAACTGGGAGGGCTCAGAAGAAGATAGAAAAAATGTGGAAATGTTTGGAACTTCCTAGAGACTTGTTGAATGCCTTTGCCCAAAAGCCTGATATCGATATGGACAATAAGGTCCAGGTTGAGGTGGTCTCAGATGGAAATGAGAAACATGGGAACTGGAGCAAAAGTGACTCTTGCTATGTTTTAGCAAGGAGACTGGTGGCATTTAGCCCCTGCCCTAGAGAGTTGTGGAACTTTAGAGAGATGATTTAGGGTATCTGACAGAAGAAATTTCTAAGCAGCAAAGGATTTGAGAAATAACTTGGTTACTATTAAAGGTATTCAGTTTTATAAGGCAAGCAGAAAATAAAAGTTTGGAAAATTTGCAGCCTGACAATGTGATAGAAAAGAAAATTCCATTTTCTGAGAAGAAATTCAAGCCTGCTGCAGAAATTTGCAGAGGTAACAGGAAGATGAATGTTAATCCCTAAGATATTGGTAAAACGTCTCCAGGTCATGTCAAAAGTCTTCATGGCATCCCCTCCTATTACAGGCTTGGAGGTCTAGGAGGAACAAATGGTTTAGTAGGCCAGGCCCATGGTCCCCGTACTGTGTGCACTCCAGGGACTTGGTGCCAGAGTCCTGGCCACTACAGCCATGACTAAAATGGGTGCAGGTACAGCTCAGGATGTTGCTTTAGACGGTGCAAGTCCCAAGCCTTGGCAGCTTCCACATGGTGTTGAGCCTGTGGGTGCACAGAAATCAAGAATTGAGGTTTGGGAATCTCTGTCTAGATTTCAGAGGATGTATGGAAATGCCTGAATACCCAGGAAAAAGTTTGCTTCAGGGGAGGAGCACTCATGGAGAATCTCTGCTAGGGCAGTGCCGAAGGAAAATGTGAAATGTGAGCCCCTACACAGACTCTCTACTGTGGCACTGCCTAGTGAAGCTGTGAGAAGAGGGCAATCATCCTCCAGACTCCAGAATGATAGATCCACTGACAACCTGCACCATGCACCTGGTAAAGCTGCAGACACTCAGCACCAGCCCATGAAAGCAGCCAGAAAGGGGGGCTATACCCTGCAAAGCCACAGGGGAGGTGCTACCCAAGGCCATGGGAGCCCACCTCTTGCAACAGTGTGACCTGGATGTGAGACATGGAATCAAAGGAGATCATCTTGGAGCTTTAAGATTTGACTACCCCGCTGGATTTTGGACTTGCATGGGTCCCGTAGCCCCTTTGTTTTGGCCAAATTTTCCCATTTGGAGCATCTGTATTTACCCAATGCCTGTACCCTCAGTGTATTTAAGAAGTAACTAATCTGCTTTTGATTTTACAGGCTCATAGGCAGAAGGGACTTGCCTTTTCTCAGATGAGACTTTGGACTGTAGACTTTTGAGTTAATGCTGAAATGAGTTGAGACTTTGGGGGACTGCTGGGAAGGCTTGATTGATTGGCTTTGAAATGTGAAGAAATGAGATTTGGGAGGGGCCAGGTGTGGAATAATCTGGTTTGACTCTCTGTCCCCACCCAAATCTCATCTTGTAGCCCCCATAATTCTCAGGTGTTGTGAGAGGAACCTGGTGGGACATAATTGAATCATGGGGGTGAGTCTTTCTCATGATGTTCTCAGATGTTCTCATGATAGTGAGTAAGTCTCATGAGATCTGATGGTTTCAAAAATGGGAGTTTCACTATACAAGCTCTCTCTCTTTGCCTGCTGCCATCCATGTAAGAAGTGACTTGCTCCCCTTTGACTTCCACCATGATTATGAGACCTCTCCAACCATGTGGAACTGCAAATCAATTAAACTTCTCTTGTAAATTGCTCAGTCTTGGGTATGTCTTTATCAGCAACATGAAAATGGACTAATACAGTTGGGAACACTTCAAGTCCCCTCTCCTAACTATTTTTAAATATCAAATACATTGTTGCTAATTATAGTCACTCTGCTATTCAACATTAGGTCTTATTTCTTCTACCTAACTGCACGTTTGTATACATTAATCAACCTCACTTCATCCTGCCCATCTCAACCCACAAACCCTTCCCAGCCTCTAGTATCTATCATTATGCCAACTTTTTGGCTCACACATATGATGAATGAGAATGTGGAATATTTGTCTCTTTGTGCTGGTCTACTTTCCCTTAATGACCTCCAGCAACCATGCTGCTGTAAGTGACATGATTTCATTCTATTTTATGGCCAAATTGCATTCCATTGTTTATATATGCCACATTATCTTCATTAATTTGTCTATTGATGGACACTTAAGTTGACTTCATATCTTTGCTATTGTGAATAGCGCCACAATAGACATAGAAAGGCAGGTATATTTTTTATATAATGCCTTTTTATCCTCTGGATAAATACCCAGTAGCAGGATTGCTGGATCATATGGTAGTTCTATTTTTTTTTTAGCTTTTTTGAGAAATCTCTATACTGTTTTCCATAGTGGCTGCATAATTCACATTCTCACCAACAGTGTATAAGAGTTCCCCTTTCTCTGCATTTTTACCAGCATTTTTTTTTTTTTTTTTTTTTTTTGGTCAATTTAGTAATAGCCATTCTAACTAGAGTAAGATAATCTGTCATTGTGGTTTTGATTTGCATTTTCATGATGATTAGTGATGTTGAAATTTTTGTTTAATATACTTGGCCATTTGTATGTCTTCTTTTGGAAAATACCTATTCATGTCCTTTGCCAATTTTTCATGTTTTTTTTTTTTTTGGTTTTTTACTGTTGAATTGTTTAAGCTCCTTATATATTCTGGATATTAGTCCCATGTCAGATAGTTTGAAAATATTTTCTGCCATTCTGCAGGTCATCTCTTCACTCTGTTGGTTATTTTATTTGTTGCACAAAAGCTTTTAAGTTTAATATAGTCACATTTTTATATTTTTGTCTTTACTGTCTATGCTTTTGATGTGTTAGCTTATGCAAATATACTGAAGTGTTCCCCTACATTATTTTCTAACATTTTTATAGTTACAGGTATTTTATTTAAGCCTTTAGTCCATCTTGAAATAGGTATTTTATTTGCTTAGTGATAGGCATCCTGTTTCATTCTTCTGCATATGAATATCCAATTTCCCCTGCACCATTTATTGACGAGGTTATTCTTTCCCTGATACATGTTCTTGGCACTTTTGTCAAAAAGAAGTTGGTGTAAATACATGGATTTATGTCTGAGTTTTCTATTCTGTTCTATTGGTCCCTGTGTCTGTTTTTATAGAAATACCATGCCATTTGGGTTAATATAACCTTGTAATATATTTTGAGGTCAGTTAGTGTGATGGCTTCAGATTTGTTCTTTATGCCTAGGACTGCTTTGGCTATGTGGGCTCTTTTTGGATTTTATATGCATTTCAAGATTATTTTTTCTATTTTTGTGAAAAATGACATTGATATTTTGATAGAGATTGTACTAAATCTATAGATTGCACTGAATGTATAGATTGCTTTGGGTAGTATGGTCATTGTAACTATGTTAAATCATCTGAGTCATAAACATGGAATGTTTTTCCATTTGTTTGTTTTCTCTTCAGTTTCTTTCATCAGAGTTTTGTATTATTATTATTATTTTTGGTAGAGGTATTTTACGTCATTAGTTAAATTTATTCTTAGGTATTATTATTTTCGGTCCACATGTATCTTTTTAGGGGAGATGATTTTCTTGTAGGCAGCATATATTTGGGACTTTAAAAAAATCCCCCAGCTGGACTGTATCTTTTAAGTGGAAAATTTAATTTGTTTACATTCAAGATTATTATTGATATGTGAGGCTTACGCCTGCCATTTTATTAATTGATTACTGATTTTTTTGTATATCCTTTGTTCCTATCTTTCTTATTGTTTATCATTGTGATTTGGTAATTTTTAGCAGAGAGAACATTTGAACACTTTGTTTCTCATTTGTGTGTTTGCTTTACCAGTGCATATTATACTTTTGTGTCTTTTTATAATGGTAGATATTGTTTTTTACACTTATAAATGTAGAATGTCCTTAAGAATTTTCTGGGGGGGGGGGGGGGCTAGTCTAGGCATGATGAATTCCCTCAGCTTTTGCTTGTCTGTGGGAGACTTAATTTATCTTCCTTTATGAGCATAATATTTCTGGGTACAGCATCTCTGATTAACAATTTTTTTTTCCCTAGCACTTTAAATGCATCATTCAATTTTCTCCTGACCTCTAAAGTTTCTGCCGAGAAATCTGGTGTTAGTCTGATGGGGGTGGCCTTATAACTGATTAGACACTTTTTTCTTGTTATTTTCAGAAATCTTTGTCTTTGATTTTGAGAGCTTAACTATAATGTGCCATGAAGAAGATATTTTTGCATTGTATCTGTTTAGGGATCACTGAGCTTCTTTTCTGTGGAAGTCTCAATCTTTTGCAAGACTTGAAAAGTTTTCAGCTACTTTTTTGTTAAATAGGTTTTTTATCACTTTCATTTTCTTATGACCTTCTTGGGTGCTTTTCTTTTTCTTTTTTTTGTAATGGAGTCTCATTCTGTCACCCAGGCTGGAGTACAGTGGTGTGATCTCGGTTCATGGCAAACCTTCACCTCCTGGGTTCAAGTGATTCTCCTGCCTCAACCTCCTGAGTATCTGGGATAACAGGTGTGCACGAGCACTCCCAAACTAGTTTTTGTATTTTTGTGTAGAAAAGGAATTTCACCACGTTGGCCAGGCTGGTCTTGAACTCCTGACCTCATGTGATCTGCCTGCCTTGGTCTCCCAAAGTGCTGGGATTACAGGCATGAGCCAGCACACCGGGCCCCCCAATATTTGAATACATGATTACATTATGGTGTCCCATATGTCACAAAAGCTTAGTTCGTTTAATTTTTTTTTTTTTTTTTTTTTTTTTTTTTTTTTTTTTTTTTTTTGTCTGACTGGATTATTTCATATGACCTGCCTTCAACTTTGGAAATTCCTTCTTCTGTTTGATCTAGTCTATTGTTTCAACATTTGAATGTATTTTTTATTTATTCAATGAATTATTCAGTGTCAGAATTTTTGTTTGGTTCTTTTTTAATGGTATCTATCTCTTTGGTAAATTACTCATTCATATCCCAGATTGTTTTTTCTGGTTGCTTTGTATAGCTTTTCAGAGCTTTCTGAGTTTATTTAATATGCCTATTTTGAATTTTTTTTATCTGGGATTTATAAATTTCTTTTTCATTGGAATCTATTATTGGAGAATTATTGTCTTCCTTTGAAGGTGTCATATTTTCTTGGTTTTTCATGTTTATTATGTACTTAATGATATGTGTCCATCTGATGTAACAGTCATTTCTTCCAGTTTTTTGAATTTGCTTTCATTCAGTGGACTTTCTCCTGAAGGTGTACTTATGATGTTGTTTGGGTAGGCCACTTTAGCTTTGATTCTAGATGTATGTAGTAGTGTAGACTTTATATGATTTCTTCAGTCGTAAACAGTGTCATTAGTGTCTGTGATTTCCTCAGTGGCTTAGGTTGTGTTTGTTCGTGGATGCTACAGTACAGTTTTGATGGGGACATGGATGTCTAATAAGCCAGTCCTTGGGCCCCAGTGGTGGTAACAGCAGGACAAGCATTTTTGTCCTTGAGCCCCAAAGTGGCATATGCTGGCACCATTGTTAGCATGTTCAGGAAGACAAATTCTTGGGCCTCCAGGTGGCTTTCTTGGGTGCCAACAATGGCAGCACTAGGCCATCCAGGTGGGTGGGCACTCGGGTCCCTGGGCTTGAGCATGACGTGGATGATGGAAGTAGCAGGGGCAAAACAATCCTCTGGCTTCCCAAGTGGTCTGCACTGGTCTTGACAGTGGCTTCAATCAGCTGCATGGGTCAATCCCCATGCCCACTCATGGAATGGGTGGGTGAGTTCCAGCTGTGATGATAGTGGCAGATTAAGTGGACCTATCTTCATGCCTCCAGAAGGAGGGCTCTGGTGCCAATGGTGGTGGATAAGGCAGGGGCTCCCCAAGTCCTTGGATGACATGTTTGGGCAGTAGGATGAAGTATGGAGCTGGACCAAGCAGGCCAGTTCTCCAGCCCTTTAGTGGTGTGTGGGGATGTTGGCTGTAGTAGGTAGGAACAAGGTGATCTCTAGGACCTCAGTAGAATACTAGAGTAGGGGTGAGGGGCAACAGCAGTGCACTGTGGCTCTGCTCCTGGGGGTAGCAAGGTCATTGCCAATAGCTCACACCTTGGGCCTGTTTGCAGTAGCCAGCAGTTCCACCAGGCTGTGTATATGTGGGATATCAGTGGGGCTCCAGGGCTGGGCTTGGCCCCAGGACTGGATGCAGTCTGGTGAGGACTGGACTCTCAAAATGGTACCTTGTTGTATCTGCTTAGCGCTTGAAGTGTGTGGGACATGGTGTGACCCCCCCCTGCCCCCACCCATTCCTGGAGCAACACCACTGCATGGTTTCTAGATGGCTTTCTATGTTAGTTTCAGGACCTGCAAGGATCAAAGGGCTCTCTTGTGGCTAGAATTATAGGAGTTATATCCGTTTTATTAAAGAACTTCTTACATTTCATTTAGTTTGGAATCCAGTCATACATATTCTTAAGATTATCTAACCATTCACTTCTTCTATCACCTAGAAGCATTTATTTCCCTTATTCATAAGGTACAAGGAGAGATTTTTGACAACTGCAATAGCCTATGTCTTCAGCAATCATTTGATCTAGGAATCTAATAATACAGTTAATAAAACAAAAAAAGGAAATGACACTTGTTTGACATGACAAGCTTCTAGTAAATTCATGCTGACTGCCGGCATTCTCAACATTCCAAGTCTGTGTCATGTGCTAAGAAACCAGTCAAAAATGCTTTGGTGGGCTATGTCGTTTTGAGCTTTACTCATCTCCTCTGTTTGAAAATTGAGATATTTACTTCTCTGCTTATTTCTCATTAATCATAAATTCTGATAAATTATCAGGAATGGTTTTACTAACATAATTACAATTACTTTCAGCCTAAAATATAATTTTCTGGGCCTAGAATAGTTGAGTGTTTTTAAAGAGCTCATGATAACTACTTTTTACCCATTATAAAACGTCTGAGCTTTTAAAATGCATAGAGATTAATGCAATGGTATCTCACATTAGTAGGCATCAGGAAGCAAAGCAGACATTGTCTTCATCCTCACAAAACCCACAGTTCAGTAAGAGAAAAATATAAAAATATTCACATTAACTACGTAAAATTACAAATGTGAAATGTCTTAAGAAAGAACAATCAAATAGTGTTGAAAAGGCAGGAGAATCCAACTGAATTTGGGATGCCACAGAAGGCTTATCATAGGGAGGTACTAAAAATGAGTAGCAATAAACTAGCAAGGTAGGCAGTAAAGATAAGAAGGCTAGCATTCTAAACAGACGGAACAAACAGCATGTGCAGAGGGGCTTGAAAAAAAAAAAAAAACAGGCTTACTTAAAGCCTTAGTGTTGTATATCCAAAAATATTTCTCACTAGTTGCCTTTTCTTACTTTTCATTTATAATAAAATGGAAGTTTATTTCTTTTACCTAATGTGCATCTAGACCTTAGAAAAAAGTCTCACATGGTGCACATGCAGTAAATATTTGTTAACCACCTCAATGAATAAAAGAATGTTATTCATCAGTCAAAATTATCACCCAGTTTTAGTGCATTTACCATATTTATTCTTAACCTTGGTTTGGTGTTCAGTGTCTTTTATCACTTGGTGCATTTCACCTTTTCTTCATAGTCAAAAATTTACTTTTATGTCTGAAGTCAAACGTTCATCTGCAAATCCCTTTCTCTTGCTCTACTCTGGTTTAGTCTTTCTTCTCTTGCATTCCTGTCACATCATAACATGTGCTATGCTATTAATATTTAGTATCTCACCATATGCAACCATTATTGCTATTTACTTGTTTGAGTTTTGTTCATCTATGTACATATCTTTGTTTTTAAATACAGCTACCTTCAAAGTGGTCAAGTTTATAGTCTCCCCTAGAATATTCCCAGTTTCATATCCTAACGTTGTGATTCTTGAAGGCAATGAGTGCTACATATGTGTTTCAACCTTCTCTCAAGTTTCAGTTAGCAATGTGCTCAGTACATTAACACGTTTATGTATTTAAAAAATTATTTCTTGTTAACTTATTGAAACATTATTATTACCTGATAATTATGAAGGTTGTATTGAGAAATTGGATTCAAGATGAAATAAGAGCAGTGAGGATTAAAGGAGTCTATAGGTACTAGAAATCAAAGCACACAAATAATCAAATTCAAAGAAGTCAGACATCAAAGTAAGCTAGCAGGGTAGAGAGTAGATAAGAAATTAAAAGAACAAACAAAACAAATCACTGTAAAATAAATGTTTCTTCTGATACATCTGATGAGGCATGTTTGTTGGGGTCTAGTGAGTGGTTAGCAGTAGAGCAGGAAAATACTATACCTTAATTTAGCACCTACTAACTTGCCCTTGCTTTTCTTACTTTACATATCAAATGTCATTTAATTCTCACAAATACAATGAAATGTGTATTGTTACCGCCATTTTATAAATAAACGATTTTAAAGAATATTGGTATATTTGGATGACATATGTAAATGTATATTCTCCAAAAGAAAAGACTTAACTACAACTAACTTTTCTTGGTATAAGTTTTCAATGTGGTTTATATTAAACAATACAATGTGGCAGGTGAGTTTGCCGTTTTGTTGTTTTTGTTCTTATTTTCTGGTAATGCATGCTGAAATTTGTTTATATTAAAAGTTGAGTTCCTAAACATTAGGCATTTTATATATGCAATGCATTTTATGCATGTTGAGATACCAATAATAAGCTCTCTGCAATTATTAGAATATCATTAATTCAACCAAATGCTGTGAGAAGTTTTAAAAGTATTATTTATTTGTTCATTTTTGATGTAATTCTTGATCTTTATTTGGAGGAAGATCTTGGTAATACCTTGTAAAGTGCTCCTTTGACTGCCTGTTTTCTTTTGTTTGTTTTGTTTTGTTTTAATCTGAGTTATGTTTTAACACCTTCATTTACTTAAGAATCTATCAACTTTACCAGCAGATCAAGAATGATCTGCAACATAATATTTACTCTCTAAGTTTTACTGGAGCACATAGCCCATCTTTTTTGATACCAAATTCTTATCAAAGGCATATTTGTAAGATAAAACATTTGTAGAAGTTTGTGTAAAAAATATGAAACCTATTCATAAACCTAAGTTTTCTTATGAATTCTCTTTATTCCCATGTGTATATGTATGTATGTGTGTGTGCATAAAAGAGGAAGATTTCACATTAAAATTAAGACTTCTCTGGGAAACAAAATCTGGCTACCTGACAATCACATTTCTACAAGACAATGCCAAGATTAAGCTGAGAATGGCCCTCCAGTTTTCTACAGTTTTCTCCTATCCTCTTAGCCCATAAGACCCATTATCTAATCTGCCTGCCTGGCCTCTAAGGGTCATGTGGGTTTACAAGTTCTGAACTAATATTTTGGAGAACTGTATGCTTAATCAACATTGTTTTCATACCCTAAAGATTGATTTTATTGAACTATACTTGGGTGGTATGCATGTATTTTACACCAAGTATTGCTTATGCAAATCAGTTACATATAATTCCACATGGAAAGATGTGAAAATTGATTATTAACTATCATCCACTGTGTCCTTTTCCCTCTACACAATAGGTTAAAACAAAGAAACAAAAAACAAAACAAAACAACAACAACACTATTCTTTTTTGTGCAGTTGCAGTAAATCATAGGGATTAAGGGGCCTGAATCTAAACACACACTGTCTGCACCTGAATCCCTGCTTTAACACTTACTACTCTGTAATTTTAGAAGTTATTGAACCTTTCACTGCCTCACCTTCATCAGAAAATAATCTGAAGGTGAATAATTATAATAAGATAAGTAAGGTCATTTTTTTTTTTTTTTTTTTTTTTTTGAGACGGAGTCTTGCTCTGTCGCCCAGGCTGGAGTGCAGTGGCGCGATCTCCACTCACTGCAAGCTCCGCCTCCCGGGTTCACGCCATACTCCTGCCTCAGCCTCCCGTGTAGCTGGGACTACAGGCGCCCGCCACCGCGCCCGGCTAATTTTTTTTGTTGTTTTGTATTTTTAGTAGAGACGGGGTTTCACCGTGTTAGTCAGGATGGTCTCGATCTCCTGACCTCGTGATCCGCCCGTCTCGGCCTCCCAAAGTGCTGGGATTACAGGCGTGAGTCACCGCGCCCGGCCAATTAAGGTAATTTTAAAGAGTAAGTAAATTAACACTTGTAAATAACAAACTAACAGTAAGTAAATCCACATCTGTAAATAAATTAACCAAGTGCCAGACACATAGTTAGGATTCAATAAATATTAGTTATTATAACTTATATTACAAAAAATTAACAAAGCTGAAAAATAAGTCCAATCATAAGCTGTATATTCTTTCAATCCTAAGTAGTATTGAAGCCACTAAGAGATTTTTCCAGGGAAATGTATTACTTCTAATCTTTGTTCAAAATTAAAGATTGCATATTGTGCAAAATTTGCTAATTTTTGTTCAGTAGAAATTAAATTACTTCTGCCTGGTAGCACAGATAATATCAAAAGTTTAATATCTATAGGATATCAAACAGTTTCATCTCTAACACAAGAGACTTACAATATTAAATTATATAAAATCATATCAATTTATATTTTTATATGTGTGTGTGTGTGTGTGTGTGTATATATATATATATACTTCTCAAATGACCTTTAGCTCTTTGAGCTAATTTTAATATCTTACTAATATCCTCTTGCAATAAGTTGAAAAAAATTCCCTAATACATGTTCATTTTATATTTGTGTTATATCACTATTTTACCTCTTTTAATATTTACTCTAATGCCTATTATACTCCCTTCTTGGTTTTGTCTCCTAAGAAGCTCATATCCAGTTTATGACAAGTATACAACTCTAATCCTGGCTTCAATACATGATTCTACCCTTAATAGCTAAACCATTTTAACTATATCTTCATAACACTATATAATTCTATCAATCACCTTAAATGAGTTTTAATGAAGCAGACTGTACATTGCCCTAGAATCAATCCAATAAACAAAACAATTTATACTTTTCATAATCATTTCCTATCTGCATCACATTTTATCATCTTCTCTCTTATGACTGTCTTGAAAATTGAAACCTATCTTGTTTTAATTTATTTTCTTATTTTCTTCTTATTAAACAAAACAATAAATATTTTAATAATCACAATATTTAAGAAACATTCACAGAATGTAATGGGAACAAGAGAATGCACTTAAAGTTGTGTTTAAGACAGTACTAGGAAAATATCTCACAACCATGGCCGCTTCCATTTCTCTAAGGAAGAGTTTTTCATGGAGAGATGCACCTTTTCACATAACAAATCAATTGAGTAATATTTTACACAGATGTACCACATTTTCCAGTGAACAAATCAATACCACTGACTATTTTACAGCACTGGATCCTGACAGACACAAAAATTTCCTGACACACCTTAACTCACCCAGCAGGCATAGTGCAAATCTGAAAACATAATTCACTTTAAAATTAAAATGTTAAAAAATGTTTTCTACGTTAAAACAATCAGATTGAATGCTTTTCAGTGAATAGAGTAGGTAGTACCCATCTGCGGGGAATACTGAGGGAGATAATAGTGATGAAAACCTGGCAACAACCTGACACATGAAAGGAAATTCCCACTATGATGGGAGAAGTGAAAGTCACATCTGTTATTAACATTAAACAGAAATAAAGCCAGTCAATAAAAAGTGGTAGAAGGAAATGCAAACAAAATTGCAATTTTGATTTTGCCCTTTTAAAATGTCAGAACTTTCTGTTAATAGAATAACTATTGAACAAATATGATATGCATAAGACTATTAGCGATTTTATAGCGTTCTAAATAAGACAGCTGGTAACAGTCAACACTACCTTTATGTAACTATAAAAATAATCTTTATATTTGATGAGATATTTATATTAATTTTAGAATTATGAAGAGATTAGAAGCTTAAGCAGTTGAAGTTTTTATAATTAGCAGATCAGGTTATTTTTTTCATATTTTGTGGGTACCATCTGTTTATAAAGCAGTGTTTGCGCTACAGAATATACAGGCTATGCCACTTTACTGCAGTTTTAATTTAGCCATTCAAACACACAGAACTCAGCTGAGAAAAGAAATTATCGCCCTTGCTATCCACCCTTTTCTTTTGGAGATTCACTGTTAAATATAAGTTCAACCTTGGGCATTTCTATGGCTCTAAAACATTTGCAATTTCTTGGGAATGGGTTCCAACCACATACCAAAGTATCTGTTTCTAAGAGCATATAGACCGCATTTATTTGACATTACCTATCAACTTGCATCTTCTCCAGAACAATTATTGACCATGATTACTCTTTTTTATGTAAACTTTGACCCTGCATCATGTATGATGGTGTACATTAATGTAGTCAGAATTATTCCTTTAGCTGTCCTGAGGAGACATATGTTTTCACAACAAAAAATCTTGTGATTTCAGTTTGAGGGAAGTTTGAGTGCCACTACCACTTATTTAAATGACTAATCATGCATGAAATTATAGAGATTATGATTATGAGGATACAGTTCTAAAAACTGCATCATATGTTATTTAACAACACAGAGACTGTTAGTAAATGCTAATTAAATGATCAACTGAAAAAGTCACTAATTCTGTTCAGAAAACAAAAACCCTAGAATGTTTGAAGAAATGGATTTTCTCTTTTACGTTTGGCCATCATCATCCATATACTATAGCGCGCTAATGGTTTTGTTGCATATGGATGTTCCTTATTCCCTGATTGAGCTATGGCTTTTCTAAAATAGGATAAAAGTAGAAGATGGGGGCCATGACTTTACTATTTATTTCTTCAGCTTTTTAGAAGATAAGATGCCCTTTTTCATAGTGAATAGGTTCAGATAAGATTCAGAGGAATTTGAATTTCTCATTTAAAAGCTAGAGATGGTCCCTACAGCTAAAGTTCCATCAGTTGAAAAACTTCGATCTGTGTGAACTTGAGATGCTCAATGAAAATTATAATTTCTGCTGGACAATAAGGGATACCTTAAGTGACAGAATGATACTTAGATGAAGAAAACTTACTGCAAAAGATAAAACTAAAGGAATGAAGAAAGAATTCCAAAAACCTTAACTCTTCAACGTTTAGCTTTTCCTTAAAATTGACTAGAACATCGTTATCTTAGTTATTTGTCCTTTTGATTGTTGATCACTGAGGAGGGAAAGGGAGGCTTGAGGATTATGACAACAATGTAAACTTAGGACACTCCTTAATAAAATTCAGAATTGTTAAAAAGGAATTGAGCAAGTGAAATATAGGAATGATCTTGGGCACCACACATATCTTTATTTGAATTGCTGCTTTGCCAAATTCTCCTTAAGGTAATAAGGGGAAAAATAATTAATATTTACAAATCTTAATTCCTTCCTCTAAAATGATGATAACAATAATAATGCCTATTTCACTAGATTGCTAAAAGTAGTTAGTAATATAAACATGTAAAGCTCCTAACACATTGCAGGCACTTAGTAAATAGTAACAGTTACAGTGGTAGTAATAGTAACATCTTTAGACGTGAAAAAACACAAGACATAAGTGACAGAAAAAGTATGTAAACATTAATTATAGATGACTAGATATTACCTCAGAAAATTATTAGTATAGTTAAAGATGAATTATGATAAAAGAAAGAAATTTATGAATGAAGTTGGTCAGCCCATTATCTATATTGCAGTATTGAATATTAATGCTGTTTAATGAACAGGACACCTTTACCTGTAGATTTAATTATACAGTCTGTCTCATAGATATACTTCTGTAATGTTGACAGACACATCTGGCCATTGTAACATATAACACATATTTTATACACACACACATACACACATATAACACACATATTGCACTATTGACCACCATATTTTGATTGTATGTTCACCAAGCAGTTGTCTAATTATTATTTGGTATTACGTTAATTTTGCCTACCAAGGTAGAATGTACTTGTCAGTAAGCCTAATAAATGGTTGTTATTAACTAATGAACTAGCCTGTCTTATGCATCAACTGCCATAAATTTGGTTGATATTACATTAGCTCGATTTATTGAGTATGATCATTATGAATCACCCTCTTTGAAATCACCCTGACAATGTGACATTATCCAATAAACATTAGCATAAGCAACAATTTTAACTTGCAGGAAGAAGTTTTAGGAACATATGTATGAATTGTTACCTTCTCTTTGCCTGCTTTAATGATTATGGAAGCATGTACCAAGATGGAGTTTCTATCACTGTGCATGCCTGAATGATTACAATGAGCCTTTAGACCTTCCTCCCCCTGCAGTTCTTTGGTCATATAACAGAGTAAGCAGTTTGAATTCAACCCTTGATATGTGGGGTTACCTGGTACTACAACATAATCTACCTCATTCTAAGTGATGTAATAACTAATTGCACACTTTTGAGAAATAATATTATAGTATTGTACTAGTTAAGAGTTGGTTTTTTTTTTGCCTAAACATTAAATGATGTGTTCCCATATCATTTTTTATTCCCTTTCTGTTAGTCTTCTGAAGTATGGGAATCCATAAGTAATAGGAAAAAAAGTATTGTTCTGTTCCATTAAACTACCTTAACTGTAAATGTCAATATTGTAAAAGCTCTATTAATGGAAATATACATCTCTGTACCTCATACTCAAGTAGTTTTGAAGGATAGGTTTTTCCTCATGTGGAGGGAGATGAAATTTTATTCTTTAGAAAGATTTTCTACAAGTAGACATTCCTAGGCTTATCACTAATTCTTGTTCACCTAAATGTAAAGCCAATTATCTAGTTTAGTTCAAATTCATGTAACACTTATTATGTTCTTTATATTATGCTTAGTATTTTTATTTATTATTCTAGTTAACCATTGCTATAATCCTAAAAGCTACTGCTATGTTGTCGTACAGGGAGAAAAATTAGGGATACAAAAATTCAAAATATGTCCCTGGGTACGAAAACAGAAGGTGATTGAGCAGCTGCCTCTTAGCTCTCTTGTATTATCAAAAATATGTGATCAGCAATTGATATTCTGACATTACCATTAACTGAGCATTTGTCCACTGTATTTTGACCTGTGTTTTTGGTCTAATGGTTTTCTTAGTAATTAGGAAGTAAAAATACCAAACATCTCAAAATTGCAAAATCTAATGCATTTTTTATGTTCAACCATGATTAATTATATTTCAATAAATACAATGTATGTTTAAACACACCCTCCCACCACAGAGATTTAAAAAAAGAGTATAGGACAGAAAGAGCAATGTGTGTGTATCTTCTGTGTGTGTATCTTAGGTCTCCAAATTGAGATTGACATAAAAAACCTAGTTAATAGGTACAGTAGTTTGTGGAAGAGAAATATCAGTTGTTGAGCTGTTCTGCCCTTTGGTGCATTGTGGTAAAGCTGCTGATGTCATAATGTATTAGCAGCATGTTGCCTTTCACTAAAGGCAATACCTGTAAACTCAAAGGTAAGTGAGGAGTATTATTCATTTTCAATTTAGTAATCAGCACAAAGCACATTTTTCTATTGGTATGCTTTGTAATGGGAAGATAAACGTATCAAGAGTTGAAATTAGCTGACAGAAAACAAGTGGAACAGACTGTTAGTAGAATGTTGGTTCATGGATGTCATAAAATAGATTAATACATTCATAAATAATAAGCACACAAAAAAATTTTAATATTAAAAATTAAAACTTACCAAGAATTGAAAATAACTAGCAGAAAACAAGTAGAACATAGTGTAAACAGAATGTTTCTTCCTGAAAGACATGAAAATTAATTAACATGTCCATAAATAATAAGAACCCAATGAAATTTTAATATTGACCAAATAAAATAGCTGAGATAGAGTTTCCATAGACATAGGAAATGTTTTGTTTTTCCAAAATAAAAATTACCCTTTAAGGTAACAAAAATTTTGTTTTCTCAAAACAAAAATTCCCCTTTTAGGTTGCCCAATGAATGATAATACATGTTTTATTATAAAACTTGATTTTGTTGTTAATTTGGAACAAGCTATAATGATTATTTTGCATAAAGTATTTCATCTTTTTTCTGTTTTTCTGTGTTTTCATCTAACATACACTTAATCAGCTATTGCCTGAATGATACTGTGTAACAGGTCATTCAGCATCGTCTGCAATATATATCAATATGGGAAACTGTCTATATATTTTTACTATAAATTAAAGTAATCCTATTTTAGTTTTCTTAGAATACAAGAGTGAAGATTAAAATGAATTGGTTAGATTTGTCAGTCACCAATTTAAATAGGCTGAAATATTCATAAGAAATGTCTTTCCTTATTAAAAAAGTGCATATATTTATACCTTACCTCTTTCCTAAAAGAGTTGAGGCAGTAGTGGAATATTTCTTAGAATAAAGCATTTTTTTTTTTAGTCAACAAAAATTATAGCAGGCTGTTGGAACTACTATATGAGCTTCTTAGTTTAAATAACTCAGGATACAAGGAGTAAAAATTAGAGACCCACATGAGTGAAATATAAGCTCTGAACTTCCTGAATGATTCACTTAGGGCAATAACAGGCTATCAATAAAAAGCTATGAATTCTCTCAACCATATGTAAAAAAATAAATAAATAACATTTTGCACACACAGCTAAATCTCATGTTGCAAATTGTTTTTATATCCATGCTTAAATATTAAGTTCTAAAGAGAATACCCAAGAGAACTGTGGAAAAGGGCTGGTGAACTAGGGACAAAAAAATGCATGGAATGCCTGGAAAGAGCTTATTTTACTAAGCTATGAAGTAACTAAAAATGGCAAGAGAATGGTTGGAGTACTCTAATTTCTGGGCCTTAAGCCTGTTCTTTAGGAACAATCTGTGTGCATTTGTTTATTCTAAAATGCTAACATTCCTGACTCAAAGCTTATACAATGAATCTCATTCTGGAAATCATTCCAGCAACTGCAAGAATCAAATGTTGTGAAGAAAAAACTAAGATGAATGGGAAATTATATCCAAAGCATCTGCTCTCAGTGTTGCTCTGATTGGACACAAAGACATGAACAAGTCATGCAAAAGCTTAGTTCTCACAGAAAACCATGCAAGTCGGGTGCCTTTTTGCCAAAAAAAAAAAAAAAAAAAAAGAAAAGAAAAAAAACAAAGTAATGTACTAAATTTTAAAATGGTCAATAAATTAAAGAGAATCATATAGATTATGTGATACTAAAACATCTGTGTATTTTGGGTTTTATATCTTGTGCACATTAAATTTTAAACAGGGCAATCACAGAAGGTATATCAGTTATTGCCACACAGTGCTAAGTAAAAACAACACGGTAACATACAAAAACACATGTTTATTTAGCCCACAAGTCTGGGGGCCTGTTAAAGGATGGTGATCTAGGCTGAGCTAGGCTGGGTAACCTAGCTGGGTTCCATGTGTTTCTTGTTCTCCTTCTGGGACTGATGGATCAGCCTGGATATACTCTTCTCATCTGGATAGCAGAGGTGCAAAAGGGAAGATTTAATATTACAAATGCTTTTCAAGCAGAAACAATCTGTATAACATTCCACTGGCAATTCACATGGCAAAGGCTAAAAGTCAAGGGAGCTAGTGGGGAGTGTAGGTAAGTACACAGCACTTGTGCAGGTGGGATGGGGGAATGCATGTTTCTAATCTGTAATATACCAGAGAAATCCCGTCTGAAAATAGCTCATTTAAACAAAGAACAATGAAACTAAGGAAGCAGAAAGCTGTGCTTATATCGGAAAAACAGCATGACTGGAAGAAGTAATACCAAAGAGCAAAGATAGAGTTGGGAACATGACAATTGATGTATCCAGGGACTAGAACAGCATGATTGCAAAGTAGAGCACAGAAGAATCACAGAGGTTAAAGAAGACTAGGCTGTGTATGACATTTTGTTCATTGTAAGTTGTTTGATATTGATTCTGAAATGGGTAGTTTCTGAAAACTTTTGTATAGAATAACAGGTTCCTTCCAAATGATCACCATAACAGCTCTTTCAAAAACAAAATTTTGAAAGCATAGCTGGCACCAGCAAGACAAGGTCAGAGGCTAATGCAGAAATTTATCTAAAGGTATAATGAAAGAGTGAATAGAGTGAGATTTGGTATATTTTGTCATTCATCTCATCTACAAATATTTATTGATTACCTACTATGTGCCAGATACTTTATGTAGCTTATATCTAGAGAATAGATTATGAAGACATGTAGAATTTGCTAATGAATTAGATATGGGCGTAGGAAAAGGAGTCAAAGACACCTTTTAGCAAGGGCTTTGGCCTGAGCAAATGGGGTGGATGGAGTTGGAGAAGGCTCTGGGAGGAAAAGGTTCAGGTACAAAGAATAGATGTCTAAATTTTCTCATGCTCAATTAATGCTAATTACCCAAGGAGAGATATCCAGGAGACAAATAGTTGCATGAGACTAGAGATCAGGAGAGACGTCTGGGCTGGAGATATAAATTTGGAGCCATCAGCCTGTAAATGTGTTTAAAGCCATGAGAGTAGATGAGATCAGTGAGGAATGAATGTACAGAGAGAAGATAATTATGAACTAAAATCTAGTACATTCAAGCACTGAAAATCAGGAAGATGAGGAGAAACCTCAAAAACAAAATGATAATTGACTAACTGAATAGAAGAAAAATCAGGAAATACATTGTTCCAGAAGAAAAGTAAAAAGAGTTATTCAAGGAAGAAGAAGTCAACTATAACAAACAGAGAAATGTCATGACTTAGGAGAGGAAAAGGAGCCTCCAGATTTGGTGAGGTGTCAGATCAAGCACCTTAACTGTGTACAGCTGCTTCACCAAATCTGGAGTTCCGTTTATCTCCTAAATCTTGGGGCTTGTGTGTTTTAACAAGAAAAGATTTTCACTCACAACACAGGAAAAATGAAGAATGTAGTATTTAACCTGTATTTTTTAAGCTAAAAGTAAAATAAAAATTAATCATAAGAAGAGAATATGGGCTGGGCATGGTGGCCTATACCAGTAATCCCAACACTTTGGAAAGCCAAGGCAGGAACATCACTTGAAGTCAGGAGTTTGAGACCAGCCAGGGTGATATAGTGAGATACTGTGTAATAATAACAAAATATTAGTTTGGTGTAGTGACATGTGCCTATAGTCCCAGCTAGTAAGGAGGCTGAGGCAGAAGTATTGCTTGAGCACAGAAGGTCAAAGCTACAGTAAGCTATGATTATGTTAATGCACTCTAGTATGGGAGACAGAGCAAGAGCTCATCTGAAAAAAAGTAAATTTTTTTAATATTAAAAATTTTAAAAGATAGGCATATGAAAGCGGTATCAGACTGCAAATATTCTACTTATTTAACTCAAGTTTAAAGCTTTATTTGCTTCCTTTTGCATAAATCACAGCAGAAAAAAGGAGTTAAGTAATGACAGCAAGTCAATCAAAGGACAAAAGACATTTTTCACTACATAACACACATCCCTCCACATGACCCGTGAAAAACAGAAATAGACCATTTACCGAGTATGTAAGACAACAAGCTCAGAGAAGATTTAATGAAAGGATGTAGCAGGAAAAAAGATGAGTAGAAATTGAAACCAGTTCTTTGAGGTGGTAGCTTTTGAGCCTCTCTAATACATTCCTCTCTGACTACGCGTTACACATGACGAGGTCATTTTATAAGGCTGATGTGTCTAATGATAATAAGTAAAGATGAGCTGGAACTGAAATCTGTGACATGACTTCTGACAAAGAGTGCCAAAACACACATGGGAGATCCAACCTGAGCAGCTGAAAAATAACAAATCCCATATATGGACTTACACTTGCTCTTCAAACTCTCCAAATCCCACTAAAGATACTTATGTCATGGAGGATTATTCTACATATTAATTTATTAAGTCATGGAGGATAATTTTATTTATTATTCTGCCTTAATCTGATTTCTCCTGAGCACACTGAAGATACATATGTTAAATATTTTATTGTCACCAAAAAGTATTAGCAGTATTGCCTTTGATGAAATTGCTTAAACTGAGAACCAGTGAGATTACTTATAAAAATATGCACTATTTCATTCAGTAATTCTGTTTTTTGGCTGCTATCATCTAGAAGCACACGGAAATACATGTTCATTTGTATTATGGAAGCAAGTTAGGTTTTAAGAAATCTTCTTTAAGACAGAAAAATGTAAAGAAAATACCTTTGAATAATTAATCCAAATATAGTAATTTTATATACAGCTCTTTTTTGACTCTAATTATGATCTTAAACATACATGGCTCAGTAGAATGGTTAAATTTCATCAACTACCCAAATAACTATTTACAGTAAGTAGCTCAGAAATATGAAAATTGTATGCTGTAGAGAATATTGGAAATAACTTTTTGAGGAGTCAGGTTTATAGTTGTAAATTTGAGCTAAATTTATTAGTGTTGCTATTGAGCGATGCTTATGATATTCAAAATTTGTGTCAGTGCTTTCATAATAATATCTTAAATTTATCATACTAAGAGATGCCAAGAATGTCTGTTCTATCTGTGATGGCATACTGTGTGCAAAAATAGAGATTTAATTTTGCCTGGTATGGTTGCAGATAAGTTTGACAATCCCTTCAATATCTTTTGAGACTGAAACGTCAATTCTTCAAATTTTGTTTGAGCCCTGGAGCCCTCTGCTATCAACAGACAAGTACAAAAGATCACAACCTGCTCAGGCTGAGATATTTTAAATTCTAAAATATTTTTTTTCTACAATATGAAGAATTATGTGTTAAATGAAATCAGTCCATGTACAGCATATTTAACACACCAGATTTTTGCTCAGTTTCTAAAACAAAAGTTGTCACCCATAAACAAAAGCATGTGATGTGTCCTCAAACAGCTCATTCAACGTCCTTATTACAATTCTACTCACTTAGCTTATATTCAGTTCAATAAACATTTGAGTGACTATTTTATGCCAGGCATCAGAAATGCGTTCAACGAATTTAGAGTCTAGGGAAGAAGACTGAAAACAAAATGGGAAATTTCAATAATGAAAAGTGCTAAGCTAGAGGTTTGATAGCTCTAGGTTAGAATCCAGAAAAGTGCTAAGTTAGAGGGTAGCTAACTCTAGGTTAGAACCCAGAGGATTGACATTTAGCCTCTGGTGTATACTCTGTAAAAGAGTAGGCTCTGAAATCTAGAATACCAATGAGGGAAAAAGGTAAATAAACATATTTAAACATCCATTTTCAAGATGAATTGAATGTTAGAAAAAAATATGAAGTTTATTCACATTAAGGTTGACAATTTTTTTAACATACAGGATAAAAATTGTCTTGTAATGTTGTTACTGTTTATATTTTTGTGGATAACTATATTAAAGATGAATACATTATGTAATAACTGCTCATAGAAAGATACTTTAAAAATAAAGATAAGAAGTGTTTATATTATAACAAAGGAAGGGACAACACAGAAATAAGACATTTTTTTTCTACAGTTTCAATCAGCTATATTTATTTCAACTTGAAATTTAGATGATCTTTTTCATGGGTTTAATAAAAACATAAACGAATGTAAATTCTTTACATCTTTAACAATGTCCAAAGTTAGCATTCGTTTGGTTGCAAAAAGCTGCAGGTAAATAATGCTGCTTATATTCTTTTAAGAATTTATACATAAATTAGAATAGATAACCGAAGATATAGTGATTTAGGATAAAAGAATGTGGCTTAAGGACACTGGAGAAAAGTACCTTGAACATTAATGAAAAATGTGTTTATTTTTAGGCCGGGCACGGTGGCTCATGCCTGTAATCCCAGCACTTTGTGAGTCCAAGGAGGGCAGATCACGAGGTCAGGAGATCGAGACCATCCCGGCTAACAAGGTGAAACCCCGTCTCTACTAAAAATACAAAAATTAGCCGGGCATGGTGGCGGGGTGACTGTAGTCCCAGCTACTAGGGAGGCTGAGGCAGGAGAATGGTGTGAACCTGGGAGGCGGAGCGTGCAGTGAGTCGAGATTGCACCACTGTACTCCAGCCTGGGCAACAAAGCGAGACGCCATCTCAAAAAAAAAAAAAAAAAAAAAAAAAAAAAAGTGTTCCTTTCTTACATGAATCAAGAAAGAAAACTTTGGAGGATTACAATAACAAATAGAGTCTATAATGTTGGAAGTTAGAAAAAGTTATTAAAGAAATAACCTAGAATATCATTTTTATACTTCATTAAATATATTTCACTATTCATGATAATAATTAGAAATATTTAATGTCAGCAAATATATCTACACTCTTATTTATATTTTCTACAAGTACTTTTCAAAAACGGCTAAATAAGAGTGAACACTAAAACTGTAAGCTCAAGAGGGAAATGGGAAATAGGCTAAAGGGCATTAACTTTTTGCACACATAGTGCCTTGGCTTCCACAGTTTTGGAGTCTTCCAAGCAGTGCAGCTAATATCGGTAGATGTAAGGATTTAAATATAACTCCATTTTATAACAAGATCATTTGTAAAAAATGTTAATTATCCCCTTTCCCATCATGTTGTTTGTGTGATTTATAATAGATTCTAAAGGTATTTACTGAGAAACATAGCTCAGTCTAATATGACACTTTCATGAATATACATGACTGCATGACCCCTTAGAGTAGTTCAGTATTTTATTCTTTAAACTTAACTTTTCAATAAATTAACATATTGCTTTTTAGCACTTATTGTTAATAGTCATGTTCTCTGAGAAACAGTAGAAAAAGTGTAAACAAACAACCCTTATAATGTCATTTAGCATGATTTTTAAAAAAATTTTTAGATTTAATAGCACCTTTATATAATATTTGCAATAACTACTTAAAAAGTTATTTTTTCTTAGGAAGTTACTGAGATATTACATATTCTATTGAACAATATGACATTATATATTGGAAAATCTATTTTACTTTGATGTACTAAAAAGAGATACAAGAAGGTTCTAATTAAACCATAATGAAAGCCTATAACATCATCAATGTTAAAATCCTGATACCAAAGATGGTTTTAAGAGAAGTTAATTCTAGATTTGATAAAACACAGCCATAATCAAAGCACTTATAGCTACTTAAATAAATTGCAGAGATTGGTTAACTTCCTCTTCTTTCTGCATTACATTTCCTGCTCATCATTGCAATTAGTTATAGCCATGTGACTGAGTTCCTAACTGAGGGCAGCAGTAGTAATATATTACATTTAAGGGTCTAGTTCCAAAGATCTCCCCTATGCAATCAATCATCCATGTTCTTCCCCTTCTGCCTGCTGAATGTGAAAACTCAGGAAAGCTTGGAAGTCATGTGTGGAAGACTGTAAAAAATTGGAACTCCATATGACAGCGTGAAACAGAACACTCTGTCCCCCAGCCACCCGGAAGAGCAGTATGGGATTGCTGCTTGAAAGAGAACATGCTTTTCCTTGAGTTAAGTTACTGGATTTAGGGATCCATTTACTGCAATAGTTATCACCCTAGTTAATATAATTTTCCATATAATTATTCCTTATGTTCATACCCTATGTACATAAAGCACCTTACTAGTATAATACATATTCTGAAAATACAAGATTCAATCTTAAGAGTGAAAAGCAGGGACTATTCAGCTCCTTCTCTAAATGCTAATGAACAAATAACAGAATTGGAGAAATGTCAAGAAATACCTATTAATAGCTATTGCATGCAAAATAAAGCACTAGATGCTGCAAGAGTACAAACTATATCTAGGGAAATGCAAAGCCCAATTGCCATTATAATGTAGCCTACTTATAAGTATGTATAAAATGATTAAGAAACGAGAGCAACAAACAAAAAACCTTAAGCCATTACAGCTAGAGAGAATATTTGTCAGAGTGTTATGTAAAGAATTACAGAGAAATACCTATTAAAGTTAGAGAAGGAAATAAAGTGAAAGAGAGAGAGACTGGGAGAAATCACATTCTGGGAGAAATAGAGACTTCACATTCTCTTGTTAGATTTTGTGAATTATAAATATATGTAACTGCTTAATCTATATAATGTGCTCATAAATTTATTCTTTTATGAAGTACAATATTAATATCTTATAGACTTCATTAAGCCATTTGCTGCCATTGAGAAAAATAATTAAAATATTTTCAATGAATAGAAAGAGCCTTACAAATGCCTTCCCACCACTACTACAGAGATGGACAGGCATTCCTCAATAGCTTAGTGGTCAGTTTTGGGCAGTTTGAAATACAAATGTTAATCTCATTAGATTTCTTGAAATTAAAACCTGTAGGAATAAGAAGAGAGATGTTACTAGTGAAGTTTACGGAAACATAAATTACAGAATTTCTGCAATTTGTTTCAAAAAATCTGATGTGATGTATCATATATCTACATAATATATGGATATCAGCCACTATATGCTAAGTTATACTATGGTAACAAACAACCCCTACATTTCAAATACTCAAAACAACAAGGTTTATTTCTGGTTCACACCATGACACACTCCTTCCTTTCACCAATCCCTGCCTCACTTGGCTGCATTTTTAGTTTTGTGTCATCATTCTCTTCTCCTGGGAAGAAGCTACTCTCTGGAACTGTGGCAGAAGGAGAGTGTGGCAATTCAGAGGATGGTTCTTAAAGTTTCATTTGGAAGTGATACACGTATCAGTTTTACTCATATTTCATCAGTCTGAACTTGTTACATGTCCCTACCCAATCACAGGATGCCAAAAAGTGGAATACTATCTGTCACATGGGTGAAAAGTAAAGATGAAAATGTTTACTTTGCAGCATTAATAACAACTGGGTGAATCCACATAGGTCACAAAATGGGATGAATGTGGTATATGCAGTAGACTACTTAAGGAGAATTTTGACAGGAATGGAAGCAGAGATATTTCCTTTATACTACATTGTTAGGATTTTTACCAATTTCTTCATGTTGATTATAAGAGTATTGCAATTACAGCCATTAAAAAGGCATCTAGTTAGAATTGTAAATAAATGATCGATAATACAGATAGACATACACAAATACATATATCAACTGCCAACTTAATTACATGCAAGTTATTAAAGGGCATGGTTTTGATCACTTTTAATTTAATCCTTTTTGTTTCAACTAATAAATTTGCAAGGGGAAGTTGTTAACTTCCGTTGTCTAGATGCTATGGCATCCCTGGTCAGTCGCAGCCAAGGTTCTGGATTTCAAAGTCAGTAAATTATAACAACTGAATGAGGCAGGAACAGTTTCTGCTATGATTTTGTGTAAATTCCATTTAACAGTGCAAAACATGCTAGGGTGAAATGCATTTAAAATGATACAAAGATACCCAGTATAGTATGGTGCTTAAGAACGTTTATCCTAGAGTAATTCTGGCTGAGAACAAACTTAAGTGCCATTATTTATTACCTATATTAACTAGATAAAGCTGAGGTTAAGGTTTATTATAGTACCCCTTCAGAGAGTTGTTGTTAGGATTAAATGAAGCAAATCATGCAAAGCATTAGCACAGTACTTGGCACATTGCAAGAAGATGAACGCCAACAAAAGCAACAAGAGTAACTAATGTCTGTAATTTGGTGTTACCTCTACAGACCGCAGAGTTTACTCATCTGTTTTTCAACCATGCTGAATTACCACTATTACTATCCAGAAAGGCAAGGCAGTGTGTACTCAAGGTTGGTAAAAAGCAAGAGAAAACTTGTAGTGCCCTTTGAAAAGCCACCTGCAGAAGCCCAGCACTGTTTATTTCTAAATGGTATGGCTTTCCTCCACATCCCTTTCCTCTTTCTGAATCAAGTTTCTCCATCCACATTTGCAAATTCAGGAATCATCTCTGAACTAGTCCATGTGAATATATATATGTTTTTTAAGTCTTCCTAGAATGTATCCCATTATGTCTGATGTGTAGGCTGACTGCCTAACAGCCTGGCTAACTCTTCTTAAATGTGTGTTTTTTTTCTTCCATTCTTACTAGGTTATCCCCATGTTCCAGAAAGAAAAACATAACACAAAGAGAGGTTAGTTGGGTGATTTGACAGGTGATAGCAGAGCATGGTCTGAAAGTGATTGCAGAATTATTTGTGAAGTCCCATTTGATCACATAATTTCATTCTGGACAAATGAAAGATTCATATTGATAATCATGTGAGAAAATCGGCCACTTCTGTACTTCTATCAGTCATTCATGCTAAAATCCCTATGTCTGGACTCCGTGAAGAACAAGAGTTGGACACATATTACAAGTATTCTGAAACAGCCCCATCTCCCCAGCTTCTTGCCATGCCCCCTCAATCTCCAACACTTGTTGGCTCATTGAAAGTTTGAACTTCTTTTCTCAAAATAGAGCAGCACTTCTCATTATATAACATTTACTGATTATCACCTCCTCCTCCCCGAGCTGCTTCAGGACTTCCAGTTTTTCATACTCTTGCTCTCAGTCTTACAGCTGATGACCTTGTGTTGGACTGACCTGAGAATGTTTCAACTTGTCCATTCTGTTCCTATCTAGCTGAGAAACATGCTTTTCAAATTGTAGTATGATACACACATACTTGTTGTTATTTATTAATAACATTTAATATAAATTATGACAGCATTTTTATGTGTCTCATTTTCATTCTTTGAAGGATCTAGAAATTCAGGTATTTCTGCCTCAGAAAACAAAGACATGTAATGATCTTATGTTCTACAAAAGACAAGATAATAAGAGGTGAAAGTGGAGAAGAATCTAAGAAGTCTACCAATAAACCATGTGGTCTTTGGCACATAAAAATATCATCTTTAAAGATTTAGGAATAAGATTCAGGATGCCTGAATAGAAAATTCCTTTGATGATATATTTATAGGAAAAACATTTCCACCTAATTTAATTCACTTTCTATAATCTCTGAATTTAAGAATTTGAGCATAAGTTAGACTTAAAAAAATTAAAGAATAAAGTTACATGAGTGGGCTCATATTGGTCATTTGGAATCTTGCAAATTAGATTTCCTTTCTGTTATGCTCATGATCGATGTGCCTCAATATCCCTTTTAGTAAAATTCTGTTTAAATTATATTTTTGATCCTCTGTTTCATGTTTAAATTAAGTTCATTAGCAGCTGTCAACCTCCAAGGAAAAATGTCAACACTAATCTAGATAACATCTGAAGGTGTCAGCTTTCCTTCATTTATCTCCTGTCCCCAGAAGGAACAGAGCCATCAAATGAAAAACTCCAGGTAATGACTGCATTTGTCATTTGTTAAATGTGATTAGAATGCAGTTGCACAGACATGAATGTTGTTTCAAGCTGCCAATGATACCTGTCTTTACTTTTTTAAATAAATAAAATAATAAATATTATAAGCCTTACCATTACTGTAGGTCTGTACATGACAGTTCACTTAGTTTGTTTTTGTACATCATGATACTGTGTTTATTTGTTTCCTTGCATCTGTCACCGGAGGCACATTCCTTTGTTACCTACTACTCCTTTTCAGCTTTTCCAATTCACAAACTAGGTCATATAAGTAATCAATAATTTTAATTCCATTTTCTTCAGCTTATAAAATAAGAGAAAACTTAGTAAAGTGTAAACGTCTCTGCGCATAAATTCATCCATATCTTTGAGAATAGAAGTATTGCTTAACTTTGAAGCTTTATTAGAGGATTTTTTAAAATGATGTAACTGAAGTGACACCTTTAAAAACAGAGGGTTTAGGAATTTTTCCATTTCAATTATTCATGTTACCAGAGTGTGATGTGGCTTATTATATATGTATAACAAGGTTATACATTTATATTTTCAAGATACTTTCAGAAGAAAAGAAAATTAATCAAAAGCCAAGAAGTATTTTCAGTATAATTTCATGAATTAATGTTGTTTTTAAAATTTTGGGCAACAGAGAATAATGCTGTGCTTTTATATATATCAAGTGGCAATGATAGAAAAGCTGAAAGAAAGCTGATACGTGTTTAATAAATTGCAATTAGTATTAATTTACTAAGTTTCTACAATAATAACAGTCATTGAATTTCAGAGAAAAAGGAAGTATTTGAAATTATTTTACTTATTGTTCTTGATGTACACATGATTATATTCAGGCCTTGAAAGATTAAATTATTTGGTTCAAATCCATTAGTTAATTTTAGCAAAATCTAAACTAAAATTCAGACATTCTCCCAGTAGTCTAGTATAATTTGTCCAGTATTATTTCCTATCAACTTTTGTATTACTGCTATTTCTATTATTTTTGATAGAAGTAACTAATATCATTGAACGTTAGCAAAATACTAGACCCTTTGCTAAGCATTTTGCATAGATACCCAGACTGAGGTAACTTCTATTATTACTCTTATTTTCAGTTTGGGAAACTGAGCCTCAAAGTTATCAAGTAAATTTTCAAAGTCATTTGGATAAGTGGCAGAATATTCTCCCATTTAAAATGGCTTTTTCATGGTATCTAATGTTCTTGTTTTAGTAATCTGGTAACATGTAGAGAGCTGGAGTGGCTATATCAAACTGTACAAATGAGAAGGCCAAGTTTTCAAGAAGTTTACTTATCTGAAATCATCAGTTTAGTAAGCTGCAAATACATGAGTTCTCCCAAAGTCTCCAGCACCTGGCCCTTTGCTATTTGCGTTATATCACATTATGGTGTTTTAAGTTTATTAGATGTTATGAGATAAGAACAAGTTGTCGCGTTCTTAATGTGCTAATGCTATGGCACAGAGCCAATTAAGTTTTAAATGTCAGTTAAATTCCAATTACTTAAAAATATTGGTTTAAGAAGCAATTAAAGGTAAATGCTCATTTAAAACAATGTACAATAGAAACATTTAAACAGTATATGTGAGATGAAAATACAGGTAAACCTTGTTCAGATGAAGAACAGGTCTGAGCTGTTATTTTAAAATCTCCGGAGATGTATTTCTTTCGACACTTTTAATAAAACAATCAATTATTACCATAGAAAATGCAGCTTGGTCAGGCACAATGGCTCATGCCTATAATCCTAGCATTTTGGGAGGCTGAGGTGGGAGAATTGCTTAAGGCCAGGTGTTTAAAAAAATGCAGTTAAACTCACAATAAAATGTTAATGATTTTTTTTTAATTATGCAAAAATTAAAATTATAGGGATTGGCTCAAAGTGCTTTTTTATGGTGTTAAAACTCAAAGAAGTTGTGAAACATTTCTGAATAAAAATTAGTATGATATTATCTAATCATAAAATATTAAAACAAGGAGAGGCTTTGTTTTAGTTGATAAAACTAAAACCCAGAAGAATTAATTGTCTTAGCCCAAGGTGCATAAGAAAAAAAGCAGAATCCAGGTTAGAATACAATTCTGATCAGAGTTCTTTAAATGACATTTTGTTTAATTTTCTGTAAAAAAGTAGATGCATAGATATAATTAAAATCAAGAGTTTCACGAAACAAAATGACAATCATTAAACATTTTAAATTAGATTGCTCATATTTAAATTTTCTTCAAGTTCACAGATCTGTTTTTAATAGAAAATGTTTATGAATTAAGCCATAAAATGTGAAATTGATCCACAGATTTATTTGCTTTTTCTAAAGATCAGAATACTATAGATTCAGCATAATACCTAATAGATCCAAGAAAGCTTATTTTTTCTTGTAAAAATTGACAAACTGATTCTAAAACCCATATGGAAATTCAGAGGATCTAGGACAGTAAAAATGATTTTGAAAGGAACAACACAGGTAGAGGACTTAGACTATCTGATTTCAAAATATAATATAAAATTACAAAAGCAGGACAATGGGGATATTGGCTATGGATGGGCATGTAGATCCATGAAACAGAATTGAGAGTTCAGAAATGAATTCTTATATTTGAGGTAATTTTTTTTTTTAACAAAGACGCCAAGAATCCTCAATGCAGAGAAGGTCAGCTTTTATACCAACTAGTGCTTGAAGAATTGAAGATGCACACGCACACATTTGACATAGACATTTACTTCACTCCTTACACAAAAATGCATTAAAACTGATTTTTAGACCTAAATTTAAGAGCTAAAACTATGAAGCTACTACTAAAAACAAACAAACAAAAAAAATTTGTCACTCTGGGTTAGGCAAACAGTCCTTGAATACAACAATAAAGACATAATCTACAAAAGAAAAAACCGATAACACTTTTTCAAAAGTCAAACCTTAAAAGACTTTCTTTAAAAAGATGAAAATGAAAACAATGAGAAATAATTTCAAATTATATATAGAATGCATTAAAAAATCTCTTACAACTCAAAAACAATACAATAAATAGATATTTTAAAAATAGATAAAAGACTGGCATTTCACCAAAGAAGACACATGAATGGCTAAGAAGCACATGAAAATGTACACAATATCATTAGTCATTAGTAAAATGAAGATTAAAACCACAGTAAAATATTAATACATACTTACTTGAATGACTATAATCAAGAGGCAGAAAATGACAGGTGTCGGTGAGGATGAAAAAATCGTAGAGGAAATTTGGAACAACAGTGTGGTCCTTTCCTCAAGAGTTAAATATGAATACTCACGTGGCACAGCAATTCTATGGTTGGGAATGCATGATGATAAATGAAGAACACATCCATGAAAAGATCTGTAAATGAATGTTCATAGCAGTGTTATTATCATAGCCAAAAATGGAAACATAGTAAATGTCTATCACCTGCTGAAGGAATAAGCAAATGTGGTATGTCCATACAATGGAATGCTACCCGACAATAAAAAAGAACAAAAGACCAAAAAATGCTACATCATGGATAAACCTCAAAAACATTACGCTAAATGAAGTCAGATACAAAAGACTGTGTAACACATGATTCTTTCATATGAAATGAACAGCAAAGGCAAATTTATAGGGATAAAGAATGAATCAGAAATTGCCCTGAGACTGGGAATAAAAAAAATGAATTGGTGGCAAACAGGCTCAAGGGAAGTCTTTGGAGAGATGAAAATGTTCTAAAATTGAATTGTAGGGATACATGCACAATTCTATGCATTAACTAAAAATCATTGAATTGTATACTTACAAAGAATAGATTTTATGATGTGTATATTGTATCTCAACAAAGTAAAAATGTCAGTTTAATTTCTAATTAAAATTATAATCTTCATAAAGAAAGAACATTATGCAAATAAGAACTTCATTTATTCTGAAGTGATGATTTATATCAGTATGTTTTTATGTGGGGGTGTGGCCAGTGTTTTTAAGCAAGGGCAATGATGAGAAGGGAATAATATACTAGATGGTAACACTGACATTGTAATGAATTGTAAAATACTTTTTCTAATTTTCCCCTTGTATAGCTGTGCACATTGTCATCTACACATTCTTGTTATATAAGAAGACAAGTACAGGTCAAGGGATGTCACTTCATATTTTTAAACAGGAGTGCAAGAAGGCTAACCTTTTTACTGACATTTGAACTTGTCCTTGCCAAATAAGTCAATCAAGATAAGATTATTATTTTAGTAGATGTATATCAGTATATTTAATGAAAAGAAAAGCTGTTGCAATGCCATACTAATAATTCACTTTTTAAACATTTACTGCCATGTAAAGGTTTATGCTCCTTTAACATTTTCATTATTGTGCAATGACTCACAGAATGTTTGATAAACACATTATTAACTCTATATACTATAGAAAAGATAATTTAAAATATCATAGACATGAAGTCTAAGCTTTTAAATATTATATACCATATTTTATGGAAATAAAATAGAAAATAACATTTTTGCCTCTAAACTATTTTAACAGAATTACTTCAGATTAAAATTCTATTATTAAAAACTAGGAAAGAGAATTTAAAATGATACAATCTAAAATTAATGCAATAAAAATAGAAATTTAGTCATGTGCTACAAAATGACATTTTGGTCAATGACAGATCAATATTGTTACAGTGGTCCCACAAAACAATAACGCCATATTTTTACTGTACCTTTTACATGTTTAGATACACAAATACTTACCATTGTATTACTGTTGCCTACATTATTCAGTTCAGTGTCATGCTGTACACGTTTGTAGCCTAAGAGCAATAAGCTGTACTATACAGCAACATATGTAGTAGGCTATACCATCTAGATTTATGTAAGTATACTCAATGATGTTTGCACAATGATGAAATCACTTAGGGATGCATTTCTCAGAACATATTCCTGTCATTAAGTAACATACAACTGTATACTAAAATGAAAAATAAGTTCTAAAAGCTTGTTCTTCACAAACACCAGTAAGACATACAGAAAGTCATCTCTGAGATCTGATAACAGCAACAGAGAGAAAAAATACATACAAAATAAAAAATACCTAAACATAGATAAAGAAACTTTAAAAAGTTAAGAGACTATAATGCATGCCACTATTATAATGAATCTAAAACACAAGGAAAACATATGACTTTGTAGCAAAGTAGAAATTACCAAAATTGACCAAATAGAAAATGAAAGACTACAAGATAGCAATTAGTAAAGAAGGCATGAGAAATAAGTAAAAGCACTGTCACTGGGGGAAAAAGGCATTAAGACCAAAGATCTTACAAATCCAGAATCTTTAAAAATACAGATAGTTCAAATATATTGAAGCTTTCCCAGGCTTGATAAAAAGATGGAAAGCTTCTCATTTTATTGTATTATAACATAAATGTGATTTTTATAATAAAACATGACATACTATACCAAGAAGGCAACTGTTGTCCAATATTACTAATGAATATGTATGTAAGACTCAGATTTTTGTAAACCACGTTTAAAGTTGTGAAGAAGCATAAATGTTTTCACATCAAAAGAAGTGATAGTTAGGAACAGAAACGATTTATTATCCAATCTAGTCTGAGATAAGCCCTAAAACAAAGAGCTTTATTAATGACTATTAATTTGTACTTTCAGTTTTCAAGTAAAGGAAATATTTCACAGCATTGAGATAAAGTAAGATCAGAAAAAATAACATTAAGATGAAAATCTGTGGCATTCTAATAAGGTGATCATCTTAAACATAATTTCTCTAGCCCTCAGGAACTCAGGTACTGAAAACTATTGACAAATAAGAAATATCTCTGATAAAGTATTGATTTTCCCTACTCAGTTGAGATCAGACATGATTAGGCAAAGTGTCTCTGAACCACCTTAACTGTTTCTTTCTTCCTTTAAACATCCATGATATCTTTTAACCTCATTTTCTCCATCAAACCTAGAACTCATATACTCTCAATCAATTATGCATTTACCAAAAGCAGTAACCAATACCTGGCTCTTTATCCAAGGATATTTGCATTCTAGTTTTTTGTGTCTTGAGTATCTCTTCAATGGTATGGAATGAACAACTATGTCTATTTAGATAAGAATATGTTCAAATACTAGGAAGCCAGAAAGGAGAGAATTGCCTGCGGGAAGATTTTCATTTTCTTCTTCAAAAAATCTCTAAATTACACTTCCCAATTAAGATCAAACTTGTAGTTACAATGTCTTTAGTACCTTTCATGTGGTTTAGTGTTTCGGGTGTAGAAGAAGAGGAGAAAAGGCAATAAAAATGAAGATTGACTTTAATTCCCTCCTATTTTTCTAAGTAGGAAAAGTAGCCAAACCTGTTTTGAAATGTAGAGGCCTTTTGTCAGTAAAGAGCAAGAGAAAATTTAGGGCCTTAAATCTTTCTGTTCTTCAGTCTACCCATAGTCCACGTGAGAGGCACTGGGAATACAAATATAATGTACTAGTTCTTGTGGAATTACAGTACATTTAAACTATTAAATTTGCACTTGTGGAATTTACAGTCTGGTAAAGGAGACAGACATTTAAATCTAAGTGGTAGTCATTTCCATAGAAGCATAAACTCAAAATGCTGTGAGAAGACAAAAGAAGGGTGCTTCGTATCACGTTGGCAGGTTCAGAAAGGGAAAAAGTTTTGGAGGAGAATGTAGTTGAGTTGAACCTTGAAGGAAGGAGAGGATTTAGATCTGTTGAGAGGATGTCTTACAACATGGACAAAAGCAAAGAGGAAGTCATACAGCATCTGACTGAAGACTTGCCCTGCCCTCTTTTTCTTTGCTTTGCGTTACTTACTGTTACATACATAGAATCCTTGCTTTTAAAGAATGTGGTTCTGTACTGTATGGTTTTATTCCATTAGCATAAAATTCAGGCCAGAACAGCAGTGGTGTGTGTAGGGAAGGTTGCCTGTTCATGTAAAGATGCCTTCTGCTTTAGAGGGTATATGCTTTTAAAAGGATTTGGAAATAGTCCAACCTTTTTATTTTTTTCTTTTTTCGCTGACTCTGTTGTCTGCATAGTGAATTAGGGAAGACAGTGCTGGTCCTGCTAGATTTTATCTTAATCTTCACATAGATCCTTTTAGTACTTAATGTTCTTCAGCAATGGACCAGAAAGAGATGCCAGAGTGTCTGTTTTTTTCCTTGCTTTGCTTTTTTTGGGGACTGTTCATATGTGCAATAGATTTACAAACAGCAGGTTTTAATCTATCTCTTTGAAAGAATGACTTTAAAATGAACTGTGCTTTGTGCTTTTAATTTAGACATACTACCTGCAAGAGTAACCTAATATTTATGTTTGTGTGTGCGTATGTATATACATATTAAGTTGGTGCAAAAGTAATTGCTGTCTTTGCCATGACTTTTAACAGCAAAACCTGCCATTACTTTTGCACCAATCTAATATTTGCAACTAAATATATGTATAAACATTTATGTATGCATAAATGTATATAATGTATATAATATACATGTTTATAAATGTATGTAATATAAATATATATTTAAATTAGCAGATAATTAGCATTATATATATTTATGATCGACAAACCTCTGCAGGTGTGATCTCAAAAGCCTCTTTTTATTTCTCAGCTTTGATAGAAATCCATATTATAAAACGGATCACCTCAGGAGTGCTAGGTAAAGGTGGCCGTACCTAAAATATGAACCTGATTTATAGGTAGAGAACTGCAGAAGAGTTCTATAAAGTTTGAGTTTTAGATACGGGTTAAATATGAAGGTCTGTTCTAGGTTTGTGTGTTTTAAAAGAAATCCTTGCCATGTCAAATATCTGTCAATAAATCATTACAACTGGAAACTGAGCCACCAAATTTAATTTGAAATAGACTTCTGATGATTTAAAAATTTGCCTATGTAGAATAATGATAATATACTAAGCTCTGCCTGAAATAATAGGTACATTCTTGTACCATTTTTGTACTTACTTCCCCAAGTGGGCTGTATATTTTTACACAAATTTTCCTTTTTTTAAAATGTCAGCACATAGCTACAGGATAGATTGTGTCCTTTAGTAACATACTGGGTTCTTTAGGGTTTGCTTCGTATAATCTCTTCTTTTCCCTTTTGTACTTTACATACTTAACACTCAAATGCTAATATTAGCACTAATGCCTGAGGCCTAAATAGCAATAATTGCTGGATGACATATTGGCTTCTATTTAAGTTGACAACTCAATAACTTGACATATGCATTACATCTCTATTACACCGGAATCTAAATGACACTTTATAAAGCATTTCTTTTATATTTAGTTCACTGACTGATCAGACTGGAGCTTGTGCTCATCATGTGTCTACTAAAGACTAGTGAATGTGTCATTATTTCTAAGTCCTTGCCAGTGATAGATAATGCAATCACAGAAAGCTGTATTTACAGAGAAATGTTGGGGTTGTGATAATATTATCGTGTTTTTTCGACAAGTAAGAGTCAAAGATATTTTTATAGTTTTTTTCATATATATACTAGAAAAAGTCTTTCTAAGTACAAAATGGCATACTTAAGAAGTCAGCCTGAGATATAAAGTATAACTTTTGTAAGTCCATTTTATTTTAAAAAAATGAAAGATGTTCAATAAACAAATCTACATTACAAAATACTAATTTTGGATTTTAGCCATTTTGTTATGGCAGTATTTCAGTTAGCAAAATATAAAGCATAATAATTGTAAAATGCCTCTATTTTTGGTCTCAAAATCTCACACAATCTGGAATGTTTCAATTCATCTTAAGGTATAATATGAATAGTGTATAAAATATGAACACTGTTTCTTCCCTTCCATTCTTTATTCTCCTTCCCCTCCTCCCCATTTGCTCTCCTCTTTCTTCTTCTCCTGTGTCAGCTCTCCCCTCTGCTGAACATAACACTCTTCTTTTCTCTTACAAGAGACATTAGTCAGTGATAGTAATGATGGCCGACATAGGGATTTAAGCAGAGTGAGAAGTGAATATGGCCAGAGGTGGCCAGTAATAGTAGCCAATGTGATTGCCTGTCAAGAGAGTTGTTGAAGGCAGCCTGGCAGTTTGGGAAGATTAGCCACACATAGGGGATTTAGCAAATATGTAAATATGTAAAGAATAATAAGAGCCAAGTTTCTCACTCACAGAATAAAGGTACAAATGTTGGAGAGCTTTGTCATTAAAAGACTCCATTAATAATGAACACACACAGTGGGTTCATTTTACTTCTTGACTTTTAAATTCCATTCTCCAGTAAACAGGACTGGAGACAAGAGAAATAGCTGATTTCAGAGCTGGGGCAGAAAAAGAATAATATGCATCAGGAACATTTTGTTGTCCCAATAAAGAATCTCTCAAAGGAAAATGGGAGTGTAATAAAATAATTCAGAAGCCAATTTTGTGTAGGGAGGTCCCAGTGGCCAAATAGATGATGATCTAACCATTTAATTAGATAATGATACTAATAGTCTACAGACCATTGAATAAAAGAGGAATCAATGAGTCCATACTGATAATTTAGGCAAAAATAGTTGTACCAGTTAAATATATCTGAAAGAAAACCTGATTCACAGGTGGAGATTGCTGGATAAAATACACGAATGGGTAAATAAATCAGAAGTGATACATGTAGAAAGAATTTTTTAAAAAAATCACAATGTGACATCCTAGCCATAATTAATTCACACAAGATACATTAATGACTGCTAAAACTTGAGTGTGACAGTGGGATGAGGAATTGCATATTTACATAGCTTCAAGTTGCCTCTGCCAAAAATACTTATTAATTATGAAGAAAAAATACAGCAACGTTGCTGTCACCATCTTAATTATGTGAACAGAGTTAACACAAGTATTAGGCAAGAAAACACTATGTGTTACCTGGTAGGATGCAATAAAAAACACATACGCACAGTATCATTTCTGTGATATTCCTGCCCCAAATATATAACCTGGGCTTACTCATGAGAAAATATCACAGAAACCCAAATGGAAATATAGTCTACAAAATGACAGCATTGTAATTTTGAAAAATATGAAGGTTATTACATAAAGGAAAGATTGAGGAAGGTTCTAAAACGAAGAAATTTAGAATAACAGGACAACCGGGTACATGTATGATTCTAGGTTGGTTACCATTATAAAGGACATGAATGAGTAGAAACTTTAAAAAGGTTTATGGGTATACACAGGAGTGTGTTGCACTTTTCTTGCACTATTCCTGCTACTTTTCAATAGGTTTGAAATGATTTCAAAACCTAATTAATGCTTTTAAAATGAAAAGGATATATTTATTTGCATTTCTAAATGCTTTTAAAAACAATAACTTTATTGAAGTATAACCAATATACAAAAACTGCAAATATTCAATGAGTTTAGATATATGCATATATCCATGAAACCATCACCACAATCAAGGAAGTAAACATATCTGTCACCTTTAAAAGTTTCCTCCTGCCTCCTCCCTCTTTATTTGCTAAGAACAATTAACATGATATGTACACTTTTAACAAATTTTTAAATGCAAAATACCATATTGTTAAATATAAACGCTTTTTGGAGAAGTTTTTTCTTTTCTTTTTCTCTAACCTATTTTATTTGCTTGGCATGCAATTTGTGTTTTGCCTAATTTCCAGCATATGCTCACATAAAAACTTCCCATGACATACTAATAGAGATATAAGATCAGCAACTATGGGAGGAGTGCTTTTGAACTTCCCTTTTATTTCCTTTGACCTGGACACCTGCATCCGGGATGGTATCACGCTAAGTTCGTCATGACAGTTTAATAGGAAATGGCAATCTTATCAAACTTCCTGGAACTCTCTTTCCCAAGGAAAACATGGACAAACCCCACTTAAGCAAAGTTTCTCTTCAGAGTGCTTCACTCAGTGTCCTCCAAAAGTGAATTTGTTAAAAGATAACCTAAAGGAATGCTAGTGTCATTGCAGAAGGCAAGAGCATATCCATATTTATTAACTGCCCTTCAAACACAGTGGCAATTTCCCATGAGACTGTGCCCTTACAAACAACATAATATAATGTCTAGCACTTCACATAAGACATGTCATTAACTGTAGTGCTATCTATCATGTGGCTTGTCTCATTGTATTCATTTATTTCTTTTTTTTTTTTTCATTTTTGCTGATGCCAAATGAACACAGAATTTCCCAGAAGGAAATAAATGGAACATCACTAAGAATAAATGCACAAGGCAGTTCATGTGCCTCATAGAAAGTAAGAAGAAAGCCAGATCAGGTCAAGGAGAAAAACAAGGCTGAAGGGCACCGTGGAGCTGAAGATTGGAAAAAGGCTGATGGGAATTTGAAAGTGTGTATGAATGAATGACCAAAGCAGATCAGAAGACACATTTGGCTATTCTGACAGTCTAAAATTGACCATTAAAACAGCCCAAAAAAAAGTTGAAAATTATCAAAATGAATCTAAATGGCAGGAGTCAAAAGATTGTCAGTGTTCTCTAAAGGGTCTGTGGAAATATGTTTTCACTATGTTAAATTCACATCAATTTCACATATATCTGAATACCTACTATTTCCAAAACAATGTTGGAGATAATGAAGGATATACAAGAATGAATACGATACAAGCTCTGACATCAGAAAGCTGAAAATCTCTGAGATGGCATTACCATAGTCTGAAGTACAACATGGTGTATTGAGTTAGCGCTGCCAATTTTTGGACCAAATGCCTCTGAAAGGATAATTCAGAAAGCCATGATTCTACATGCACATGTTTGCAGAAGATGTAAAAGGTCCCGTGAGTGTCACAGGTCAGTGTGGGTAGGGTACAGAGACTTCCCATTGTAAGGTGAAAATGACTCTTTCTACAGTGGGGCTGTGCAGTATTATTAAGCTCAGTCCCTGAGAAGTCCAAAAGCAACTGTGGAGTCACAGGCTGTGAGGAAAATGAAAGAGAAACTACACAAGGAGGAGAAAGTAGGAGGAAGAGAGAAAATACACCTGACCTCCTTCAATTTTTGCCTAAACCCAGCCTTAATAGTCAATCCGTCATGTTAAAACTTACATTGCTAATAAGGAAAAGAGGGACCCCTCACATTGTCCCTCACAATCCCTTTTTGTATACACCCCCCAAACCGCTACTGCCTAAATAAGATTCTGTTGTTAATGCCTGCTACTACTATGAATTTTGAGGAAGTTTCTGTTAAAATTTTAAATAAAATAATTTTGAATTTATTTTCAAATATTTCAAATACATTCAAATATGATTAAAAATTATAAGGCATAAAAACAGTTTTCATTAAAATCATGATTCATATAGGGATTATTTAGAATATTCTGCGTTATACCTGGGCAAAAAATTGTTTTCCCTTTCTGACAAGGGAATAAGGGATAAGAAAACCTGTCCTTTATTGTCTGCAAATAAGCCCTCTTGCTCAACGTTCAAAATCACTTTGAAAGAGACTTGCTTACAAGATATATAAACGTATGAAATTTCCAATGTTGTACTTTACTTAATCTGTTTGAACAGAAAAATAGCAACATAGAGCAGAAAATATGTATATTTTTGTTATTTGCAGTGATTTTTTTTTTATTTGTTTTACTGCTTGGTCTGGGCATTTGGTTTATTAACTGTAACTCTTTAAAGCAGAAATAATTTTTGGAAAATATGAACCAGAGAGAGAAATGTAATGAAAACAAAATTAAATAAGCCTTTCAAGTGCCAAAAAGAGCACCAAACCCAACAGAGGTTATTTTTAAAAATAAAACCGTAATATCCTGAATTTGGTCTTAACCTAGAATGTACACAATCCTCCTGTTGAGTTAGTGAGGACAAATTTAACTTTAGGAATTCTCTGGGGAAAAAAATTATTCATTCAAGGAATACTCCAGTTAATGTTTATTCCTTACCCTTTCCTTCCCCTAAAGTCATCCATTTTTCCATTGCTTTGAAGCAGCTTATAAATTATTAGTAGTAATAACTACCATTGCTGAGTGATAATTACTCTGGCATCCTGTGAATGAATTTATTACATGTAAATTACCACAGTATATCTTCAAGCAGGTTCAAATGCCCATGTGTATATCATCTGTGAGAAATTTTTTGATCAACTCCAGAATAGTGTAAAACAGTTGGGAAAAGAGTTGTCTTCAAAAAACAATTTTAAAGAAATTGAACAAATTATCTCTAATTTTAGCAATGCTAATTTCACACGTTACTTTATTGAAACGTTGAGGTAACTACAAGGTTTTTAGAGTATAATAATGTTTCATATACTACATATATATATATGGATAGACTATACAATAATTATTCATTGAAAATCAGCTTTCAATATACTTCCTTATTTTAATTATTATTATTTTTTTAGAGACAGTGTCTTGCTCTGTTGCCCAGCCTAGTGTACAATAGCATGATCATACCTTATTGCAGCCTTGAACTCCTGGACTTCAGTGATCCTCCCACCTCAGCCTCCCAAGTAGCTATGACTGCAAGCATGTGCCACCCCATCTAGATTATTATCATCATTATTATTTTTTTAATAGACAGGATCTCTCTGTGTTGCTCAGGCTTGTCTCAAACTCCTCACCTGAAGCAATCCTCCCACTTTTGCCTCCCAAAGTGCTGGCCTTATAGGCATGAGCCACCATCCCTGCCCTCCACTAAATTTTCTGTGCCCTCTCATGTGTTTTATACTTTGTCATCATAATTGAGCATGGCATGAATGAAAAATAAATATATGCAAAAGCTTTGCAACTTAGTTAATTGTTTACATACTTTTTAAAGAGTTCTATGTTGGCTATTTTATTAAACATATACCCAAATATTTGTATCTTAGAAATGTATATTGTATGCCTAATTAATATGTCTAAATATTATTATGTATGTGCATATATGTATATGAATTCTTTTGTAATATTAAATATATTGCTCCACTGTCTGTTAGCTTCTAGTTTTGCTGCAGAGAAGTCAGAAGCTATGTTGATTCTTGATTCTTTTCATGTGTGTTATTTTTTCCCTTTATGGAGATATATAGAATTATCTATTTGTTCTCATCTGTTTCAGAATTTTACAGTGATGTACACTGGTGAAAGCATATTTTCATTCACTGTGCTGACATTTGATGTGGACTTTTAATCTGGAAACATGTCCTTCAGTTATTGAAAATTCTTGAAAGATTTATTTGATGATTTTTCTCTATTTTTATCAATTCCTTTCTTATGGAACTCTCATTAGTTGGATGTAGAACCTTTAGAAATAATCCATGTATTCTATTTTCTTATCTGCATGTTCCTTTTTAATATTGCTCTGTGTTTTATTCATAGTTTTTTATTTCTTTTGGGAAAGGCAATCTAATTCAGGGGTTATGAGTTTTTCAAACAGACTTTTAACTAATTCTTCCTCTCCTAAAACTCTTTCCTCATTCAACTCATTTCCAGAGATAACAGGTGCTATGTAGCATATGAAATGTTCCTAATTTAAATGTCAGTCTTGAAAGTACAGCCAAAATCAGCAAACAGATCAAAAGACAAAACAAATCCCTTCTCCATGCAATCTGAAGTAAAGAGCAGAGAAAGGCAAATTACTATTTAGAAGTAAAAGAAAAAAAAAATACAGTAGCCCCTGGCATCCAGTATCTGGACTGATACTTAAAGCCAGGATGTGCAATTCACAAAAATAATCTCACTGAACACCACCTTCAAATAAGTGTCATTCTGAGTCCATTATAAAGTGAAACCAAACAAGGTCAGTTCATAATTCTGTCTAAGCCCTGACAAAAACAGAGCATTGTGCCAACCGCAAAATACCAAACACCTCCCTTTTTTGGCTACAAGGATGATTGCTCAGTATTCTTTAATAATCGACTTTATACTTATTCTAATCTTCTCTACCTATAAATAAAATGTGTTAAAATACCAGTCATGAAATTGCTCCACTTTCTCACAGCATCCAACATAGAGCAACTCTCCTCCACCACTCCACCACTGCTGCTTCCTTAAACCCTTTCCCAAATCACTCAACCAAGCCCTCAAAATGCTATAATAGATTCTTTCTAACACCTTGTTACTGAGACACCTATGATTACCCATTGTGATGGTTAAGTTTATGTGTCAACTTGGCTAGATGCCCAGTTACTTAGCCAAACACCAGTTTAGATATTGTTGTGAAGGTATTTTTTAAAGATATGATTAAAATTTAAACCAATAGACTTTGAGTAAAGCAGATTACTTGCTGTAATGCAGGTGAGCATCATTCCATGGTGTGTGTTCTTCCCATGGCAAGGTGTGGGAAGCCTAATCTGTTTAATCATACAGTGTTCTGAGTGGTCTTTTGTTGAATGACATTGATACAGTTCTTCTCTGTTTGTGTTCTTTCATGTAACCAAAAAGAATAAAAAGATACTCTGCATCTCCATTTAACAAAACAATCTGGGAAATCAGGAAATTTTTTTCTCTTCATTTTTAATTTACTCTTTCATATAAAGAGAATGCTGAATATTTGAAAGTAATATGCAACTTGTGTTTTACATAATTATTGAAGACTTTAAACTTACTTGAAGCATCAAATCAATTAAAAATATATCATTGTAAAGAAGGTTGTGTGCCAAATATGGATAAATTTCAGCTCATAAATTACATATTATATATCTTGATCTTGTCAAACCTAATAAAAATACTGCTAAGCAGTTAAATAGTTAAAGCATATGAGCAATGTTAAAAGTATCTCTCTGAGAATTTACAGGTTTCTCTTCAAGATCAGTGCTTCTTTCTCTTAAAACATCAGCAACATTACAGGAATTGCACATCTTGCTGAATTCTGTTTCATGTACTTCCTATGTCCTAGACATCATTTTTTCCCATTTATTTGTACTTCCTGTACACAGAATTTGGACAATTTGTTATTTTCCAGTCATTCATTGCACTTTTAAAAATGTTATGAGAATCTTGAGTGTTAAGGCTTGTGACGAAAGTTAATCCTAATGGGAAACTGGTGAGTTCATTTACAATCAGGAAACCATTAAGGAAATTCTATGTTTCAAGAAATCCCATTTGGTCATACGTTAGTGACTAGTCCAGTGATTAAATCGCCCTTTACGTAACTATCAGAAAAAATAACCACTTGCTTTCATATACTCATGGCCCACTGCCACCGTACCCCAGGCTATAATGGCTATAATCTTATCAACCCTTGCAAACAGATCAGGTCAGATATGATATATGTTTGGATGGAAACATTCCAAGAAAAACCCAGGTGCTACAGGAAGTGATATGGGTGATACAGTAGGTGGTGATCTTTCCTCTGAGTCATTTCTGGACCAATTACCCAGCATGAGGCAAGGGAACAGTGCTGTGTGATGGCCTGTCACAAAACCAAGTTCTCCATGGTGCAGTTTCTTACAGTCAAAACATTTTTACGAACTGCCAATTTATTGTGTCTCTCAAGCAAATTTTGACATAAAATATCTTGCATTTTTGTATATCCTTTTCCTATCAAATAAGAATTATAAAACCATTGTCAATTTAAATAATTTCAGCTCTCAATACTACTAAGGTTGTTGAAGGATCCTTAGGAATCATTTGACCCAAATCTTAATTCTTTTTTGTTTGTTTGCTTTTTGAAAAGGAGTTTTCTCCTTTCACCCAGGCTGGCTGGAGTACAATGGCCTGATGTCGACTCACTGCAACCTCAACCTCCCTAGTTCAAGTGATTCTCCTGCCTCAGCCTCCCAAGTAGCTGGGATTACAGTTGACTGCCACCAAGCCCAGATAATTTTTGTAATTTTAGTAGAGATGGGGTTTCACCATATTGGCCAGGCTGGTCTCAAATTCCTGAACTCGGTGAGAAAACAGCTTCTTAAAGTGCTGGCAGGACAGGTGTGAGCCACCGCTCCCCTCCCCAAATCTTAATTTTGTAACTAAATAAACTTAATTTTGTAACTTAATTTTGCAACTAATCATTAACGTGAGTGGTTGCATTGGGACTTGGGCCAGGTTTTCTGACATCTAATTCATCTATGTTTTCTCACTGCTGCTTCTCCTCTATTTCACACTTTCGTCTTTAATCTTAACAATTTATTTCATTTTAATTCCAAACAGGTTATATGATAGTCCATTGGTGACTAAATAGCACACTGTTAAGTTTTTCAACATAAAATACTACTAGAATATTGCTTTTTCCCCGTTTTTTTCTTCGCAGTTAATCAACCCATAGCAAATTTAACCCAGATTTTTTGGGTGACCTTTAGATTTTTAATAAAATCACCAATGATTTCCAATCACTATGAATTTCATAGAAAAAAAATACAGCATTTTAAAACTAACCTTTGTAGCCTTACTTATTGAATCATTATATTCTTCTTTTAAGGAAAATTTGTAGTAAGTCAGCTTTAACATTGATATTTCTATTAAGAAGCACTGAATAGGAACAGATTAAAAAGTGAAGCATTCTTGGCATTATATATAAAATGATAACTTAATAGATATTAAGACAAGTTAGAAAATAATGTTAATGCTAGTTGCTACTGGTTATTTTTTTTTTTTTTTTTAATGTAAGGAAAACACTAAATTTCTCCTTTGTCATTTAAACTAGGAGGAAATGCTATTTCAGCCAAGTTTAAAAATCAATTTAGTAATTGTTTACAAAAACCTGCCAGATAAAAGGATGGAAGTGATGCGATTTCTCATCATTAAAAGGCAAAACTTTCTGTTGTTTCAGTATGATGGAAGTAAATAGATAATAGACTGACTAGATGAAAGCATTTTTATCTACCCAACTTTTGAACTATTCTGCTGTACCCATATACCTGAGCCATTGAGGCAGTTAAAAGCACTGACACTTAAAACAATTTATTTAGAAATTTCCCTGCCTCCAAGTACTTGTGCCATTTCCCAATTCATTCCAACTCTAATTCAGTTTCTGCATATTTCCAAATTCCTGACTCAGTGATCTATGGCTCTGGGCCCCAGATTTGTGCTTTGGCTACATTTGTTATTGTTGTTTTTGAATCATAGCTATGTTAATTGGTATGTGACTTGCCTCTCGGCACCCAGGAAGCATCGGCACAAACACCTCTGTCCCCATAAACCTCAATTTTGAATCCAGTAAATTGGTCAGTACACAGCCCACACCAAAATGTCACTGAATTTGGCTTTGTATATTTGGCCACTTGATAATCATTCTGCAAAACTGGCCCAATTTTTACTGGCTAAAGAACAAAATTGCAGGAAAGCAGAGGCAGACAGCTTGTTAAGTCCTTTAAAATGATACAACTGGTTAATATAATGATGGCTATTAGATAGAGAAAAAAATCTAGATATTTTAATTTTCAAATCCATAGCTGTGCTGGATAACATTTTAGCTTAAAATATTGACACATTTCACAGGAAACAACAGGTGCTCGAGAGGATGTGGAGAAATAGAAACACTTTTGCAGTGTTGGTGAGACTGTAAACTAGTTCAACCATTGTGGAAGACAGTAGCGATTCCTCAAGGATCTAGAACTAGAAATACCATTTGACTCAGCCATCTCATTACTAGGGATATACCCAAAGGATTATAAGTCATGCTGCTATAAAGACACATGCACACGTATGTTTACTGGGGCACCATTCACAATGGCAAAGACTTGGAACCAACTCAAATGTCCATCAATGATAGACTGGATTAAGGAAATGTGGCACATATACACCAGGGAATACTATGCAACCATAAAAAAGAATGAGTTCATGTCCTTTGTAGGGACATGGATGAAGCTGAAAACTATCATTCTGAGCAAACTGTTGCAATGACAGAAAACCAAACACCGCATGTTCTCACTCATAGGTAGGAATTGAACAATGAGAACACTTGGACATGGGGACAGGGGTGAACATCACACACTGGGGCCTGTCGTGGGATTGGGGATGGGGGAGGGATAACATTAGGAGATATACCTAACGTAAATGATCAGTTAACGGGTGCAGCACAGCAACATGGCACATGTATACATATGTAACAAACCTGCACGTTGTGCACATGTACCCTAGAACTTAAATACAAAAAATTAAAGAAGCAAAAAAAAAAAAAAAAAATGACACATTTCACGTCACAGCAGAAACATCTTAAATTGGGATACTACATCTTACTCTACTCTACTGAAATAAAGTCTAGTTTGTGTGTATTTTTTCCTGAAGATTGTATAATAGTACTTGATTTTAATACAAATAACCAGCATACTACTTTATCATCTCTTGTAGTGCCCACAAAAAGTTTATTAATAAGAAGTTACATGTTTAATTCATTTATTTGTTCTAAGGATTAAATAAAAAGATAACTTTAATTAAAATAAGAGATAGATAGAACTGGGCCTTATAGAATGTGGCATATTGCAATAGTCCCTACATTATAATCTAACTTGAACAGTTAAAAAACTGATTCAGTTTACCATTTTAATTAAAGTCTATTAAAAGAACATGCTGAGTTTGTCTTCAGAGCTATTGGAGAAATTCTGAGCATTTACCTAAGGATGACACCTACTCTATGTCATACATTACAACAGATTTTAAAGTACAAGACTAAACACACACAGTCCTTGCTCTCCCCTACTGCCTATTCTACTGAAGAAGATATACAATTAACATTGCCAGAAGTTCCATGATAGTCATATGTTGATGGTACAATGACACTACAGAAGCGAAATACATACTCAATCTGAGGAGACTTTTCACGGTAGTGATATTGGGTCAGATTCCTGAAAGGTAATAGTTAGGGAAGTAGAAAAGTGATAAATAAATTGTTAAGATAAAGAAAATAACATGGTTTAAGGATAGAGGCAAGGAAGCTTGGATTCTTTGGGAAAATATTAACAGTTAATTATGACCAGTGTTTAAAGTAGATGAAATTCTGCTGTGAAGTTTGACCTGTGTGATGGCTTTATACTGTATCAACTTAGCTAAGCTGGAATTACATTTTCTACAATTTCCTTCCCTGAATGGCTTTGACAATGATTTGCTCCCAAGAGAAAGTTATGTGAATTTGGGAAGGCTCAAAAGTGAAGCAAAAACCATGTTTATGTTTGAAAGGATAGTGTAGTTAAGATCAGGTGCTTCCAGCTTACACAGGCTGCTATGGATCTGCTGACTTACTTTGTTGGCTTGAAGAAACTATTTGGTTCACTGGTTTGATTCTGCAGTTCCCAATATAGTCCCCTTCAGTTTTCCAAGTATGCGTTTGGTTGCCAGCTTCTCCTTCAGGTCGACTGCAAAATTATTGGCGGCATGGAGCCAATGAGGGACCAATGCAGGTGTTAGCTCATCCAGACAGGTTCTGATTAATCCATCCATGGAGGTCTCAGGTCATCCTCATGGGTTTCAGTTTGTCTTTTCTCTCCCCAAATTTATATCCATCTTTCTTTCCTGGCTGGCTGCTCTGCTAACTTCAGATCCAGAACCAGATGCAGATGCAACAGACACATATGCACCTCTTAAGCAGTTCATACAATTTCTTAACAGCAAATCCTATAATAAATACATTATTCTGTTGGTTCTGCTTTTCTGACAGAAACTTGATGATACAGGTGGAATCCAGAAAGTGATCAGAAGCTCTTGAAAGACATTAAATGGTGAAGAAACATGATCGGATATGCAGGTTTTAAAAACTATTCCAATATGAATAATTGACTGGATAGGGGTGAGTCAAGATTGGAAGCAGAATGACATGTAAGGTAGTTGAAGTTATAATTTGTTGTAAAAGACATAGAACCTAAGAAAAAGTACAAGTAAAAATGTAATCGAATGGAGAAGATGGATTCAGAAAATAGTCAAGAAATTAAGTTGTCAGAATTGGTAACTGGCTCTGATGAGTGCAGAGGAATAATAACTTTGTTTTACTGAGATGTGGTGTAGAGGCATGGTCAGATCTGAAAATGAATCTGAAAATGTGTTTTCAACATGAGGAGTTGAATGTGGGACCACTGCTCTCGATTGTCAACCAGAGATTTTTCAGTACAAATCTAGCTATATGAGTTTGAAATTCAAGAATGAGATCTGAATTGGAGTTAATGTACGAGGAATGGAAAAGAGAAGTGTGCTTAAAAGAAAAGCTGGTAATACTTAAGGAAAGAATGTCACGGCAAGAGGGGTGAGAGATGGTTAAAAAAAAAATGGGTGAAGATATCTGTAGGAAAGCCCATTTTTATTTTAAGAGAAATGAGAATAAGGCAAAAGGAGGAAGGGTATTCACCCTAACATTGACCTTACAAAGGCATACTTCTGAGGCTTTCCATTGTTTTAATCTTGTAGGTATTGAGTAATAGGATTGTATGATGTTTATAGACTCTGGACCTAATGCATGGCTCTGCCACATGTTCGTGATGTGATCGTGGATTATCAAAATATGAGCTTTCTTAAATGTTAATGAGATAAAAGTAGTATTTGATGCATAAAAATGTTAAGATGATTAATAAATACAAAAGAAGTACTCAATAAATGGTTGTGTCATTTATTACATCATGTATTACAAATGATAATTACAGCTACATCACTATGTAACAACACACTTGACATTGATGATTTTGCCATATTTTGATAAATAAACCATGTACTAAGGACTCAAAACTAGAAAAGATACAGATTCTCTACATCCCATTAGTAAAATAAACATACTTTGTATGCCTCAGTCTGTAGGTCTAAAACCATTAATTTAATTGTAAAAAACTTAAAAACTACTATTAACATTTTAAAATGTCTCTGCTTACTAGTATTTATAAAAGTTAAGTATACTAATTATAATAAAAACATAAATAAATTATGTGTGTATATATGTAGATACATGATACATAAAAATATTTATTTGTCTTCATATTTTGTCTAACTGCTCCTATTTCTAATATTTTCCAGGGTCACATATTTATTTTCTATATAATTATTATGAAGTACTTGAAATTTAAATATTTTATATTTAATATATTTCCTGTCAAAATAGAGACATAATAAAAATGAAATGATTATATTGCCAATAAATATTTACATAAAGTGGGATATTTCACCATGATTTAATGGAGTTTGAAATACTTTTTTACAACTATATCTATACTAGATCATGAATAAATATTGGAGAGACCTTTGTTATCTACATGAGCAGCTATATCTTCCATTAAAAAGAATGAAAAGCGCATTTGTAAATTCTTTTCACCTTGCCAGACCTCAGTGCCAAACAGCTAGAAATGTTTTGATGATAAAGCTCCACATGGAAAAAAAGTAAGTACATATTTGGAAATTGATTAGAAGAAAGTTCAATTGCTTTATAATTTGATGAAAACACAAATGTTGAGACTGTGCTCATGGAATTTTTTCCTTCTAAAACATATCAAGAAATATTTTTCCCTGAAAGTGGATTTATTGTAACCATTTTTAAGCTAAATAACTCCATATAGCATTATGTTAATTTCAGAAGAAGCAGACATTCTTAAGAAACTGAAATATTAATCCTAGATTTTATAAATAAATAAAATGATTAGCAATGTGTTGAGAATAGTAGAGAATATTTTATCTAGATATATTTTACATATTATTAAATGGTTTCATTATTTATTTAATTATATTTTTGTTTTGAGCTTACATGATAATTGTGTGAAATTTCACGCATTTCTATGTGTGTGTATAAATATGTAGGTGTGTGTATATATATATATATTTTCAACATAAAGAAAGTTTATACAGATGAGACTGCTGAGACTCAAAAAATTTATGTGACTTAGCCAAGGTGAAAAAGTGACAGAGTCAAAACTAATACTCAAATTTTCATAGGCATTTGTTAACATAAAACTGTGAGAAGCCAACTCTAAATGGCAGAGCTTCCTCTGATCTTTAAACATTGCAGGGGAACAAGCTTAAATTATATTTCCTACACTAATTCCCAGAAGTAGCAGTGAAGTAGGAAATCTCACCTGGGCCCCAACACTGCTCTGCCACATATTTATGCTTCATTGGTCACTACCTTTTTCACATTTTATCCTTCTTCTCAACTAAATTCAAATACTTCCAGCCTAAAACAAAGTCAACAAATCAACCAATCAGATCACCAAATAAAACGCATATTTAAAAAAAAAAAAGCAAAAAAATAAAAACAAGCAAACCTTTTCATTTTACATCCTCCTTTAGTCATTGCTATCTCTCTCCTTTGTATCATGACCCTTCAAATTCATCTGTTCATTTCCTTGTCTGCCATTTACTCTCAAAACAAAAGTGCTCCCTGCTCCCCATTATTCTAGTTAAATGTTTTTAACAAGATTGCTATTACATACTCATCGGACTTTTAAATATATTCTTATCTAACTAGAACCCAGAACATAATTTGACATTTTGGATCTTCTCCCACCTCTCCTACTTCACGTCTATTAAAGCACACACTACTAGTTTTCTTTCAGTAACCCGTGTTTCTTTATCTGCTTGGAAAAGTCAGACGCATCACTGTCATGTTCAGGTCTTCTTCCTTTTCAACTATATTCATGGATTCAGCAATCTCACAAATTGTATAACATTAATTTTCATTCATTTTCAAATGACTGTCTCAACCCCAACACATCCAAAAATCCAACATATTCCACTTGGATATTCTGTGAACTAACATCTCCAAATTTGAACATGTCCTAACTTATAGAACTGTTCTTCCTTGTGTATCACAGCGCCTAGAGTACAGAACACATCTAATAAATTGTTGTGTGAATTCATGAAAATGAGTGCATATAACCATGCTTCACTAATTATAAAATTAATTCCCATTTCACCAAATCCCGTTGAAAAGCTGAATAACTTACTCCATTTAAGTATGATTTTTCATATCTATGAATTAAAAGTTTCATAAATATGAAAGAGAAAAGTTGCATAATTATGAAAAGTTGCATAATTGTGAAAGTGAAAAATTTTAAATAACGGCTCAGGCTTAACATGAATTGAAGTAAACAACAAAGAAAAGTTTGGGAATACACTCTTGGTTAATTTATTTATATTTGTTAAGATGTAATAAGTGAGGTCGCTTTAGAACTAAACATAAGTTCAGTTATGAACTAAACAGTAACATTTTCAAATAATTCTACAGTGTTTAATAAACATCTTTCATTGCTGATTCTCTAACTAATTTTATACCTTAGATATAGTAAGTATTCAGGAAAATATTTGGATTCTCTGTCCTTATCTATTTGAATATAAAACTGTACTTGATAACTTCACCAATTTGATTTTGAAAAGAGAAGTTTTGGCTGCTGCAACAGTTGCTATATTGTCAAATATTGAATTTACAATTTGTATTGCATATCACTTAATGTATTCATCCAAAATAAATATTAAGCATACCAATTTTAAAGATTTAAGATTTCTGTTACTATAATACCCGAAGTCAGAAAGAAATTTTGCCAAAGCCATTACATAATCTATTATGTATTATTTATATTGCACTGAGTAGTGTAAGGGAAAATTAAGCATTCATTCCACAGTTACCTATAGAATTAAAATGATTATGAATACAACAATGAATATGGGAGTAAGAGTGAAATATTGTGGACACAGATAAAGAACAAATAATGCGAAGAAATTATTTTTATGAAAAAAAATCAGAGTTTATTAATTAATATGCTTATCTTAATCAATAGCTGGATCACTGATAATTCAATTTGAAAACTGATCAATACTGTCATAATCAGAACTATTATATTTAGAAATGCCAATTATATCATCTACAGAACTTACGCTACAGAGGAATACATCATTTAGGAAAGCGTCAGATTGAACACTTTCTCTAAAATTTAAAACAATTTAGATTATTATGGTCAACATGGTCAGGTGGCAATTTTAGTATTTTAAAAATTGGAAGAAATAATAAAATCTTAGAACATAAAGAATTTACAAAGTAAGCACTGGATAATATTTGCAGGTATTGATAGTACATTAAGTAATAAGCTTGATGATGCCTGTCTCTCTTAGACACCCTAAAATGAAAATCTCCAGACTACTGTGAAAGCACTTTGGTCTGGCTAATCCCCAATCTCATCCTAGGTGAGACTTGGATGTCTAACCCTTCTTTGTGCAAACTTCAACCAATCCTTACCTTCTGAGCTTTACAGCAATCCTTCATTTTTCAAAAGCCTTTTGGGTGCAGCACACCAACATGGCACAAGTACGCATATGTAACAAACCTGCACATTATGCACATGTACCATAGAACTTAAAGTATAATAAAAAAATAAAAAGCCATTTGGTTTCCAATTTTGAAAATTTTCAGGGTTTTGAAGAAAAATTAGGGAGGTTTTGATTGCTAACCTCCTCCCCTATTCATTGAAGAAGGATCTAAAACTTTATCAAAATCTTGTGGTCAATCAGCTTGGCCATGAACATTTAATCAGCAATGAAAGGAACCTGGAACCAGCCTTTAAAATCTAGTCTTTAAAACCTGAGGTATTTTCCTCAACAACATCTCAAGACCACTAGCTACTTACTAACAGTTTTGATGACATTTCTCTTTTTTTTTTTTTTTTTTTTTTTTTTTTTTGAGACGGAGTCTCGCTCTGTCGCCCGGGCTGGAGTGCAGTGGCCGGATCTCAGCTCACTGCAAGCTCCGCCTCCCGGGTTTACGCCATTCTCCTGCCTCAGCCTCCCGAGTAGCTGGGACTACAGGCGCCCGCCACCTCACCCGGCTAGTTTTTTGTATTTTTTAGTAGAGACGGGGTTTCACCATGTTAGCCAGGATGGTCTCGATCTTCTGACCTCGTGATCCGCCCGTCTCGGCCTCCCAAAGCGCTGGGATTACAGGCTTGAGCCACCGCGCCCGGCCGATGACATTTCTTAAGCAATGTTTACATAGCAACTAGAAGGTACAAAAAAAAAGAAGACAATAGGTTTAGATTATACAAGACAATAGATCCAGATTATGATAAAAGTTATATCCTCTGTTAACAAGGTGATTTTTCTCTAGCGTGCCACCTTTCAGATAAAGATAAAAGCTATTTCATCAATATTATTTATTAAGCTTTCATTTACCATGGCAAGGGGACAACATGTGAAATACACAAATACAAAGCAAATTAAGTACACATGGTTTTTGCCTTCCAGAATCTGAACTCAGAACTCATTATATACACTTTTCTATAACCTATGAAAGATAATATTTGCATATTAAAAATTCTAGATATTATTATAGTGGGTGTTAATTAGCTGGAGGAAAGTCAGCACTTCAATCATAACACTTGTTTGAGTTAGCAAAAATGGCATGTCGCAGCTTTGTAATCTGATAGACCACAGTAAAAATTGAGATTATACCAGTTAGTATTTTTTCAATCTGGAAAATGACGGTGATAATAAAAGACATGCATAATTGTGGAAATTATGAAAGCATATATTCTGTGCCTAATGTTTCCTGGCATATACAAGTTACTTTTAAATGTAAAGTGCTGTTAATTTATATTTTAGCAAGTATCTTTTATGCAAATACTGTGCCTCAGGCCCTGTGTCATGCTCTGGATAAAATGAGGAACAAAAATGATAGGATCTGTATCTAGAAGGAGCTCCAGCAATGGAATTCATTCTTTCATTATTTTTTAAATTTTCCACTTGTGTTTTAGGTTTCGTGCTGATAATATGATGGTGAATAAACAAAACTGGGTCCTTATTCTTGTGGAGAGATAATATATGTAAAATTATCAAGCTATAATAATAAATTCAAATAAAAGCCCAGAATACAAAAAAGGAACTTGATACTAGGGTTTAGGGTAGGAATTTCTTGGAAAGGGCATTTACACAGAATCTGTGGGGGTAAGATTAGGAGGCTATAGGTTAGGGAAGAAGTTGGCAAAACAATTCTGGAAGAAGAATCAGTATAGTCAATACAAGTGAAGTTCTGCTAAGGGAAAGTATATGTTGTTTCACAGAAAGAGCATTAGTATTAGTACACTGGAGTGGAGAAGGAGAATGGCTTAAGATGAAGATGAAGAAGGAACAAGGGCCAGATCAGAATGTAGAACATTGTAGACTGTGTACAGGTAGAACAATATAGACTGTGTAAGCATTTTTAAATTTTACTCTTCAAATAATGCATAGCTTTGGAAGAAAATTGACATGATTTGATTTAAATGTTAAGATTACCATGGCTGCTTAGGGAAAAATGAATTCAAGGAAAATTTGATGTAGGGAGACACAGTGGGAGATTATTGTAATCCTTCAGGCAACATAGGTAATTCAGAATTTTTAATGACAGCTAGAATAAAATAAACATTATGAATTGGCAAATAAATAATATCTAGGTCTAAAAGAAAGGTGCATCACCTTGCTTTACAATCATGAGGCATTTTGACTAAATTGGATTTGAAGGGATTACGTTTAATTATGGGTTTTGTCTAGATTCTATGAATAGTATGTAGTAGGTATTAGTTTGAATACTCTTTCCCCCTTTCCATTTAAAACCACCGTCTCAATATCCTCTTGGGAAATTTCCTCACTCTGTGTGAAGTCATAGTTGGACTTTGATTATAATGTCTTGCTCTTCTCTAATTAAGGGATAGGACGACTGATCTATTTCTCCAGATTTTGAATCTTTAGAATGCTCAGCAAAAGGGGGAGAAAGTTTGACTGCCAATTATTTACAGAAGTTACTGCCTGATAAAACTATCAATTAGCTTCCTCCACTTGAAACCTTGATTCTGCTCCAGTTCCAGTTCCTTCAAAATTGGTTACACATTATTCTCCTTAAGTGTCTGAACTGTTTTACGTGTTTACAATAAATTCGTATTTTGCAAACACCAGCTAGACACTGTTACTGTTAATTGCAATCAAAGTGACGCAGCAAATATGCACTAAGTGATGAGTGACAGGTAGAACAAACTGGAAGACCTCCAGGAAGAAGCTCTTGCCACAGTACAGTGGTTCTTAAACTGTCATTAATGTGAGAGTGCTACAGGTCTTCTTTCTCTAAAACTTCATATATGCACAAACACGTGATACCTTGCATGCAATTTCAGGGAGTTCATGAACCCCCCCGAATTGATTCCCTAGAACCCCCTAGGTGTCAGTGAAACCCAAATTAGGAACACTTGTCTAAATACACAACTCTCCTCAAAATGGTAAAATAGTAAAGTACTGCAATATCCTTCACATTTATTTTAATTCTGAACTCCTCTTCAAAAAGTTGGTGATGTAGAATATGAAAGAAGCCACCAGACAACAATTGAATGAAAATACAATAGCTTTAGGAGTATATATCTTACATCAAAGGAGAGTTTTTTTTAAAAAAATTACATTTGACAATTTTACCAGAAAAAGAAATGACCCATGTTGTTTCTAATGATACCAAGGCCTCAATAACATGAAAAGTTGAATCTACTTAGAAATCACATACAAAAGAATGGTTGTTTGTAGGGATCTCTCTATAAATATTCTCTTATACTCCAAATTGGAAATTTTTGGTACCATGGTAAGTATCAATGAAGAAAAATGCCCAAGTGAATATTTTAGTTTTTGTTTTTCTAAAGTCTTTTTTTTTTTTTTGCTCAAAATTGGTACTCAGCAATTCATTATCAATTAGAGAATTTTCTAATTTATTGATACTGTCATATTATTAGCATTGACATACATTTGAGATACTAGATGCTTTATAAAAGCATTTCAAGATTAGCATTTTATAAAATAAACTAAGTGACATTAATTTGGAGAACTGGGAAAAATAAAGGGACAATTTTTCACTTTGGGAGAAAATTGGATAAATCATTGAGTCTAGCAAAATATAGGTGGCAACAATTGTTTTACTGACTTAATTTAGAGAAAGTTTTCTTACCATTCTACTTGTCATGAAAAAATCCTAACTGATAAATGCCAACTATAGATTTTCAGCAATGTTTTATTATTGAAAGTATTTACTAAAATTGCTTTGAATAAAATAAGTAAAAAGGAAGATCCCTTAAAGTTTTGTTTTGTTAAACATCAAATCTACTTGAGTTACACAAATATACATAGATAAATAAAATATGTATTAATTAGGTATATTTATATTTACATATATTCAAAGTAAATACATTTTATTTAAGCAGTTCTGCGACAGAGCTAGGCATCACCATGTGTTTAAAATGCATCACATTTTTTGAAGATTATGAATGTTGTCAATGTTGTAATTCTATCACATATTTAAAATAAATATGTGAAATGCATTTCATTAGGCACACAACATATGCAGCCGACGGAAAATAAAGATTGTTTCCGTATGGGGCTTCATATTCTGACTGCCTTCAGAAAGATAACTGAAACATAATAGATTAAGATCATTTTCCAGCCTGGATAGTAGCATTTGGATTTGGAACAGAAAAAAAAAAAAATACCTGCTTATTAAAGTGGCTACAGTATAGTCACTGCAATTTGCACAAGGAATCCTAAAACTTCGATGCTCAAGCTTGTGTGCTCACTGTTTGAAACAACTAAATGAAACTCAGGTTAATTATCTCTCAGTCTGTGTAACGCAGATGTGCCAGATCTTCTTAAAAAAAAAAAAAAAAAAAAAAAAAGATGTTGCTGATCAGGGTGATGATCTGCAGCTTATCAGAAAACATCTAAGATTCATTTTCTTTTTATAGTTAAACTGAACTCTTTTCCAGAGAGTCATGATCTTGCAAATTAGCCTCTCCAGACGCAGGGAAAAGCTTGTAAAGATTTTTTTTTTCTCTTCACCTGCTTGAATTGAAAATGAGAAAAAGTGTGAAAGTGCTTTAACATTACAAATGTGAAAATCAGGACTTTGATCAAGAAGAAACTCTAATCAAGATACACAGAACTGAAACATAGTTAAAAGTATAATATTTTATTTGGAGCAGATCTTGAATTGAATATAAAGTTTTACTTAAAGGCTAAGAACATGATAAACTATGAAAGAGAACATATTTAATCTGTAGGCAATAAGGCAAGTGTTTTTAACAGTTCCTCTCTAATAATTGTTCATTCTAAAGGGAAAGCCCTATCATTTTTGCAGTGGATATACATTCCATATTTCATGAAGCTCTATATTTCCATTGTGCTGTCTTTAATCATAGACATGGTTTCAGCTCTAGTCTGGGATTTCAGGAAATTGCAGAAGTAATTGTCATCACAGACACAGCTTAATTTCTAGTGTGGTGATGACATAACAATTTGCCCAAGGCCAAACCAAAACAGAAAAGTCTTTTATAAAATGATAGGGTGGTTTATTCCACAGCTTGAAAATTCACTATAATAATATTAGGGAATGTTAATTAGAAATTTAGTTTAGATTGAACTTTGAAACCTTAATGCAATTGATTGCATGGGAAATATTCAACATTATGATAATGAAAAAATTATATTACACCCTTTCTTACACATAGGAATTTCATTTAGTTTTTAGGGAAAGCAGATGTTACATGGCCAAGAAATGAAGAGAAACGAGATAAAACCAAGAAAGTAGAAAATGATATCTAAATACTTATGTATGACTATATTCATATTTGGAAGTCAAGGAGACTTGTTTCAATTACTATTTGCTGCTATATAGTTACAAAATTTTGTTAAGTTTCTTAACTTTGGGTTTTCAACAGTATCGAAATTGCAAGATTTTCATGTGTGAAAATGACATTAAAGGAAAAAAATAAGATTGTGAGCTATTTAATATAATACCACTTACTAGAAGCACTGTAAATGATAGCTATTGCATTTTTCTAGAACTGTATTATGCAGATCTTTTGGACATGTTTAAATTTGGCAGAATTAAGAGCCCTAAGACCAATAAAATTGGAAGTGAACAAGATCTAAAATGCAATTTCTTAGGAAGAAGTGCTTGTTTATAATGTATAATCAACAACCTAATAGTTTCAGGGATAAGAAAATTGTGTCCTTTGAACTGGAATTAATTCTGCTTTTTGTCATGTACTCCAACCCTTTCTTTTCGTTTCATTGTCCTAACTCGTGTATTTTATTTCAATGCACAGTCCGAAAACCTTAATAATGTTTATTTTAAACCAAGCTGCATAGATTAAAACAAACACACAAACAATTGGGGAGAATGCTCATCAAACTCTCACATTAGTCAGAAATTAAATATCACAGAAAAAAATATACAAGGGAGATGATTGGTGAAAGTTGGCACTTACAAAAAGTAATGTCCACTAAAAAGATTTTGAAATCTAAACTTTTATAGCCTTCAAAAAAAGTTTGGAATGTAATTTACTTCACCTTCCTGCCTTACATAGAACCTCCTCTAAACAAGTTCAGATATATGGCAATCTCCTTTGCTTTTAAAGAGTTCCAAGTTCTGAAATTCCAACAACTCACTAGGTAATTCATTATATCTTATTGTAAATTTGTTAAATGCCTATGTTTAAGGGGCAATATGGTTGTTTTGTAAATGTGGTAATCTGAATAAAAAATTGAGGCCTACCAAATTACACTGCTTTGCAGGAAATTAATAAACATTTAATAAATCAGTTATGAAATATATATTCTTTATATTTAGGAAGTACGAGTTGGTTGATTGCATTGGGGGTAAGGTATAAGACGGTGTCATATAAGACACAATGTTTCTGCTGTACATTTAGATGAGCAGCCTGTTAGGATGTTTCCACCATGAGTTCAGTTTTGAACACACTAATTGTGAAATACCATTCAAGAAGAGGTATTCCCTATGCAGTTGTATACACAGTCTGAAACAGAATAGAAAGAGGCCTGCACTGATGATAGAATCTTGGAAGTGGTCAGCAGGTAAACAGCATTTAAAGCCATTGAAGTTAGTTGGATCACACAAGTAAAGAGTGAAAATGATTAACAAAGTTGTGAGCTCTGAGCTAACAGACTACTGAAAGCAAAATATAATGAAAAGGATCTGGGAGAAAGGTAAAAATAAAACTGGAGAGTTGAGTATCTGGGAGGGATAGGAGGAGAATTTTCCAAAACAGAATAGTCAACTGTGTTGGAGGCAGTTAAGAAGCAAGGAAAGTAATGAACGAGTTTCCATTAGAAATGATTGGTAAACATGTCAAGATCATTTTTTATGTAAAAGTTTGGGGTCTGGGGCAGGAATGAGTTGAAATGAGTTGAGAAGAGAATGGGAGGTAAAAGGAGGAGAAAATCTAATACTACAGGAATTACTTCTGTGAAGTAGAAGTGGAAGTGAAGTGAAGAAGAAGAAGGATATGGTTTGGATATTTGTACCCCAAAGTCTCATGTTGAAATGTAATCCCTAGTGTTGGAGGCGGGGCCTGGTCAGAGGTGTTTGGGTCATGGGGGTGGATCCCTCATGGTTTGGTGCTGTCCTTGCCATAGTGAGTGAGTTCTCATGAGATCTGTTTCTTTAAAAGTGAGTGGCATGTCACCAACCCCATTCTCCCTCTTTCTCCACTCCTGCCATATGAGACACCTGCTCCTCCTTTACTTTCTACCATGATTGTAAGCATCCTGAGGTCTCATCAGAAGCAAATGATGGTGCTATGTTTTGCATACAGCCTGCAGAACCTTGAGCCAATTAAATCTCTTTGCTTATAAATTACCCAGCTTCAGGTATATGCTATAGCTATGCAAAAACAACCTGACAAAGAGATTATTTTTCATGAGGAAAAAGAGGAACAACAGATAGAGTGAAAAATTGGGAGGTGATATGAACCCAAGGAAATTTGAGGAAATGGCCTTTGATAGGAGGAGCATTGTTTTTCATGATTTAAAATTATCAGCTAAGAATGAGAGTGGTAGATGGAGCATCTCAGAAACTGGAAAAAAGAAGTGGCTAGAAAAATATTAAGATATCTTGCAAGCATTAAGGACCCTGTTAGGGTTAATAATAATGTATTTACATTGATATTATTACAAAGGTTATTAGTTTCCCCTAGCTGTATTCTGATGGCATGAAGAAAGTGAATGCTTTGTTGTAGAGTTTTGGGAATTGGGGTTTAGTCCACCCTAATCAGGTCTTTGCATATAGTGAATTCAAACATGAAAGTGAAGCAAATATAACAAGAAACTGATGGGTAGGAAAAACTGGACAGGTCAAGCGTGTATAAGAATGAGTGAGGTGGAAAATTATTAGCAGTGGAATAAGTTGTTTAAACAATTTAAGTTTGTGGACAGTGAGCGGGTTTATGTGTAAATATGTACTTACGTAATTGGGATTATCCTCAACACAGTGTTTTCAACTTGTCACTAAAAAGTCTTTGTACATATATTACTGGCTGAAAGATTCTACCATGTGAATGTATTTAACCATCTCCCCTCCTTTGTAGTTGTTTCCAGCTTTTGTTATCCTAAATAACGCTGTGATAAACATTCTTGTACATAAATTTAAGAGCCACTAAGAAACAAAAAGACGATTGCTTTTGTTCTCAGTAACCCTTATTAGTAACCTAATATTACCTAATATTAACCTAATAACCTAATATTAATAACCTAATATTAAGGTAGAAACCTGAAATATTAATTTTTGCAATACTGACACCTTTGGTGTGGTAGCATTTTTAATTTGCATATTTTTCTTTAAAAAATTATTTTAAACAATTCATGATTAAATAAAACTCGCTTTTGAAGTTTGAAAAAAGAACATTGCCCGTAGTAGTTGGTTCAGGATGTAACTCTTTAAAAATATTACTTAAAATTAAAGTTTTAGAGTACTTTAATGGTAATCTATTCCAATTCTTTAAGATTATAAAGTTGTTGCTTGGAGAAATGATTCCTTTTTCTCGTCACATAATGATTTCCTTAAAGAGACTAAATATTAAAGATAATATTTTTTTGAAAAAGGCACAATTAGGACCCTTAAAAATATTAAATGAAACATGTCAAAATGATACTTAACTCATTAAACATTAAGGAATCAGTAAGATGTTATCACTGGTTCAAAGAACCATAAATATAATAAGACTATTAGGGATGGTGGAATACATTTATTCAATAGATGACAAACTGTTAAACCTGGTCAATATACACATAGTACAATAATCAACTGAAACTACACCAGACAGTTTACATTTCTAAGAATAGTCATTTGCATTACTTTAAATATTCTATAACTTAACAGAGCTGTAAAATAGTCCAAAGACAATGAAACACATAGGTAACCAGAAATTGTGCTAGCTAGTCAGGACACCCAATCATTTTTTCTTGTTTATTTATAAGTATTTTGCAATTATCTAGCATCTCACATTTCCCATTTATTAATAGAAAACAATGATTATTATTTATTACATGATAAAACTGGTCTCATTATGGTTGGCAGGAGTATTTAGGAAGATGCTGCAAAAATGTTACTTTACTATGTAGTACTCTTGTAATTTGCTTAGCAAATCTAAAGACAGACAGTCTTAAAAAGTTACTGAGGTCACAGGATGCCTAGATGCCTAGATGTTTCATAATGAAAAATCTCAGGTGAAACTTTGAAAAGTCTCTCTTAATTGCTATTCAGAGTATAGGAAACCAAACCCCACAAACTTTTCACAATTAGATTCCACTTGTGGTATCTAACAATTTGGGTAAATTCCTCTCTTCACAAGATCCCACAAATTTACTTAGTGCCTGAACCCACTAAGTCTGGAAGCAGATATTCCCCTGGAAGAACTTTGTAGGCATTGGCTCCAGGAGTGAAACCACCTTCATTCCATAACAGTGGTTTCTTATACCATTTTATTTTGTATGTTTTGTTTTTAATTGACAAGTAAAAAATAAATATATTCATGATGTACACACAACATTTTGATACATGTATACATTGTGGAATGTCTAAATCAAGCTATTGAACATGTGCATTACCTCATGTACTTATTATTTTTGTAGTGAGAACACTTGAAATCCACATTCTTAGCCATCTTCAAGTATAAAATGTATTGTTATTAATCATAGTCACTATGATGTACAATAAATGTCTTGAATTTACTCCTCCAGTCTATCTGAAATTTTGCATACTTTGACCAACATCTTCATAATTCCCTCAATTCCCAGCCTCTGGTAACCAGCATTTTACTCTCCATTTCTATAAGTTCAACATTTTCTACCCTCTACAAATTATTGGATTATGTAGCATTTGTCTTTCTGTGTCTGGCTTATTTCACTTAACATAATATCTTTCATGGTTTTGCAAATTACAGGATTTTCTTCTTTTGTATAGCAAAATTGTATTCCATTTATACACATCACATTTGCTTTATCCATTCATTTGTTGATGAATTCACATAGGGTGAATTTATGTCTTGACTACTGGGAATAATGTTGTTATGAGCACAGAAGTGTAGGTATCTCTTCAACACAACTATTTCATTTCCTATATATATATAGAGAGAGTGGTGGGATTGATGCATTACATAGTTATCCTATTTTTAATTATCTGAGGAACTTCTATCCTGTTTTCCTTAGTGGCTTGGCTAATTTACATTTCTACCAATGATGTGCAAGAATTTCAATGTCTTCACCTCCTCTCCGACACCTATCTTTCTTTTATGATAATAGTCATCCTAACAAGCATGAGATGATATCTTTTTTTTTTTTTTTTATTGAGACACCATTTTGCTCTTGCCCAGGCTGGAGTGCAGTGGGGTGATCTCGGTTCAACACAACCTCTGCCTCCCAGGTTCAAGTAATTCTTCCAGTCAGTCTCCCAAGTAGCTGAGATTACAGGTGCACACCACCACACCCAGCTAACTTTTTGTATTTTTGGTAGTGACAGGGTTTCACCATGCTGGCCAGACTGGTCTCGAACTCCTGACCTCAGATGATCCACCAGCCTTGGCTTCTCAAAGTACAGGGATTACAGGCATGAGCTGCTGCACCCAGCCCATATTGTTTTTAATTTGCAATTCCCTGGTGATTAGTGATGTTGAACATGTTTTAATATATCTATCAGGCTTTTCATGTCTTCGTCTGAGAAATAGGTTCTCTAACCACTTTTTAATTCTTGCTATTGAGGTATTTAAGTTCCTTCTATACCAGATATCAACCTCTTACCAGATATACGGTTTGCAAATATTTTCTCCCATTCTATAGGTCATCCATTCATTCTGGTGGTTGTTTTCTTTACTATGCAGAACTTTCTAGTTAGATGTAATCCAATTTGTCTATGTTTGTCTTGTTATCTGTGCTTTTGGGTCATATTTAAATAATCTTTGCTGAGACCAATGCCATAGAACTTTCCCCCTATGTTTTCTTTTAGAAGCTTTACAGTTCCTGGCCTTATACTTGAGTCTTTAATTCATAATTCATTTTAAGTACATTTTTATTCATGGTATGCACATACAGCCTAATTTCATTCTTCTCCATGTGGATATCCAGTTTCCCCCACACCATTTATTGAAGAGACTCTTTTCCTTATTGTGGTACCTTTGTCAAAATTCAGTTGAATGAAATTGCATGGAATAAATTCTGGGCTTTCTATTCTGTTCCATTGGTTTATCCGTTTTTATGCACTGTGCTGTTTTAATTACTATAGCTTTGCAGCATATTTTGAGATCAGGAAATGGGATGCCTCCAACTATTTTCCTTATGCTCAATATTCCTTTGGTTGTTAGAGTCTTTTGTGGTTCCATACAAATTTTAGAATTGTTTTTGTTATTTCCGTGAAAAAAAATCACTGGAATTTTGACAGGGATTGCATTAAATCTGTAGATCACTTTGAGTAGTATAAACATTGTCATAATATTAATTCTTCCAGTCCGTTAACATGGGCTTTCCATTTACTTATGACTTTTAATATTTATTTTATTAATATGTTATAGTCTTTAGTACCATGTGTTTTACCACTTTGGTTAAATGTATTTATCTGAATATTTTACTTTTTGTAGATATTGTAAATGAGATTGCTTTCTTGATTTGTTTTTCAGATAGTTCATTGTTTGTGTATAGAAATACTATAGACATTTGCGTGTATATTTGTAACCTGAAACTTTACTGATTTTGTTAGTTCTGAGAGTTATCGGATAAAAAATTTTAGGGATATATATATAATTATGTAATCTGTAAACAGAAACAATTTAAGTTGTTCAATCTGGATGGCTTTTTTTTTTTTTTTTTTTTTTTTTTTTTTTCTTTTCCACTTGCCTAATTTCTTGAGCTAGGACTTCCAGTGCTATGTTGAACAGAAGAGGCAAGGATGGACATCCTTGACTTGTTCCTGATCCTAGAGGAGAAGCTTTCAACTTTTTACTGTTCCGTATGTTGTCGGCTTTGAGCTTGTTGTAGATGGTCTTTATGGTATTTAGGTACATTCCTTCTGTACCTAATATGTTGAGATGAGAGTTTTCATCATGAAAGTATGTTGTATTTTGTCAAATATCTTTTCTGCATCTACTGAGATGATCATAGGCTATTTTCTGTATTCTGGTAATTTGTTGTATGACATGTATTTATTGTTTTGCATATGTAGAACCATCCTTACATGCTAGGGATAAATCCCACTTGATCATGGTGAGTGTTCCTTTTAATGTGATTTGAATTAGGTCTGCTAGTATTTCATTGAGAATGTTTGCATCTATATTCATCAGGGATATTAGCTTGTAATTTTCTTTTGTGTAGTGTCTTCATTTGGTTTTGGAATCAGGATAATTCTAGAATTCTAAAATGAGTTTGATATTTTCTTCTGCTCTTTAATTTTTTGGAAGAATTTCAGAAAGATTGATATTACTATTTTTTTTTTTTAATGTTTCTCAGAGTTCAGTGGCAAAGCCCTTTGGTCCTGGGCCTTTTCCTTCCTTCCTTCCTTCCTTCCTTCCTTCCTTCCTTCCTTCCTTCCTTCCTTCCTTCCTTCCTTCCTTCCTTCCTTCTTCCTTCCTTCCTCCCTCCCTCCATCTCTTCTTTCTTCTCTTTCTCTTCTCTTTCTTGCTTTCTCTCTTTCTCTCTCTCTTTCTCTCTCTCTCTTTCTCTCCTTCCTTCCTTCTTTCCTTTCTTCCTTCTTTCCTTCCTTCCTTCCATCCTTCCTTCCTTCCTTCCTTCCTTCCTTCCTTCCTCTCCTCTCTCTCTCTCTCTCTCTCTCTCTCTCTTTCTTTCTTTCTTGGAGTCTCACTCTGTCTCCCAGGCTGGGGTGTAGGGGTGCAATCTTAGATCACTGCAACCTCCACCTCCCAGGTTCAAGCGAGTCTCATGCCTCAGCCTCACAAGTAGCTGGAATTACAGGTTTGCCCCACCATGCGCAGCTAATCTTTGTAATTTTAGTAGAGACGGGGCTTCAATATGTTGGCTACGCTGGTCTTGAACTCCTGACCCCAAGCGATCCACCTACCTCGGACTTCCAAAATGCTGGGATTACAGGCGTGAGCCACTATGCCCAGTCTGGGCATTTCTTTAATGGGACACCTTTTGTTACTGCTTCAGTCTTCTTAATCATAACTAGTCTATTCAGGTTTTCTATTTCTTCATAATTTAGAATATAGTCTTGGTAGGTTACATGGGTTTAGGAATTTATACATTTCTTTTAGGTTATCCAAATTGTTAACACACACACACAGACACACACACACACACACACACACACACACATATATATATGTTAGCATATATATATAAAATATATAAATATACATATATATAAGTTTATAATGGCTTTATTAATAATTTCCCAAACAGAAAGCAGCCAAGATATCCTACAAAAGGTAACTGTCAACAAAGCGTGTTATATGTATGCAATCCAATATTATTTAGTAACAAAAAAATTATTGAGCTATTAAGCTACAACAAGATGTCAAAAATCTTTTTAAAATAATTTCAAATTTTATTTTAGATTCAGGGGGCACACATGCAGGTTTGTTACGTGAGTATATCGTATGACGCTGAGAATTGGGGTAAGATTGATCCTGTTACTCAGGTACTAAGCATAGTACACAACAGTTGTACAGTCTTTGATCTCCTTCTTCCCTGCCCCCTATTAGTCCCCAGTTTCTATTTTTTCCTAGTTTGGCATGTGGACACCCACAGATGGTCATAGCTCTGAGGTCAGGGAACAGGCAAGGTTGTGAGACATGGTGGCTCCTTTTTTGAAGCGGCAGAAGAGTAGCTACTATGTGAGGTAGAAGAGTGTATAGCCATGTCTTGTACTTGAGTTCTTCCATAGGAATGGCTATTTTTCACCTCAGTGGCAAGCAATGCTGGTATCCTCTGTGAAAACAGGCTACTTGAGACTGCAGTGTTTCCCAAGTGTGGTTAATATTGATAACCTTCACCTTTCTTCTTTGCTCCTTGCTATCTCCTGCTCTCTGAGCTATGCCAATCTTACCAAGAACCCTACTATGTAGATGTCATCAATATGCTTGCTCTACTGTGTTATTCCAGATTCCTTATGGACCTTTGAGCCCTCTTTGAGCTATTCTGTTTTGTGAATTGCTGTATGTATTTGTTTGTAGGGGGATGAGGCAGATATATTCTATTCCACTATCTTGGTGACATCAGAGTCAGATCTTTTTAAATAAATGGGCATTATACTCATCAGTTTGCTCAAAAAACATCTTGACTAAAAGGAGAATAGATTCTTATTAACCTAATTGCCATAAAAAGTAACAACACTTAGAGTTTCTGGATTTTGTGGGAATCAGTGAGACTCTGATATTATTTAAAATGTTTTATTTTACAAAAACAGAGCTTCTGAATTGTTAATAAAAGTGTGATAAGGAAGACAAGATTATTTTTCATAAAACCAGAAAATAGAACACTAAATCAAAGTCAACATGGCTATAAGGAACTAACTATAATAAATTCCATTTATGAGTTAATTCATGCTATGTAATTAATTCTTGTTCTGAAGCATCTTGGTTCAATAGTTTGTTTTTATAAAAGCTGTCTGCTTCTAGATAAAATGCAGCCTTGAAATTCTGACTCAGTCCACTGGTTTAATGTGAAAGTTATCTAAGTGATGCAAGCTCAGAAACCTGTACCCAAGGAGACCCACTGAAACTTAAACACATATTTTTGTAGTACCCAAGTTTAAATCACCTGCCATAGTCCCTTCCCATGAGGATCTGACACTGTCATTTTTTTTTTTTTTTTTTTTTTTTTTTTTTTGTGAGAGACACAAGCTGTTGTGTAGCACGTATACAGAACTTTCAGGCAAGTATCAGAGTTAAATTAAAACTATCTGTAGATAACAAGAATTTAATAAATATTATTAATTTATTACTGCTAGTTTTAAAATATGGAATGTGTGATGAGGGATCATAATAAGAATAATACAATCATCAACAAAATTTGTTTTCTTCTTTGGCATGCACAACAAAGATACTAAAGTCATTCCAAAAAAATAATTAGACAAAGTATCTCTAAGAATAATGATCAAGTATATTTTCAAAGACCTCATTGAATTTTACATCTGATGTATTAAAATTGATGAGTGTAACTTTGATGGAAAAACTATATATTGAGATATATAATATTCAGAAACATAACTTTTAAATATGTCAAGAATATCAGAGAGAGACTCTGTAAGACGAGAGTAGGCCTAGCTACCTGTATTTTTATAAAATGTCATGGGTAAGTCTGATGCATATCCCCAGTGACCTAGAAGATGCAAAATTCAGATGGAAGAAGTTGAGTTGTGGTTAGTAAATATTTTATATACCTGAGGGGGGTTCCAAGATGGCCAAATAGGAACAGCTCCAGGCTACAGCTCCCAGCGTGAGCGACACAGAAGAGGGGTGATTTCTGCATTTTCAACTGAGGTACTGGGTTCATCTCACTGAGGCATGTCGGATAGTGGGTGCAGCCCACTAAGCGAGAGCTGAAGCAGGGTGAAGCATTGCCTCACCTGGGAAGTGCAAGGGGTAAGGGTATTCCCTTTCCTAGGCGAGGGAAACCGTGACACATGGCACCTGGAAAATTGGGTCACTCCCACCCTAAAACTGTGCTTTTCCAAGGGTTTTAGCAAACGGCACACCAGGAGAATATATCCTGTGCCTGGCTAGGAGGGTCCCACACCCACGAAGCCTCCCTCATTGCTAGCACAGCAATGTGCTAGATCTCTTTTGTCCTGAGATCTAACTGCAAGACAAAAGCGAGGCTGGGGGAGGGGCGCTTGCCATTGCTGAGGCTTGTGTAGGTGAACAAAGTGGCTGGGAAGCTCGAACTGGGTAGAGCCCACTGCAGCTCAGGGAGGCCTGCCTGCCTCTGTAGACTCCACCTCTGGGGACAGGGCATAGCTAAACAAAAGGTGGCAGAAACCTCTGTAGATTTAAACGTCCCTGTCTGACAGCTTTGAAGAGAGTAGTGGTTCTCCCAGCACAGAGACTGAGATCTGAAAACGGACAGACTTCCCCCTCAAGTTCCCTGACCCCTGAGTAGCCTAGCCGGGAGGCACCCCCCAGTAGGGGCAGACTGACACCTCACACGGCCAGATACCCGTCTGAAATGAAGCTTCCAGAGGAATGATCAGGCAACAACATTTTTGCTGTTCAGCAATATTCTTCTGCAGCCTCTGCTGCTGATACCCAGGCAAACAGGGTCTGGAGTGGACCTCTAGCAAATTCCAACAGACCTGCAGCTGAGGATCCTGACTGTTAGAAGGAAAACTGACAAACAGAAAGGACATCCACACCAAAACCCCATCTGTACGTCACCATCATCGAAGACCAAAAGTAGATAAAACCACAAAGATGGGGAGAAAACAGAGCTGAAAAGCTGAAAATTCTATAAATCAGAGCGCCCCTCACCCTCCAAAGGAACGCAGCTCCTCACCAGCAACGGAACAAAGCTGGACAGAGAATGACTTTGACGAGTTGAGAGAAGAAGGCTTCAGATGATCAAACTTCTCCGAGCTAAAGCAGGAAGTTCGAACTCATCGCAAAGGAGCTAACAACCTTGAAAAAAGATTTGAAAAATGGCTAACTAGAATAACCAATATAGAGAAGTCCTTAAATGACCTGATAGAGGTGAAAACCATGGCACAAGAACTATGTGATAAATGCACAAGCTTCAGTAACCAATTCGATCAACTGGAAGAAAGTGTATCAGTGATTGGAGATCAAATGAATTAAATGAAGTGAAAAGAGAAGTTTAGAGAAAAAAGAGTGAAAAGAAATGAATAAAGCCTCCAAGAAATGTGGGACTATGTGAAAAGACCATATCTACATCTGATTGGTGTACCTGAAAGTGACGGGGAGAATGGAACCAAGTTGGAAAACACTCTGCAGGATATCATCCAGGAGAACTTCCCCAACCTAGCAAGGCAGGCCAACATTCAAATTAAGGAAATACAGAGAATGCCACAAAGATACACCTTGAGAGGAGTAACTCCAAGACACATAATTGTCAGATTCAATTGTTGAAATTGAAATGAAGTTGAAATGAAGGAAAAAATGTTAAGGGCAGCCAGAGAGAAAGGTCGGGTTACCCACAAAGGGAAGCCCATCTGACTAACAGCAGATCTCTCAGCAAAAACTCTACAAGCCAGAAGAGAGTGGGGGCCAATATTCAACATTCTTAAAGGAAAGAACTTTCAACCCAGAAATTCATATCCAGCCAAACTAAGTTTCATAAGTGAAGGAGAAATAAAATCCTTTACAGACAAGAAAATGCTGAGAGATTTTGTTACCACCAGGCCTGCCTTATAAGAGCTCCTGAAGGAAGCACTAAACATGGAAAGGAACAACTGGTACCAGCCACTGCAAAAACATGCCAAAATGTAAAGACCATCGATGCTAGGAAGAAACTGCATCAACTAATGGACAAAACAACCAGCTAACATCATTAATGACAGGATCAAATTCACACATAACAATATTAACCTTAAATGTAAATGGGATAAATGCTTTAATTAAAAGACACAGACTGACAAATTGGATAGAGTCAAGACCCATCAGTGTGCTATATTCAGGAGACCCATCTCACCTGCAGAGACACACATAGGCTCAAAATAAAGGGATGGAGGAAGATCTACCAAGCAAATAGAAAACAAAAAAAGGCAGGGGTTGCAATCCTAGTCTCTGATAAAATGTACTTTAAACCAACAAAGATCCAAAGAGACAAAGAAGGTAAAGGGATCAATTCAACAAGAAGAGCTAACTATACTAAATATATATGTACCCAATGCAGGAGCACCCAGATTTATAAAGCAAGTCCTTAGAGACTTACAAAGAGACTTAGACTACCACACAATAATAATCGGAGAATTTAACACCCCACTGTCAACATTAGACAGATCAACGAGACAGAAAAGTTAACAAGGATATCCAGGAATTGAACTCAGCTCTGCACCAAGTGGACCTAATAGACATCGACAGAACTCTCCACCCCAAATCAACAGAATATACATTCTTCTCAGCACCACATCACACTTATTCCAAAATTGACCACAGAGTTGGAAGTAAAGCACTCCTCAGCAAATATAAAAGAACAGAAATTATAACAAACTGTCTCTCAGAACACAGTGCAATTAAATTAGAACTCAGGACTAAGAAACTCAATCAAAACTGCTGAACTACATGGAAACTGAACAACCTGCTCCTGAATGACTACTGGGTACATAACGAAATGAAGGCAGAAATAAACATGTTCTTTGAAACCAGTGAGAACAAAGATGCAACATATCAGAATTTCTGGGACACATTTAAAGCAGTGTGTAGAGGGAAATTTATAGCACTAAATGCCCACAAGTGAAAGCAGGAAAGATCTAAAATTGATACCCTAACATCACAATTAAAAGAACTAGAGAAGCAAGAGCAAACACATTCAAAAGCTAGCAGAAGGCAACAATTACTAAGATCAGAGCAGAGCTGAAGGAAATAGAGACACACACAAAAAATCCCTTCAAAAAAATCAATGAATCCAGGAGTTGGTTTTTTGAAAAGATCAACCAAATTGATAGACTGCAAGCAAGGCCAATAAAGAAGAAAAGAGAGAAGAATCTAATAGATGCAATAAAAAATGATAAAGGGGATATCACCACTGATCCCACAAAAATACAAACTAACATCAGAAAATACTATAAACACCTCTATGCAAATAAACTAGAAAATCTAGACGAAATGGGTAAATTCCTGGACACATACACTTTCGTAAGACTAAACCAGGAAGAAGTTGAATCCCTGAATAGACCAATAACAGGTTCTGAAATTGAGGCAATAATTAATAGCCTACCAACCAAAAAGAGTCCAGGACCAGACGAATTCACAGCTGACTTCTACCAGAGGTACAAGGAGGAGCTGGTACCATTCCTTCTGAAACTATTCCAATCAACAGAAAAAGAGGGAATCCTCCCTAACTTGTTTTGTGAGGCCAACATCATCCCGATACCAAAGCCTAGCAGAGACACAACAAAAAAAGAGAATTTTAGACCAATATCCCTGATGAACATCGATGCAAAAATCCTCAATAAAATACTGGCAAACCGAATCCAGCAGCACATTAAAAAGCTTATCCATCATGATCAAGTGGGCTTCATCCCTGGGATGCAAGGCTGGTTCAAAATACACAAATCAATAACTATAATCCAGCATATAAACAGAACCAAAGACAAGGACCACATGATTATCTCAATAGATGCAGAAAAGGCCTTTGACAAAATTCACCAGTCCTTCATGCTAAAAACTCTCCATACATTTGGTATTGATGGAACGTATCTCAAAATAATAAGCGCTATTTATGACAAACCCACAGCCAATATCATGTTGAATGGGCAAAAACTGGAAGAATACCCTTTGAAAACTGGCACAAGACAGGGATGCCCTCTCTCATCACTCCTATTCAACATGGTGTTGGAAGTTCTTGCCAGGGCAATTAGGCAAGAGAAAGAAATAAAGGCTATTCAATGAGGAAAAGAGGAAGTCAAATTGTCCCTGTTTGCAGATGACATGATTGTATATTTAGGAAACCCCATCGTCTCAGTCCAAAATCTTCTTAAGCTGATAAGCAACTTCAGCAAAGTCTCGGGATACAACATGAATGTGCAAAAATCACAAGCATTCTTATACACCAATAACAAACAGAGAGCCAAATCATGAGTGAACTCCCATTCACTATTGCTTCAAAGAGAATAAAATACCTAGGAATCCAACTTACAAGGGATGTGAAGGACCTCTTCAAGGAGAACCACAAACCACTGCTCAATTAGATAAAAGAGGACACAAACAAATGGAAGAACATTCCATGCTCATGGATAGGAACAAGCAATATCGTGAAATGGCCATACTGCCCAAGGTAATTTATAGATTCAATGCCATCCCCATTAAGTTGCCAATGACTTCCTTCACAGAATTTGAAAAAACTACTTTAAAGTTCATATGGAACCAAAAAAGAGCCCACATTGCCAAGACAATCCTAAGCCAAAAGAATGAAGCTGGAGGCATCACGCTACCTGACTTCAAATTACACTACAAGGCTGCAGTAACCAAAACAGCATGGTACTGGTACCAAAACAGAGATATAGACCAATGGAACAGAACAGAGTCCCCCGAAATAATACCACACATCTACAACCATCTGATCTTTGACAAACCTGACATAAACAGAAATGGGGAAAGGATTCCAGATTTAATAAATGGTGCTGGGAAAACTGGCTAGCCAGATATAGAAAGCTGAAATTGGATCCCTTCCTTACACCTTATACACAAATTAATTCAAGATGGATTAAAGACTTAAATGTTAGACCTAAAACCATAAAAACGCTAGAAGAAAACCTAGGCAATTCAGGATATAGGCATAGACAACGACTTCATGTCTAAAACACCAAAAGCAATGGCAAGAAAAGCCAAAATAGAGAAATGAGATCTAATTAAACTAAAGAGCTTTTGCACAACAAAAGAAACTACCATCAGAGTGAACAGGCAACCTACAGAATGGGAGAACATTTTTGCAATCTACTCATCTGACAAAGGGCTAATATCCAGAACCTACAAAGAACTCAAACAAATTTACAAGAAAAAAACAAACAACCCCATCAAAAAGTGGGCGAAGGATATGAACAGATACTTCTCAAAAGAAAACATTTATACAGCCAACAGACACATGAAAAAATGTTCATCATCACTGGCCATCAGAGAAATGCAAATCAAAACCACAATGAGATACCATCTCACACCAATTAGAATGGCAATCATTAAAAAGTCAGGAAACAACAGGTGCTGGAGAGGATGCAGAGAAACAGGAACACTTGTATACTGTTGGTGGGACCGTAAACTAGTTCAACCATTGTGGAAGACAGTGTGGTGATTCCTCAAGGATCTAGAACTAGAAATACCATTTGACTCAGCCATCCCATTACTGGGTATATACTCAAAGGATTATAAATCATGCTGCTATAATGACACACGCACACGTATGTTTATTGCGACACTATTCACAATAGCAAAGACTTGGAACCAACCCAAATGTCCATCAATGACAGACTGGATTAAGAAAATGTGGCGTGTATACACCATGGAATACTATGCAGTCATAAAAAAGGATGAATTCGTGTCCTTTGTAGGGACATGGATGCAGCTGGAAACCGTCATTCTCAGCAAACTATCACAAGGCCAGAAAACCAAACACCACATATTCTCACTCATAGGTAGGAACTGAATGATGAGAACACATGGACACAGAAAGGGGAACATCACACACTGGGGCCTGTTGGGGGGTGGGGGGAGCGGGGAGGGATAGCATTAGGAGATATAACTAATGTAAACGACAAGTTACTGGGTGCAGCACACCAACACGGCACATGTATACATATGTAACAAACCTGCACATTGTGTACATGTACCCTAGAACTTAAAGTATAATAAAAAATATATAAGAAAAATATTTTATATACCTGACATTTTGATTGATAACACTGTACTATTATTTCTAATATAATTTAAATAAGCACTGCCAGGACTCTAATAAATATAGGAAAACAACAGACTATCTTGGACTTGGTTTTGATCAGTGTGTTATCTGTGGGTAAATACACATGATGGAGAGCATGGGCATTTAAATGTCTGTAGAAATTTCTCAAAAAGCATATAATTTCAAACGTATTCATATTAGTAATATTTCGCCTATATAAATTTGACCTAAAGCCAAAAGTATTTATATTAATAATATTTTACCTATATAAACTTAACCTAAAGCAGGCTGTCTTCATATTTGGGAACTCTTCCATGGCAACCCTTAAAATTATAATATATCAAACAGGCTAATTATTTCCACTATGTCTCTTTCTGTAATATGAAAGAATAAAATACTTTATGATTTTCTTGTTTTAAGCAAAAATATATACTTAAAATTTTATTTTACTTTAAAAAAAATTTAGGATCCAATTTTGGAAGACCAAATGAAGTTTTCAGAGTGTCTTTAAATAATAAAGATAAAATATCAAGTGCCAGAAAAACAATTTTTTGTTATGTATTTAAGTAAATGACAATAAAATAGTTTAAAATAAACACAGAAGTTATTAGGCTTGTAAATAAATTAGTTATTTTATAAATGAAAGAGAAGCATTTGTTCTTTAAAAAAAAATGAATTGTTCTTAAAAAAACATAAAAAAAAAGAACATGTAATAAAATCAACAAAGATTGCACAAAATTACCCTGGTAAACCACAGAACCTTTGCTATCTAGGGTTACATAGGACATAAGGAAAATCCTTTTATATTATAAGCAAAATAATTAATTGCCAACCCAAAGGAAAAAATAAAAATCAAGCAATTTTTCTAAGATTTTAATGTATTTCATAGATTATCTTAAACCTCCTATCTAATAAAAAGCTAAATAAAAGTTACTAAATAAATCATTTAAAATAGATAATGTATTTATTATTTAATAGTAGAGACCTGGTCCTGACAAGCAGCATGCTTTTTCTTCTCCCAGAATTTGTTTTTAACAATAATGTGAAAATTACACTTACCTCAGACATGAAAGATTACATTCTAGAATTAAATATGATCAGCTCTGAAAATTGTTGGATGAATGGGTAGTTATTGCTATAATTAACAATATGATTCATTAACATAACTATTTTGTACAGCTATAAATAGTTTTTCTTTACTTATGTAATGATTTACTAAATAATAGATGACTTTAAAAAGTCAATTCGCTAAAGGAAAATAGATATAGTTTTATCTATAAAGTTTCTATCTTCACTAAATCTGCCCAAGATAACAAGCTAAATTACAACTACTGAGCCATATCCTACACCCTTCAAATTGATGGTGCTGGGTGCAGAGGCTCATGCCTGCAATCCCAGCACTTTGGGAGTCTGAGGTGAAAGGATCACTTGAGGCCAGGAGTTGGAGACAAACCTGGACAAGAGAGTGAGACTGTTTCTCTAAAAAAGTAAATAAATAAATAACTGATCATATCACTGTACTGCATCCTGGGAAACAGAGCAACACCCTGTCTATTAAAAAAAACTAAAATTAATGGTATAGGAATGAGACGGGAGATTATAGCACCTCATTTTCATTTGTCAATGGATCACTTTTTTTAGAATGTTCAAATTTATTCATTTATATTGACAGATAAAATTTTACTCATTTTGTAGACCATAATGTTCTGAAATACATATGCATTGTGGAATAGCTAAATCTAGCTAATTATCATATGCATTACTTTACATAATTATCATTTTGTGGTGAAGACACTTAGTATCCACTGTCTTATTTTTCAAGAATACAATATATCATTGGGTAACTTCCTTGTAGTACAACGTAATACTTTTCTGATTTTAAAATACCTAGAATATGTTAGTTTATATTCCTTGTTTTCTTTTTTCTTTTATTTTCTAAGGAGATTGAAGTAAAAGATAAAGGGATTATCTTCTAAACAGAATCAATTCACTCATTTATTTGGAAGATAGAACATAAAAATGCAATAACTGTTCAATCGGTATAACCTTTTAGAAAACCTCAGAATTTTAAAAGCCCTTGAGATTACTGGATTTACTGACTTCTAATTACACCTGTAGGATAAGCAAATAGATGGTCATCATTACATTCCAAGATGTTAATAAGCACAATTACTGATTTTTGAAACATGTTTACATCACAGTGTAGAGGTGTAGAGCACTATACATTTTTCCAGCTTTGTTAAAGTATGACGGACAAATCAAAATTGTAAATATTTAAGGTATACAATGTGATGTTTTGATATAAGTGTACATTGTGAAATGAATAACACAATCAAGCTAATTAACATATCCATCACCTTACATAGTTACTTTTTAATTTTTTAGCTGAGAACACTTTAGACCTACTCTCTTGGCAAATCCCAAGTAAAAAATACACTATTATTAGCTATAGTCATCATGCTATACATTACATCTCCAGAATTTATTCATCCAGCATAATTGAAACTTTATACGCTTTGACTGACATCATACATTTTTGATTATATGATTCGTAAATAAAACTAGATACTTTGGAAACTATATCTTTCTTGAAACATGACTCTGAACAAAGTCTTAAATTGAAAGCAATTGTGTCTTTGATGTTTATGAATTCACACCTTTTTTATTCAATAATTTGTTCATCACTGTTTTTTAAATTTTATATTTCATAAACAATAATTTTCATTGAGGGTCTGTGATTCAGGTTGTCTGAATCACAATGCAGCTGTGTGAGGACAGAGACATAAGCACTAGTGTCAGATTATATAGGAAACACATTGAATTCTGGTGTGATCATCCAAAAATTTAGACAGAAACCACTGAACAAGGAACACTTTGAATTTTGATTAAAACTTTAAATCCAGGAATATTTATGATTTTGTATCAGTCTATCTTTACAGTGTAAGAAAATAGTAGAATTGTTTAATTAAATAAGGAATAAGAAAATGTAATTACCATAAACAAAAACATAAAGCAGACAGCACAGTGTCTGGCCAAAAGCAAGTGCTTAAGAATTGATAGAGATATTATTGTTACTCCCTTCAATTAACGTCCTAAAAATGCCTGAATAGTTGAATCCTATATATACCAAGGAAGAAGATGGGAAACATATTCTATGGCAACACTTCTGTGTTGAATTTGGATGCCTCTTCACACTTGAAATGCCTGGTGGAAAGCATGACTCATGACACACTAATTTGTATGGCTCATAAAGCAGATTATACTCCCAAAATAAAAACTTCCTTTTAACTAATATGTGATGAAACATTTTCAAGAAATTTGAAAAAAAAAAAAAAAGCCATATTACTTAAATCTAAAGGTAGGATTTTGTAATGTATGAACCAATAAGTAAAAACTGTGAGGCAGAGAAATGTACCTTTCCTTAATGTTTTAGTCAAGGTTCTTTAGAAAGACAGAAACAATAATATACATATATATAGGGAGAGAAAAATAAATATATGAGAAGGAAATTCTTAAGGGAACTGGCTCACTTGATTACGGAGGCTAAGTCTTGTAACAGGCCATTTACAAGCTGGAGAACCAGGAAAGCCAATAGCACGACTCAGACCAAGTCTAAAGGTCCAAGGGCATGGAGGCTGCTGGTCAAAGTCCCAGAGTCCAAAGGTCAAACAATCTGGAATTCTGATATCCAAGGTCAAAAGAAATGGGTCCCAGCTTCAAAAGAAACAGAGCAAGAACTCATCTTTCATTTGCCCTTTTGTTCCATCCAGACTCCTAGTTGATTGTTTAGTGTCTGCCCAAATTGAGAGTGGATTCTACTCAGCTTGACTTAAACAACAGTTTCCTCCAGAAACACCCTCATAGACACACCAGGGGCAACCTAATTATTTTAATCAAATGCCAAGTCACCTGGGTTTCCTTTCCAGCAGAGAGGCATAGGCTCAGTGACTACTGAGGCATGGAGAATAATTAATGCAATTATTGAGAATAAAATAATGCTTCACCAGCTACCCGCTTATCCCTTAATTCAGTCAAATTGACACCAAAAATTACCCATCACAATGAACAAACATTAATAATGGTTTACATGTCTAAGTATCTACCACTTGGTAACATTATGCTGTGCTAGCGTCTTCAAACATCCAAATGTAGGTAGATTTGAAAAAAACAAAAATTAATAATCATTTAATAGAATATAAATGTACTGTAGACTAACAAAATGTAAACCTTTGACTCTTTATACAGTTGTATAAAGTGCTTAATAGCAGGCAATTATGTGTTTCCATTCCTCCAAATTATAATCATTTATTTATCCCCTCTTGGAGAAACATCAACATTTACCCTCAATCTTGTTGATACAGTTTTCTATATTCCAAATGTTATTGCTGTAATATTGTCATAGATAACTTTAATGATTACTAAAGTAGATGTTCCAAATAATTAAGATAAAGTAATACAATTTATTTCCCAATATGTATGATGATTATTTATGGCTAAATATTGTTGGTCATTGGAAATTTTATCAATGTAGGCAGAGGGAACTAAGGATTTCCTCTTATGAGTTCTACTGATTTCCACAAAATATTTTCACCACATTCAAAGTAATTCTGGAAGGAGGAATCAGTCCTGTTCCTTGATGATAAATAACTCAAGTAATTATCAAATGATTGTGTGGCAAGCCCAAACTATATTTTACAAAGTACTTAGTTTCCTATTTTATGCATATATTTATAGCTGTATATACTTTAAAGAGAGTTTATCCATGTGTTTCTGATTCATTTACACTTAACCCATCTAAATGCTGTTTTAAAAAGCATAGAAAATTAAGTCTACGTTTATTTTTTGAGAACTAGGAAGACAGAGTTTGCTAGTTGAAAATTAATTCAAGAAAATATAAATATTTTAGGCTTGGCATAAGACATTTTCTCTTCTGGGAATTTGCAATAATTAGATACATTGTTTTTCCTTTTGTTCTTGAAAGCTAACCCACTGAATTCTTTCAGAAGGCTGAAATTAGACTGTGCTTCATAAGAAATCTCAAACCTGCAAGGATTTAGGATGATCCTATAGTAGGTATAATTAAGAAATAAAGGCATTAATTTCCATGGTGGATTTAAGAGTATACTACCTTCATTATTATTATTTTTAGCTTTAAACCTCTTTTTTTCTTTATTTATATAGAAAATAACAGGTACAATAAAAACACAGTTATGTGTTCTTAAGACCTGGCTAATTTGTAAATTTTTTTCTCCATGTTTTAATTCTTAGAAGGAGGTTAGCTCCTACTCTATCTGCTGTTACAATTTTATACAAGAATATATGGACACCACTTAAGAACTTTATTATAAAATTTTCTTCTTATTGAAATGATAAATTTTGTGCTCTAAGTACATTGTAATTTTCTGAGGAACAAAATATGAAAATTAGATCTAAAATGCCTATGAAATTGGAATTATTAGAAAGAGAATTATCTACAAATAATTCAAATTTTTTCACTTGCTGTCCTTGGTAAATGAATACAAAATGCACTAATATTGTTAGGTTTCCTTTTGAGTTTAAATATTAAATATAAAATTTTAAAGACAGTATTCAGCAGTGTAACTCTTATCATATGTCTTTTCAAATTTTTAGTGGTATCAGTATTATTTGATTACCAATTAAAATTATTCTATAGCACTTAAAGAAAAAAAATACCTAAAGAAGGTTATATGTGGAATATATAAGGTTAAAAACATACCAGTTACTGAGCACAGGTAATAAATATCATTAATGGCATCGACATCAATCATAATTATTCATTACATTTTTGATTGGCTTTAATATTTAATATGAACTCTATCATACTTTATTCCATTGCTGTCATATGCTTTAGTTATTATTACATAGAACGTTTAATAAAGAACAGCAATCATGAAATTCATTTGCAATTGGTAGAAGAAAATATATTTGTTTTCTATCTGGATTCAGTTAGAATTTAGATAATATATCATTAATGTCAACTTCGTTGGGATTCTGGTCACATCTGTGTTAGTTTCCTTGGCCTGGCTTAATTAATTACCACAAACATGATGCCTTAAAAAACATAAATGTATTATCTTGCAATTATAGAGTCCAGAAGTCTGAAATCATGTTGTCAGCAGTGCCATGCTCCCTCCAGAGTCATTAGAGGATAATCCTTCCCTGCCTCTTCCAGCTTCTAGTGTCTCCAAGTGCTCCTTGGCTTGGGTTTTCATGACTTGGATCTCTACCTTGGTCTTAGCATAGCCTTCTTCCCTTTGTGTCCTCCTTTTCTGTCTGTCTAATCTCCCTCTGCTTCATTCTCATAAGAATAGCTATCATTGGTCTTAGGGAACACCCAGGTAATTCAGGATGATTTCATTTTGAGATCATTAAGTTAATTATATATAAAAAGACCCCTCCATCCCCCACCCCAGTAAGGTCTTCACAGGCTGTAGGAGTGAGGCCATGAACATATCTTTTCGGGAAGACACTATTCAACTCACTACCTGTCAGTAGATGAGTGCACTAGGTTAACAGTTCTCTGGCTAGTGCAGAAATCAAAGAGAGATGAAAAGCAACACCAGCCTGGATTTTTGGCAACCGCTACCCGCTGTGTAAATCAGGATCCAGTTAAGACAGAGAAACTACACTGTAACTTGAATGGGAAAAAGCTAATATACAGAATCAGTTATTATAATAGGATATATGAATAATGAGAGATTAGCTAGTAAGAGTTAAAGACAACTCTAATGAATACTGTAAAGCTGTAAAGTAACTGTAAAGAAGAAGGCATTACTTTTATATTTGAGGCAGGGCGAAAGAGAACCCTTCCTCGTCAGGGCTGAGATCTGAACTTTGTTATAGAGGGCATGGCTGTGATCACTAAAAGGGAGAGAAATTGCTGTGGTACCAGGTATACCGGCAGAACTTGTTAGAGAGTTGCCTTTTAGCATGCCAGAAAAAGCCACTCATAAGTAAGTGTTATACCGGAGAGGCTCCAGTATGAAGCTATTGACTACCAGAGAGGTTTCAGAAGCCATGTTATGCAGGAGCTGAGTACTGAGGAAGCCATCTGCACTACAGGAGCTGGCTGCTGGGGAACTTGTATACAAGAACTCTCCAATGAAACACCCCAGAACCAGGAAGAAAAACTCTTTACTCCTACCACTTCTCTTAAGCATCCTCAACTGACAAAGCATAGCAGAGTGCTAGGTGGCCAAAAAAAAAAGAAAAAAAGAAAAAAAAATTAAAGAACAGCAGTCATGAAATTCATTTGCAATTGGTAGAAGAAATATATTACCTCTGTTTTCATAGAGCAAGCAATGAAGAGTAGATTTAGATATGAGAGGCAAAAGATTGATAAATGACAAATATTTGGAGAATAAAACTTGAATGAAACATGGTGTCTCATGCCTGTAATTCCAACATTTTGAGAGTTTGAGACCAGCCTGGCCAATATGGTGAGACCTTGTTTCTATAAAATACAAATTTAAAAATTAGCCGTGCATGATGATTCACACCTGTAATCCCAGCTACCCAGGAGACTGAGGTGGGAGGGTCACTTGTGCCCAGGAGTTCGAGTCTGCAGTGAGTCATGACCATGCCACTGCACTCCAGTCGGAGAGACCCTGTCTCAAAAAACAAAACAAAAAACGTAATAAAAATTAAAAATTTAAAACAGGAAACTTGAGAATATAATTGGGAAAACTAAATTTATGAAAGTCAATCATGTTTTATGTAGAGGTGAAGAAGAATTGATGGTGTGGATGGCATTTTCACAATCGAATTCTCTTGGTGAGTTCATGAAAAATGTATGAAATTTTTTACATGTCATTTTCTCATACATTTGGCTCATCATTTCTCATGAATTATTTCTCTTACATTTCCAATGTTTTATTTCAGACCTCCAACTACCTTTCTATAGTTTTGCAATATAAATACGTTTTAAAATCGATAGTCTTAAATTAAAACCTACCTGGCCATTTTCCCTATGTCTTCTGATGTCAAAAGGATGAGGAAATATGAGAACTATTTTATAAAATGAAGTCAAAAAAGAAACTTCGAGAAGCAAATACAACATGAAGAAAGACCTACAGGAAAGATTCAACTTGCAAACTCTTGAATTAAACTGGTTGCATAAAATGTAGTGCTGTGCAGGAATAAGCATTTAAAATTCTCACAAATAGCTGGACAAAATGGTCTAATTGTTACTATGTTTTGATTACGTGAAACCTAAAAAACTACAACCATAAGCCTAAATTTACGTATTCATATTTTTAAGTGCATACTGTAAAGTCTTAATTAAGTTGAAAACACGTATTTATTAAAATGATTATGGCACAGTTTCTGCCATAGTCTGGAAGTAAGAAAAATAGGAAATTTTATTTTTTACACATTAACTATATATCAAAAAACAGTGATAATAAAATAAACCCCTTGTGACTGAAAATGACTCACTTATAAATTTTTCTTTTAAATATTAATTTGCTGAATTTACCAAAAATGGTGACAGTTGATACTTTGTATGTGAGTAGAATTTGGGGTGTAAGCATTGATTTGTTAGGAAATAATCAGTTTCACTTGGCTTTCTAAGTAGTCTTCAGTGACCTTTACTCAGACAGATGGATTTGAGCACCAAGATGCTTTTCCATTTCATGGGATAATGAGCAGTTAGTTAAATGAGCTATAAAGTACATAGTAATTGTGCCAGAACAAATTTCATTGTTTAATGATTTTGATATAGCCAAAGAATTCATCATGTTCCCTCTTATTCCATTCAATTTAATGCTTCCTTTGTTAGTTCAAGGAAGAAATTTAACAATCATGAGCAAAGATAAATTATTTTTTCTAATTTTTTTAAAAGTCTTTGTGAACATTGCTGCACTGGACCCATGTGGAGATCTAAAGAGTGGAATACTCCAGGGCACAGTCATATCCCTTTAGCTTTATGTAAATCTGACAGAACTATGATATCCGGTATCTTCACCACTATCCGTATATGGCTATTTTAATTTAAACTAAATAAAGCATAAAACCTAAAATACGATTCTCCATTTGTACTAGATGTATTTCAAGTGCTTAGTAGATATATATTATCTGGCCATTACTGTATTGAATTATGTTCTATTAGATTCAACTTGCAAACTCTTGAATTAAACTGGTTACATAAAATATAGTACTGTGCAAGAATAACCATTTAAAATTCTCACAAATAACTGGACAAAATGGTCTAACTATTACTATGTTTTGATTATGTGAAACTTAAACATTTACAACCATGGGCCTAAATTTACTTACTCATATTTTTAAATGCACATTGTAAAGTCGTAATTAAGTTACAAATACATACTCATTAAAAGATGGATATGACACAGTTTCATTATACTAACATTAATATATTACTATAATGGCTATTATAGTTAACACTGCAGATTTAAATAATATTTTCAATAGCATGAAAATTTTTATTGGACAAGAACATTAAATCATGTTTTCATGCTTTTCCACCTATCAGAATTATTTTTTAAAACAAAACATTGGCCAAAAAATTAAATCTGTGGTAGTATTCTGTAAGCAATATAATATGAGTATCATATTAATGTAATGTTTTCTAAACAAGGTGATAGTGATTTTTTTTATACACATCATTTTACGTACTTTTGAAAGGGGGCATTAATGCAGAAAATATAACAATTAAGATATAATAATTATGATGAACAGAGTGTGAGAGTGAAATTTTTGTAATAATTTTATGTTACTCAAAAGCATTGATATCCTGTAATCCCAGCATTTTGGGAGGCCGAAGCAGGAGGATCACTTGAGCCCCTGAAGTTCCAGACCAGCCTGGGCAACATTGAGACCCTCATTTCTATTAAAAATAAATAAATAAATGATAAAAAATAGGAAAAACATGAAATACAAAAATAATGGAGATCGCTTTTTGGTTTGATCTGTCTTCCAATACCCTATTTACCAAGTTTGAAGAATAAGAAAAAAAATTGTAACACAGAAACCCAGGACACAGGATTATACAAACTCTTGGTTCCATTGTGAACTGGGTATTTGTCATTTTATAATGTTTCTATTAAAATTGATATACGTGGGACAAAGACTTACATATGAATTATCTTCATTACTCTGGATCATGACTCCAAGATGAAAGCCTAATATGTCTGGCAAAACTGTGTGAAAGACTTGTTTTTTTTTGTTTTTTTTTTTTCCTTAAAGGAAGGCCTAAATTCTAGGAGCAGGTTTCCAATTGCCTAGATTGATGCTTCCCATCTGAAAACACATACAAATTTTGAATCTTATAATTTCTGTGTGGATTGATTTGTGTTACCCAATAAAAGATATGTTGAAGTTCTAAACACCAGAACCTCTGAATGTGACCTTATTTGGAAATGGGATCTTTGTAGAGGTAACCAAATCAAGATGAGATCATACTGGCTCTGTCTGGGCTCTAAGTCCAATGACTGCTGTCTTTAAAAGAGGGTACTTTGGACACAGGCTGATCAGACATACAGAGGTAGTATAGCTATGTCAAGACAGAGACAGAAATTGGAGTTAAGCTGCCACAGGCCAAGGGTCATCAAGAATTGTTGCCAACCACCAGACACTAAATGAGACATGGTAGAATTCTTTCTTAAAGCCTTTGGAGGGAACAAGACTCCACCAACACTTTGATTGCAGACATCTAGCCTCCAGGAGTGTGAGAAAATAAATTTCTATTGTTTAAAGCTACCTAGTTTGTTGTATTAATAATTTGTTACGGCAGCCCTAGGAAACTAATGCATACTCTGGTAGTTTACAAAGACTGTACCACTGAGAAGCAAATGTGAAATCCTAAAAGTCACACAGTTTGGCCCATAAAAGACTTACTACCTATGGAATGTGCCTAATTAGTGGTATTTCTTTGATCAGGCCTAGCATCTCTCCTTGTCCTTGGTTGTGATGTAAGGTGATGTACTTGTCTCTGCTTATGGTCATTATCTGTAAACTATAGCAATTTAATAAATTCAGTGAATAATAAGAATCTAAATTAAATTAATTAAGTTGACCTGAATGAATATCATCTTGATATCTTTATTCTTTCCATTTATCTATTGCATCACTGATTTTGAAGCATTTTGATTTATAATTTTATTTCATTTTCACAAACACAGTATGAAGCTGGAGAGATAGAACACGCAAAAGAAAGTAGTCTGTGCATTCATTGAGGACGTAACTGCCATTTTATACTGAATATTTTCAATGAAAAATGCTAGGTGGAAAGAAGATTATTTTTTTACCTGAATCTCCATTTCCCAGATAGAAGAGAAGCTAAGTCTAGAGTGGTAGATGTGAATTTGAACTGTGCCTGCCTGTGACTCTATTTTTCTTTCTTTCTTTCTTTCATTTTTTTTTTTTTTTTTTTTTTGACACTTCATCTGGGAGTAAAGGTGGTTTATTTACTATGAATAGGCTATTTCTGCCATGAGTTCATGGGTGTTAAATGCATTTAACCTTTTCTTTAATAATTTCCAAATTACATCAAAATTTACTGATTCAATGTATAGAAAACATCCACTAATTTGGGAAATTAAAAAAGATATTTAAGCACAATGTATCCAGATTTCTTTTAAAATAATTCACCCACATAGGGAAGAGAGGAGAGGAACTAAATTTTCTCATTGGTTTGCTTTTATAAATTTCTAGAACAGAGATTACTATCTGTGGTACATTTGGCCAAAGAAAATTCAAGACTGAGCAAAATAAAAGTCCCTTCAGTGATTAAGATAGCAATATGCAGTGGTACAAAAGGATATTTAGAAGTACAACAAATAAACAATTTTCTCAAGAAGAGTAAGAATTAGTATTCTGGGCAGCTTTGCCACCCAGAGTGTTCATCAGAATATGATCAAATAATTCACATTTTTGTTTATTTGCCTGAAGCAGCTTACCCACCCTAAGAGCAATCTTGTAAAAAGCCGAAGTGCATATTTTATGCAATATAACTTCATACAAAACTGAAGCAAAGTGATCTCATGCAACACTGGATGGCAAACGGTGGGCTTTCTCTATATATAAAATAAATAGAAACAGAAATAGATGAAAAACAGCTGGAGTTCAGAATTATATGGAGTCCATATTTCCATGCACCTTTAGGTGTGATGTTATTTTGACTAAATGTTAGTATCCTCGAGGAACTTTCAGGTGCTTTGACTAATAAGTAGCTCCAGAGCCATCATAAAATAATGCACCGGGAAAGAATGTGCTCCACCCTAAAACTAAGTGCCCAAAATTCAAACAGTTTATTATGCCCAGAATGACTTACAAATAAAACATAAGTTCAGTTTTATAAGGCGACATAAAAGATTGTTACTTAAGAGGCAAACTGGTCTAGAAAGCTTTATTGCCCCCATAATTTATTATGGAATTAATCCATTGCATGTTTGCACCAGGTCAGCTCGCTGAAGGAAACCTGCATCTTATCGAAATCAGATTGAGAGGTACAAATTGAGAATCCCTAATGGAGTACTAAGCAGACTTCAAAAAGTCAAGCATATGGACTGTGTTATAGTTTCTGAATGGCTTCACTTGAGTCATAAAGTTAACCCCCACCTCTCCCCCAAAAAGCAGGGCTATTTTTCCTATCAGTCTGCGAATAATCTAGAAAGAAAAAATATTTTTTGTGAAAATACAAAAGCAAGTTATTTTGTTTCAAAATAAAGATTTCTTCAAAATGAGCTCTTGTTTTTCTATTCCTTTGGTTCCTTACTATCAGAATTCTGAAAAATATATTTGGATATCTCATCATAAAATATGATAGTTATACGAGCTAATACCTATGTTAATGAGCTCAATTTAGCCATTCTACAATGTATACATATTTCAAAACATCATGTTGTACACAATGAATATGTATATAAAATTTTTAATTAATAATCAAAAATTAAACAATATATTTATTTGTACAAAAATGTCAGAGGAAGTATGATAGGATATTTATTATTAGATCTTTAGAAAGATATCAATTACTTCTTCTTAAGATACAACAGTTTTATCCATCAAGACTTACTGACTGCAACCCTAAGGTGATATTTTATGGAATACTTGCTGACTGCAAAATGTCAGATCAATCACATATTTAAATGATGCTCTTTTTAACAAAAACTGGCATTATATGTTAGACAAAAGATCAGGTTAGTGAATCAGAAAAACTGAATTTGGATACTTCATCACTTATTAATCATCTAAGCTATCATAAAATTCATTATATTCAACTCTAAATTAGGAAAAATAATAACTACAAGCCTTCTGAAGGTTAAATGTCAGTGAGAGGGTCAAATCAGATTCAGTTTATGAAAATATTTACATCTGTAAATTGTACTAACCTATATGGCATTTTTATTAATAGATCTACTTAATCCACAAATCAATAATTCATGCAGCAACATTTAATACCATTTTAAACTTTCTAAAAAAAAGCATAAATCTTTAGTTAACAATGGTATCTTTTTCACACTTCAGTAATACCTAAAATATGTCATGAATACATTAAGTAAATAGTACTTCCTTCCCTAAATATATGCGATATACATACACAAATACAAACATTTATATCCACATGTATGTTAACTTTACATTTATAGATACCAGTAAAATCTAGAAATTGTGTCTACAAAAAATATACAAGAAATATGTGTATATAATAGCCAAATCTCCCCTATCAATTCTTTTTCCTAAAAGTGAGTATAAAATAAATGTATTTCTACTTTAAGCATTTTTTTCTCAAGTGTTCTGTTTTATTTTGGATATCGTTATACGTATTATGAATAAGACAACAGGATGACAGTATTAAGATAAATCACCATGTTGCAGGGCATTAAGATAAGGTAAGAGGGGAAGGTGTTTTCCTTTACTCTCAGGTTTACATCCTACTTTATCTTTGATATCCATTTCTTTATATTTTTCATTGTCAGTATTTTACTGACAATACATTTTGGTAGCTTTAACTTTCTTTTAACAATCATTTTTACTTATATTGATTTATAAAAAAAGAGTTTAGCCTTCAATCATGCCATGAAGTATTTTATGTCTTTAGAGACTTGAAAGTCCAGCAATTTATTTTTCTCTGTCTCCTATGTGCTACTGCAAGCCTGGAATTTGACCCATAACTTCAACTAAAGACCCCATTCACCTATCACTTTTCAAAATGTTTAACCAAACACTCTTCACTAGTCAAAAGTCAGCGATAGGAGAGCCTCCTACTGTGCATCTTCAGTGTGGTGTGGCTCATTGACAGCTGGAGAGACGGCTCTTGTTAAGCATATTTGATGTGCCCTGGTTTATGTCTCCTCTGTTTTACTGGAAAAGCCTTCAGCAGGTCACTGGCTGGGCCTTTACAGCTGAGTACTAAAGATGAGAAGTGTAAATGATGATTAAGTGCGGGCACGACTCTCAGATTTCCAGAGTCCCAGCCTCACAGGTGTTCATATTGCAGCTGGAACTAAGGTCTCATTTTATCAGAAGTTGAGTATCTACTTTAATTGTGGAAAGTGTAAGGTATTGACTAAAAGGCAGTGGTTTTGCTGATCGATGCTGATGTAGAGAAAGCTGGGAAGTTTAACAAAATGTTTTAGAGAAAATCTTCTGGAGCCAGTGAAGTATAAAGGAAAATAATGGCATACTGAATATGAGAGAAAAGAATAACACTAACATATCGACGGTGCATTGAGCAGTATAAAGAATTACACCAAGATGGTGAAGAATATGAATGCTTTCTTAGGTGATTTAGACAATTGATGATATTTCACTAGTAATGAAATTGTGATGGCTATTTTCAAGTATTTAGAAGGGCTGTCTATAGAAGAGAGGGATAATTGTGTGTGTGTGTGTGTGTGTGTGTGTGTGTGTGTGTGTGTGTGTGGCTGTGTGTGTGTGTTTGTGTGGGGGTGTGCCTGATTCCAGAGGACAGAATGTGGGCTAAACTGTGAAGATAATATGGCCACAGATCCAGTTCAAAATAAGAAAGAACTTCCTAGCCACTTGGACCATACACAAATGGAAGTTGGAGGTTATAAAGTCGCCATTATTGAAGTGTAAAAGTGAAAGTTGTGACTATTTTGTATGGTGGTTGGAGTGGCAATTCCTACATTGAATATGATTATGAATTGAATGAAATATGTGATACTTTGATGCTAATATTTAACAACTCTAATAGTAAATGAGATTTGAGTACACAGAGGAAATGTATTTTAGGCCAAATCCTAGGCCTAAAATACATAATAAATCCTTTCTTATTTACTCTTTCTTAGTAAATATGAAAGAATATAGTTTTGGGAGTTACCAGGAGTTAAATCCTGGTATCTATATATTGGTCACTTGAGAAAATCACGTAAATGCTATTATAGCTTTCTCATACCTAAGTGAAAACTGGTATCAAATTGTAATAGTGGGGGATTAAATTACTGGAAAGTTGATTACATTATAAGGACAGTGTCTAGCATAAAATAAACATTTAATGAAAGCTACCTAGCAGTACTACTTTCATCTAATATGTTTTGATATGTCATATGACTTTCAGTGCACCACTACACATGACATTTTACTCATGTAGCTGGTGCATGTGTGTGTGTGTGTGTGTGTGTGTGTGTGTGTGTGTGTGTGTTAGCTGGATCCACCTCCCTTTCTCTTTCCTCCATCATTAAACGCAAGCTCTGGTTATGCTACACTGGCATCATGGAAACAGTCTAATCTCCTAAACTCTTCCTTTCACTCCCACTCCCAACTTGGTTTGAACTTTTCTCTCAAATTACATATTGGGCTCAATAATGCAATGCTCTTTTCAAATCTCCCTAGCTGACTCATCCTTTGAATATGAAAAATCACTAAACATATACTGAATCATTATATTAGTTTGAAGATTAAATCCAATTATTTAATAACAGAATTATGGATTTTTCTGGTATTTGCCCTTAACAATAGAACCTCTGTTTTTGTTGCAACATTAGCTGGTCTTTTCCATTCCACTAAACAGGCATGTTTGCCTCTTCTCCGTTAGTCCTCTGCTTGATGCCTTGAAGTTCTTACCTACACCACTCAGCTACTATGAGAACTGCCTTCTTTATTTACTCAGCCTAACCCTCTCACTCTAATACTTTCTGCAGAACACGTTTTCCAAGACGCCTTTCCAGATAAACACCAACCACAGACCACCCTGCTCATAAGTTGATGCATATCTTGTTTTACTGAATTTATGTCTGCTCCTAGAGTATCTGCATAGTTTTCCCCAGAATCTTTTAATATATACTTTATTTTCTCTATAATTCTTATTATTGGGTAATGTATGCAATAAACACCATACACATAGCTGAGACTAAGTCTCTTAAATATTCACTGACCTTTTATTTGTGAGAAGTACTGCATTTTATAATTCATGATAGGATTATAAAATTTGAATCTGTAAAAGCAAAGCAATTATGAATAAAGGAAGTGGTTAAAGAAAATTTGATAATGTCTGAGAATGTAACAAAATATTAACTTATAAATGTATGTATGCATGTCTGTGTGTGTCTGCAAAGAAGGAGATTGTTCATATTACACAGAAAGAATATATATTCTTTATTAGCATGCAATTTTAGGTCTTTCTCAGGTAAATACAAAATAAAAGTTATTACAGACATGTTATATATGGTGTTTGATGGTAAAGTAACTCCTGCCTAAAGAAAATAATTGTCTTTCCTATTTTAAACTAAATTTTGTTATAGCTTCTAGCACCTGATTTTTTTTTAAGTACAGGGAAATTAATTTTTTTGATAATGTTTAAGTCAGGAAAATTTGAGATGAATATAAAACATTGTCCAGGAAGAATCACTATAATTAGTAAAAAGTATGTGTACAAGAAATACTCCCCAAAGATGTCCACGTCCTAGTCTTTTAGATGTGGGCTTATGTTACCTTACATTGAAGAAGAGTCTTTGCAGATGTGACCAAATTAAGGAACTTGAAATGGATAGATTAGCCTGCATTATCCAGGTGGCCCAGTGCAATTGAAGAGTTCTTAAAAGAGTTAGAGAAGGAGATGGGAAGATGAAAGCAGGGAGTTGGAGGATGTGATTTAGATTTAAAAATGCTATTCTGCTGGCTTTGAAGATGGGGAAGGGGGTCATAAGCCAATGTATGCAACCAGCTTCTAGAAGCAAAAATGGAAAGGAAACAAATTTTCCCCTAGAACCTCCAGAAGGAATGCATCCCTATTGAGAGCTTGATTTTGGCCTAATAAAACCAATTTTAAACTTCTGACTTCACGAATAGTAAGATAACAAATTTCTGTTTTTTTAAGCCACTAAGTTTATGGTAACTTATTACAGCATCAACAGGAAAGTATTACAAATGCTAGCTAAAGATTTTGTTGTGATAATTAGCTCCTGTACAGAAGTTTAGAAATAAGTCGACCTAAAATTATTATTCAGTGGTGAAATTTGCCTTATGAAGAAATTGTCAGGAACACAGGAAAAAAAAAAAAAAAGATGAAGCAAAAAATTGTGTTTCTTCCTCATTTAGATAAGTCTGCCTTTGTAAGCTGTAGCAATGGCTGGCTTCATAAACATGTGGCCTGTCCAGTCATACAGGGCCCAAATTTACAAAGGCCATATGCTTGTGTAAGTGCTCTGTTGTCATTTTTAAAACTTTAAACAATTCTTGAATTAGGCAACTTGAATTTTCATTTTGAAATGGCCCCTGGAAAGTATGTGATTAATCCTGGCGGTAGTCTTACTGTTTTACAGTAATGTCAATACAATATTCACTCAGAAAGACAAGAATTATAAGTCACAACAAAAAATAAATAAAAGGAAAAAAACAAGAAAGAGAAAAAGAAGAAAAACAAATAAATGCAACATCACTATAAAATATTCTGTATATATAACCTCTCTCCCCTTCTAAATCTTTATGCAGCATTTATGTAACCAATAATTATGATAGTTCAGTCACGGCCACCTTCTATGTAGTGGAGTTAAGAAAGTAAAATGTATTCTGGACTTTCAATTCAATATGCATATACTGGACTACATAATATTGTGATATAGTTAAAATACTACAGAAAAAAACACCATAGAACAATTGTATAGCAAGTAGAATTAGTATTTTCAAGGCTATGAGATGCCATCCTAGGAAAATAATTACAAAATTTGAATTAATGAAAAATCCATAAAAACAATCAATCACAATAAAATGAAATCAGTAAGGAAAGTTAAACCTGATGATATTTGTGTAAGATAAGTAACATTATAAGTAAGATAACTATACATTACAGAACCACTTATCATCAAAAAAAAAAATTTTTTCATAACCAACTTTACCCTATCATTATATAAAAGTTTCCTGATTCCTGAAATCCTAAGCCAGACTTAAATCCTAACTATTAACAATGAAAGACTATTGCACATTAGCCTTTCCTTTCTGGAATCTATGTTAATCCAAATAAAATATTTAAATCAGCAGGTCAAGCAAAGATTCTAAATATGGAATAGCAATTTATAAATTATATATTATATATAATTCAAATATATATATATTTGAATATATATTCAAAAATATGTGCAAACCTATTGTTTCATTTGTTGTATAATTAGGAAAACAATGCATAAGTTAAGCTAATAAGAAAAAATATTCCTTCAGAATATATACTAGAAAGTTGCATAAATAATAGCAACTTATTTTAGGGGAGAGGCTATAAAACAGAAATCACAAAAGTACAACTTGTTAATACTTAAAACCAACCTTACTGACATAATTAATAAAGCCCCTTTGCAAGGCTATCAAATGAAAGGAAAATATTGTATTTGGCTGAACCCAAAACAAAGCTAATACTTCAAAATATTGCCTAAAATAGTATTTGAATTGAAAAATCATTGAATTGAGGATAAAAGGTCTGTGTTTGATGGCCAGGTATCTTTCTGTGTTACTTGAATGGTCTTTTTTTTTTTTTTTTCTCTGACTTTTAATTTTCTCATCTACAAACAAGAAATCTAGACGAAATCATTTCTAAGGTGTTTTCCAATTCAGTTCAAAATCGCTTCAAAGAAAATTTTCCAAAGAGAAAGTTGTTGCTTCTATGACTGGTTGAAGGTTAATAAACCATGGGAGTGAAGACCTTGCTTTTCAAATTCTATCACCTCTTAGATGAGAATAAATTTAAACGTTTCTCAAGTCCAGAAATGATCTAAGAAAATACACTAAAATTTAAGTTCCATGGACATACCTATTGTGTCAATAATTTAGACTCATGCAAAAATCTGATTCATATTAATAAGTAAAGAGTTGCTATTTGGTAAAAGATAATTTTCTGTTAAAATTGAAGAATAGTTTAGTTGCTTGACTTTTCATACCAATGAAGCCTTAGTTTAACAATCAACATCACGTGTTATCAGAAGTCTAGTGTCAAACTGACAGATTATTTATTTTTCTAACCACAGGCAGGAAGGATGTTTCTAAATGAATTATTTATAACTCCATCTTGAATAAAATGTCTTTTTTTTTTCCTATTTAAAACAACTCTTACAAAAATGTTTATTTGAGTTTAAGAAGCAGTTTACAATTCCCTACTAAATAAAGCCCACGTATTTTAGCCTGTCATTCAAGAGCCTACACAAACTGGCGCCAACCTATCTTTAGAGCTTTATCACCTACTACCTAGTTTGACACATCCCGAACTTCTGAAACAATTAACTTGCTAAATATGTTTTGTGTTTTCTGCTTACCTTCTTTGTTCAAGCTACTCCTCTTGCCATAAATACCTTCCAAGTCATCTTTGCATTTCCAAGTCTAATCTACTTCAGGTCTAAGATTTAGTGCTGAATCATAAATAAAAACATTCCAGAGCTAGAGCTTGCCTACATATCCATCTTCCTTTACCACATCAGTGTCAGAAATCATCTCAATTTTTTTTTTTTACAATTCTAAGATAATCTCTTCAAAATATCCTTAAGCTTATTTAGCACATCGAAATATTTACTTAAAAAATGTTGTACACATTTAGCTCTCTGATGTGTTTGAAAGCTTCTTGAGACAAGAAACCATAATTTTAGCTGTTTTATTTTCATGTCATAAAGTGTTTCTTAGTTTGAGAATATGCACACCCAAAATAATACATGAATGAGGATATAACTTGTAAAAAGAACGGAGGGGGTCTTGTTGATTTAATTCTATAATAACAATATTATAGGGTGAAGTGGATAGTCTTTTAACATCATGGTTCTATTATAACTGCTTGTACAGTCTTAAATTATTCAATATAACTGCTTTTAATTTTTAGGATGTCCTTAGAAGATTTCATGTGAAAGTAAGAAATAACCAGATAAAACATTACCTTTTGAAATTCTTACAATCCTGGAACACAAGTCATTACTCTTTAGTTCCCCTTTCCCCAGACTTTTCCCAAGGCTATAATAATGTTTTATTATTTATAGAGAGATTTATATTTTCAAAGCACTTTAGAGCCATTAATTTGTAAAGCCAAACAACATACAGTAGAACAAGGTAAGTGTGATTAAATGCATTTGACAGATAAGAAAACAGCGATAATGCCAAAGTAGTCTTTTCACAGCCAGTGACAATCTGGAGTTTCCTGCTGTAATTTGTCCCCTGTAAAAACAACAAAACAATATAACTGATTTTATTTATTTTATTCTCAATCCTTCATTTTCATAGTCAGAGTTAGGAGCAAACTTGTGTTATTGATCTTTACTTCAAAAACATGACTAATTATAAGGTAAAGTTTTCAAATTTCTTTATCGTAACTGTTGAGTAAGACCACCATTCTGTTTTTAGTTTAGATGTGTGAAAATACTGTAATCAAACAGGTTAATTCTTTAAACATCACTTAAAAAGTAATAGTAGCTGGATTAATCAAATGAAATCTATAACTCCATTTTATAGTATTGGTCATTTGTATTGAGTTGAAAACAATTTTTCCAAAAGACTTCTGATTTTTTTAACTCTAAAATTAAGAACAAATACATATCTAGTTGATAAAAATATCACATATAAGATGCATTTATCTTCAGAGATATAAATCTTTGCCAAAGATAACTTTTCCTGTCAGAGTTCCAGGTCCCCACTTGTCAATGCAAAATTGATTTGAAAGTAGATTTTTTCCTTTTATGTTCAAGGTTGTGATTTGGGACATTGTGATGATAAATTATTTAAATTCATTTTCTCTCTACTCTTGCACCAAACAAATCTCCAGAGAAATTGTCTGTCCCTAGTCAGGGTCTCAGGAAAGTAATGTTATTTTATCCCAGTGGGGATGAGAGTTTTTCAACTTTATTTATGGCTGGCATTTTTATGCTTTTGACTCATACCGCCACTCTCTCACTATGAAACTATTCGTATTTCCTGAGAGAGGTTAAGATAATTTACTATTGCTGAACATATTTTTTGCTTACACTGATGCAAAGAATTAGACACATGACTCCTGTTAGCATCAATTCTAATGATCCATAATGTAAAAATCAGGACTTTGCATAAAAAGCATCTGCTTCCTTTGATTCAAAACCAAAAAGTAGGGTGGGGCCAAGACGGCTGACTAGAACGCTTGGCATTCGGAGCTTCCCATTGGAGAATAAAAAAAAAAAAAAAAAAAAAAAAAAAAAAAAAAAAAAACAGAATAAGCATTCACCCGCAACCAAGGTATCCAGATTCTCTCATCAAAATTGACTAGAAGGCTGACTTGACCCACAGAAAGAAGGAAGAGCAGTGTAGTGCGGTTGCCCACCTGAGAGCCCCAGGGAGAAGGGGAACCCCCTCCCTCCAGTCAAAGGAGGCAGTGAGTGAGCAGGCTACCCAGCCAGGGAAACTGTGCTTTTTCCATGGAACTGTGCAACCCATGGATGAGAAGATACCATTCGCAAACTCAAGCCATGGGGACCGAGTATCCCGACCTCAGATGCACAGATTCTTACAGCCTCTCAGCTGGAATCTGCTTAAGCCTACTGAACTCCTCTGGAAAGGGGTGACAAGCACCAGCTGTGGCTGCCTGCTGTCTACGCCTAAGCTGTTTGAGCTCCTGCAGGGAGGGGCAGCACTGGGACTCACAACTGCATAACATGCTAAGCTCCCTGGGCGGTGGAAGGGTGGCACCCACTTCTATAGCTCTAGGTTGCAAGCTTGTCCCCACAGCCCAACACACCAGTTGTGGCCAGAGTGCCTCTTCAGGCCTAACCCAGATCCATCCTTCTTCAGTGGTGGGGGAGGGGCTTCCATGCAGCATCTCCAGTAACTCAACCAGAGGCTCAGGGAAAGAATTTGGATCTTCCTGGGCCTGAGGCCCAAGGGGAAGGGGTGGCCACAGTCTCTGTGGACCAGCAGACTTAGCTTCTCCTCCTGGTATTTCTGACGAATCCAGGCAGCCCAGACAACTGAGCTTCCCCTCAGTGAAACACAACCTCTCTACCAAGGAACAAAGTGCTTCATTAAATGGGTCCTGCTCCCCATGCCACCCAACTGATTGAGACCCACCAACAGGGGTTGTTGGACACCCTTTAACAGGGATTGTCGGACACCAACTAACAGGGGTTGTTGGACATTCCTACTGTCATCAGGTTGGTGCCCCTTGAGGTCAGAGTTTCCAGAAGAAAGAGCAGACACCCATCTTTGCTGCTCTCCAGCCTCCTTGAATGAAATCTCTAGGTACGGCAGCGAATCAGATGAATAAGGCCTGAAGTGAATGTCCAGCTTACTGTAGCAGCCCTACAGAAGAGGGGCCGGACTATTGAAAGAAAAGCAAACAAGCAGAAAGTGGCAATAGCATCATCATCAACGACAACAAAAACCCCATCCAAGGGTCGGCAGTTTCAAAGGCTGAAACTAGACAAACTCACAAAGATGACGAAGAATCAATGAAAAAATGCTGAAAACCCAAAAAGCCAAAGTGTCTCTTCTCCTCCATGATAAAAGCATCTCTCCATCAAGAGCATGGAACTGGACAGAGGATCAGATGGACAAATAAACAGAAGTAAGCTTCAGAAGATGGGTAATAAAAAACTATAATGAGCTGGAAGAGCATGTTCTAACCCAATGCAAAGAAGCTAAGAACCTAGATAAAAGGTTATAAGAATTGCTAACTAGTGTAACCAGTTTAGACAGGAACATGAAATACCTGATGGAACTGAAAAACACAGCACAAGAACTTTGTGAAGCATACACAAGTATCAAAAGCCAAACTGACCAAGTGGAAGAAAGGATATCAGAGTCTGAAGACGACCTTACTCAAATAAGACACACAGACAAGAATAGAGAAAAAAGAATGAACAAAGCCTCCAAGAAATATGGGACTTCATAAAAAGTCCCATAAACCTATAATTGATTAGAGTTATCAGAAGCAGACAGAGAAAATGGAAACAAGCTGGAAAACACACATCAGGATAGTATCCAGGAGAAATTCCCCAACCTATCAAGACAGGCCAATATGCAAATACAGGAAATACAGAAAACACCATTAATATATTCCACAAGAAAGTCAACCCCAAGACACATAATCATCAGATTCTCTAAGGTTGAAATGAAGGAAAAACTGTTAAGGGCAACCAGAGAGAAAGGCTAGGTCCCTTAAAAAGGGAAGCCCATCAGACTAACAGCGGACCTCTCAGCAGAAACTCTACAAGGCAGAAGAGATTAGGGGCCAATATTCAACATTTTTGAAGAAAATAATTTTCAACCCAGAATTTCATATCCAGCCAAACTAAGCTTCATAAGCAAAGAAGAAGTCCTTTCCAGACAAACAAATGCTGAGGGATTCCATTACCACCAGGCCCGTCCTGCAAGAGCTCCTCAGAGAAGCACTAAATATGGAAAGGAAAAACTGGTACCAGTAACTGCAAAAACACACCAAAATGTAAAGACCAATGACACTACGAAGGAACTGGTAGTGCATCAACTACTGTGCAAAATAACCAAATAGCATCATGATGAGAGGATCTAATTTACACATAACAATATTAACCTTAAGTGTAAATGAGCTAAATGCCCCAATTAAAAGACACAGACTGGCAAATTGGGTAAGGAGTCAAGACCCATCAGTGTGCTGTATTCAGGAGACCTATCTTATGTGCAAAGACACAAACAGACTCAAAATAAAGGATGGAGGAATATTTACCAAGCAAATGGGCAGCATAAAAAGCAGAGATTGCAATCCTAGTCTCCAACAAAACAGATTTTAAACCAACAGAAATCAAAAAAGACAAAGAAGGGCATTACAAAATGTTAAAGGGAACAATTCAACAAGAAGAGTCAAGTATTCTAAATATATATGCACCCAATACAGGAGTACCCAGATTCATAAAACAGGTTGTTAGAGACCTGCAAAGAGACTCAGACTCCCACACCATAACAGTGGGAGACTTTAACATCCCACTGTCAATATTAGACAGATCAATGAGACAGAAAATTAACAAGGATATTCAGGACTTGAACTCTGCTCTGGATCAAGTGGACCTGGTAGACGTCTACAGAACTCTCTACCCCAAATCAACAGTATATACGTTCTACTCATTGTCATATGGCACTTATTCTAAAATTGACCACTAATTGGAAGTAAAAGACACCTCAGCAAATGCAAAAGAACAGTAATCATAATAGTCTCTCGGGCCACAGTGCAACCAAATTAGAACTCAGGATTAAGAAACTCACTCAAAACCATACAATTTCATGGAAATTGAACAACCAGCTCCTGAATGACTCCTGGGTAAATAATGAAATTAAGGCAGAAATCAAGAAGTTATTTTAAACCAATGAAAACAAGGAGAAAATTTACCAGAATCTCTGGGACACAGCTAAAGCAGTTTTTTTTTTTGTTTGTTTGTTTGTTTGTTTGCTTGTTTGTTTTTTGTTTGTTTGTTTTTTTTGTTTTCTGAGATGGGGTCTTGCTCTGTTGCCCAGAGCTGGAGTGCAATGGTGTGATCTCGGCTCACTGCAACCTCCACCTCCTGGGTTCAAGTGATTCTCCTGCCTCAACCTCCCAAGTAGCTGGGATTACAGATGCATGCCACCATACCCAGTTAATATGTATTTTTAGCAGAGACAGGGTTTCACCATATTGGCCAGGCTAGTCTCAAACTCCTGACCTTGTGATCTCCCCGACTTGGTGTCCCAAAGTGCTGGGATTACAGGCATGAGTCACCATGCCCAGCCTAAAGCAGTCTTAAGAGGGGAATTTATAGTGCTAAATGCCCACATCAGAAAACTAGAAAGATCTCAAATTGACACCCTAGCATCACAATTAAAAGAGCTAGAGAGTCAAGAGCAAACTAAACCAAAAGCTAGCAGAAGAAAAGAAATAACTAAGATCAGAGAAGAACTGAAGGAGAGAGAGAAACGAAAAACCCTCCAAACAATCAGTGAATTCGGGAGCTGTTTTTTTGAAAAAAATTAACAAAATAGATAGAGCACTAGCTAGACTAATAAAGAAGAGAGAGAAGAATGAGATAAACACAATAAAAAATAATAAAGTAGATATCACAACTGACCCCCATAAATATAAACTACCATGAGAGAATACTATAAATACCTCTGCACAAATAAACTAAAAAGTATAGAAGAAATGGATAAATTCATGGACACATACACCCTACCACGACTAAACCAGGAAGAAATTGAATTCCTGAGTAGACCAATAACAAGCTCTGAAATGGAGGCAGTAATACATAGCGTACCAACCAAGAAAAAAGCCCAGGACCAGATGGATTCACAACTGAATTCTACCAGAAATACAAAGGGGAGCTGCTACCATTACTTCTGAAACTATTCCAAACAATTGAAAACGAGGGACTTCATTTTATGAAGCCACCATCATTGTGATATCAAAACTGAGAAGAGATACAACAAAAAAAAGGAAACTTCAGGCCAATATCCCTGATGGATATAAATGCAAAAGTCATCAATAAAATACTGGCAAACCAAATACAGCAGCACATCAAAAAGCTTATCCACTACAATCAAGTTGGCTTCATTCCTGGGATGCAAGACTGGTTCAACATATGCAAATTAATAAATGTAATCCATCACATAATCAGAACCAATGACAGAAACCACATGATTATCCCAATAAGTGCAGAAAAGGCCTTTGATAAAATTCAACATCTATTCATGTTGAAAACCCTCAATAAACTACATATTGATGGAACATATCTCAAATTAATAAGTGCCATTTATGACAAACCCACAGCCAATATCATACTGAATGGGCAAAAGCTGGAAGCATTGCCTTTGAAAATTGGCACAAGAAAAGGAGGCCTTCTCTCACCACTCCTATTCAACATTGTATTGGAAGTTCTGGCCAGGGCAATCAGGCAAAAGAAAGAAAGAAAGAAAGAAAGGGTATTCAAATAGGAAGAGAGGAAGTCAAGTTGTCTCTGTTTGTAGATGACATGATTGTATATATAGAAAATCCATTGTCTCAGTCCAAAAACTCAAGTTGATAAGCAATTTCAGCAAAGTCTTAGGATACAAAATCAATGTGCAAAAATCACAAGCATTCCTATACACCAATAATAAAGAGCCAAATCATGAGTGAACTCCCATTCACGATTGCTACAAAGAGAATAAAATACCTAGGAATCCAACTTACAAAGGATGTGAAGGACCTCTTCAAGGAGAACTACAAATCGCTGCTCAAGGAAATAAGAGAGGACACAAACAAATAGAAAAACATTCCATGCACATGGATAGGAAGAATCAATATCATGAAAATGGCCATTCTGCTCAAAGTAATATACAGATTCAAAGCTATTCCCATCAAGCTACCATTGATTTTCTTCACTGACTTAGAAAAAACTATTTTAAATTTCATATGGAACCAAGAAAGAGCCTGTATTTGCAGTTACCTCCTCCACTGAAGGCTTAAACCCCTCAACATCATCCATGAGGGTTGGAATCAACTTCTTCCACAACCTCACTAATGTTGATATTTTAGCTGCCATTCATGAATTACAAATGCCCTTAACTGGACTCTAGAATGGTGAATCTCTTCCAGAGGATTTTTAATTTAATTTGCCCAGATCCATCAGAATAATCACTATCTATGGCAGCTAAAGTCGTACAACATGTATTTCTTAAGTAGTAAGACTTGAAAGTCAAAGTTACTCCTTGATTTATGGGCTGCGGAATAGATGCAGGCATGAAAACAACGGGAATCTCCTTGTGTATCTCCATCAGAGCTCTTGGGTGACCAGATGCTTACGTAATGAGAGGTAGTAGTATTTTGAAAGGAGTTTTCTTTGTTGTTGTTGTTTGTGTTTTGTTGTTGTTGTTTTGTTTTGTTTTGTTTTGTTTCTCTGAGCAGTAGTTCTCAATAGTGGGCTTGAAAAATTCAGGAAACTATACTGCAAACAGATATGGTGTCTTTAGGCTTTATTGTTACGTTTTTAGAGCACAGGCAGAGTAGATTTAGCATAACTCTTAAGGAACCAAGGATTTTTGGAATGGTAAATAAGGATTGGTTTTAACTTAAAGTCATCAGCTGCATTAGCCCCTAACAAGACAGCCTGTCCTTTGAAGTTTGAAGCCAGACATTGCCTTCTCCTTTCTAGCTATGAAAGTCCTAGATGGTATCTTCTTTTAATAGAAGGCTGTTTTGTAAAAATCTGTTGTTTAGTGTATTTACCTCCATCAGTGGTCTTAGCTAGATCTTCTGTATTACTTGTTGCAGCTTTTACATCAGCACTTGCTGCTTCACCTAGTACTTTTATGTTGTGGCAATGGATTCTTTCCCTTAAATTCATGAACCAACTCTGCTAGCTTCAAATTTATTTTCTGCAGCTTCCTCACCTCTCTTAGACTTTATAGAATTTGAAAAATTAAAGAAAAGTTAAGGCTTTACTCTGGATTAGGTGTTGGCTTAGGGGAATGTTGTGGTTTGTTTGATCTTCTATTTAGACCACTACAACTTTCTCCCTATTAGCAATAAGTTTTGTGTTAGGCCATTCTTGTGTTTCTATAAAGGAACACCTGAGGTTGGGTATTTATAAAGAAAAGGGGCTTAATTGGCTCAGGGTTCCGTAAGCTGTACATGTATGGCACTAGCATCTGCTTCTGGTGAGGGCCTCAGGAAGCTTCCAATCACAGCAGAAGCCATGGCGAGCCAGCATATCACACTGAGAGAGTGGGAGCAAGGGAGAGAAAAGGGGGAGATCCCAGACTTTTAAACAAGCAGGTCCCATATGAACTAACTGAGCAGTAACTCACTTACAAGGGAATGGTGCTATACCATTTACGAAGGATTTACTCCCATGATCCAGCCATCTCCCACCAGGCCCCAGTATTGAAATCACATTTCAGCATGAGATTTGGAGAGGACAAACATCCAAATTATATCAAGGGTGTTTTGCTTTCTTATCATTCATGTGTTCACTGGAGTAGCACTTTTAATTTCCTTCAAGAACTTTTCCTTTGTGTTCGCAACTTGGCCAACTGGCTGGTACAAGAGGCCTAGTTTTCATTCTATCTTGGTTTTTGACATGCCTTCGTCACTAAGCTTAATTAGTTCTAACTTTTGACTTAAAGAGAAAGACTTGTGACTCTTCCTTTCACTGAAACTCGTAGAGGCCATTGCAGGTTATTAGTTATCCTAATTTCAATATTGTTGTGTCTCAGGGAACAGAGACCTGAGGAGAAGGCGGAACAGCCTATGGGTGGAGCAGTCAGAACACACACAACATTTATTGATTAATTTTGCTATCTTATATTGGTGTGGTCCATGGTTTATGGTAGTACAAAACAATTAAAATAGTAACATTAATGATCACTTGGCACAGATCACTTATAACACAATAATAATGAAAATACTTGAAATACTGCAAGAATTACCAAAATGTGACAAAGAGATACTAAGTGAGCATATGCTGTTGGAAAAATGGTGCTGACAGACTTAGTCAATGCGGGTTTCCCACAAATCTTCAACTTGTGGAAAATGCAGTATCTGCAAAGCGTAAGATAGTGAAAGGCAATAAGCAGGGTATATCTGCACCTGCTGCTTTGCTACACACCTGTACCCTGGCTCTTGAACTCCTTCTAGAATCTTTGAGAACTCGGGTGTTCAATCCTTTCTCCTCTCTGATACTGTTCGTTAAACTTGTGCTTGCATAAAAACAAACAAACAAAAAATTAAAGATCTTCTGCACAGCAAAAGAAACTATCATCAGAATAAACAAGCAGCCTATAGAATGTGAGAAATTTTTTGCAATCTACCCATCTGACAAAGGTCTACTGCTCGGAATTTACAAGGAACTTAAACGTATTTACGAGAATAAAACAACTCCATCAAAAAGTGGGCAAAGGATACGAGCAGACACTTCTCAAAAGAAGACATTTACACAGCCAACAAACATATGAAAGAAAGCTCAGCATCACTGACCATCAGGGAAATGCAAATCAAAACCACAATGAGATACCATCTCATGCCGGTCAGAATGACAATTACTAAAAGTCAGGAAACAATAGATGCTGGTGAGACTTTGGAGAAGAAGGAACGCTTTTACACTGCTATCAGGAATGTAAATTAGTTCAACCACTGTGGAAGACAGCATGGCAATTCCTCAAAGATCTATAACCCCAAATACCATTTGACCCAGTAATCCCATTACTGAGTATATACCCAAAGGATTGTAAATCATTCTACTATAAAGACACATGCACACATATGTTTACAGAAGCACTCTTTACAATACCAAAGACTTGAAGCCCACCCAAATGCCCATCAATGATTGACTGGATAAAGGAAATGTGGGGTACATATACACCATGGAATGCTATGCAGCCATAAAAAGGAATGAGATCATGTCCTTTGCAGGAACATGGGTGAAGCTGGAAGCTATCATTCTCAGCAAACACAGGAATAGAAAACCAAACACCGCATGTACTCACTCATAAGTGGGAGTTGAACGTTGAGAACACATGGACACAGAGAGGGGAACAACACACGCCAGGGCCTGTTGGGGGATGGGGAGTGAGGGGATGGAACTTAGAGGACAGGTCAATAGGTGCAGTAAACCACCATGGCACACATACACATATGGAACAAAGCTGCACGTCCTGCACATGGATCCTGTTTTGTTTGTTTGGTTTGTTTTTGAAGAAATAAAGAAAAAAAAATGTTTGCATATGCCCATATGCTCAGGTGCTGATTCACACACACAACACAAGAGGGGATTCAGGAATTTGGGCAGAAGATAGAGCCAATCCATGTGATTTTGGTACCAAATGATCATCTTTATCAAGCAAGACTTGAATTGGATATTGAACCCATACATTTTAACTCTTCTGTTAATTCTCCTATTGAATTTATTATGTACATCTAACAAAAACACAAAGGTTTATAACAAATCATTCATAAGAATATGTAGATTTGATCCAAATTATTCATATCCTTCAAGAAAAATTCTTACTTTCAATTCCACACTTTTTTTGGTTAATATGACTTCAGTCATATTTCATATATGCAAAAGAGTTACCAACACTTACAGCACTATCACAGACCTAGGGTGCCTAAGAAAATAACTTCCTTTAAAATGACTGATACTGGCACCTCTGTGTAAAAACACAAGGCTCATCCTCTGAAGCAACCAGCACAGGTTAAACTTTTAATGCTTTCAATCTACTCTCCTTTCAAGTATCTTGAGGGAAGTAAGAGTGTAAGGGTCAAACATACATCTGAGTTTAATTATAGGACACTGTATTGGGATACCTCTGAGACCTTTTTTCTTTCAAGTAACAGCATATGTTATGCTTAAAGGTGGAAAGGTTATTTTCTACCTCCACATCACTGGAAATCCAGACTTCTTACTGCATTTAGATACTTTGATGTTTTCATTGAGTTGGAGTTACTAAAGAAATTGATTTAAGAGAGACTTCTGTTTTAGCAACATGATTTCTTCAAACAGCAAAATAATTGGCAACTGGCTGGCTCAAATAAGGTCTTTAAAAAGAGACACAAAGGGATGTCTATTTTTCCAATCTTTACAATGTTAGTACAATCCTCCATAAGTCTGTCTCTAATATGTTAAAGAAAGTAAAGTTAATGAGCACAGATGAAAATTCACTTTCTTCAGTGGATGTATGAATATATATACATGCATATATGTGTGTATAAAGTAGAATGGGAATTGTATGAACTACACAGGTCTCTTGAAATTGCATATGCTGCTTAGTGACTTTAGTGTTTGTTTAACATCTGCTTTCATTACATAGTAAAATCCATGAGGCACTAATCACTAAAGATTACCTCTAGGTAAAGTAATAATAACACTCTGACCTATCCAGTTAGTGTTTCCATTTGCTTATACCATATGGTGATATTTTTTTAAATGCAAGGTGGAAATGAAACAGCATCTGGAGAGCATTCTTCCCCCATCTCAACTATACCCTTCTTCCATCACCTAAGCACAAAAGTGCATTGTGTTGAAGTTTAAATATACCCACTCATTTCTTTTTGTTGACTGTCTACAGTGTGAAGACTTAGTACATAGATTTATTTTCAAGTGAATTCTAAAGTACATGGTTATAGGCTCTAAATAAAATAAGCCGCTAAAATAGAAGCTATTTCTCATCCTATTCCTGCAGTGACCAGACAAGTTCCAACAGTTAATTTTGAGACAAAACAATATAAAGGTCTGTAAAAAGAGACATAAAGGAATGCCTGTTTTTCCAGTCTTTAAAATCATAGTACAATCCTCTATACTTCTGTCTTTAAAATGTTAAAGAAAATTAAATAAATGGACAGAGATGAAAATTCACTGTCTGAAGTGTATATATCATATATATGCGTATGTGTATATATAGAGATATATATACATATATATGTAGAATGTATATAAGTATAATTTGATTTAATGTACCTTTTAGTATTTTTGTTATTTTTCTTTATAATGAACTTTTAATTTTAGAGTAGTTACAGATTTACAGAAAAATTACAAAGATAATATAGAGACTTTTTATGTATCTCATACTCAGTTCCTCCTATTATTTATATCTTAAATAAGTATGGAACATGTCTTACAATTAATGAAACAATATTGATATGTCATTATTAACTAAAGTCCATACTTTTTTCTAATTTTTTAGTTTTTAACTTAATGTCCTTTTTTTTCATTTCAGAATCTCATCAAGGATACCATATTGCATTTAGTTAGCATGTCTCGTTAGGGACCTCTTGGCTGTGACCGTTTCTTAGACTGTCTTCTGGGTTTTCATAACTTTGACAGTAGTGTTCAGTATTGCTTAGATATTTTGTAGAATATACCTCAATTGCAATTTGTTTCATAGTCTTTTGATGACCAGACTGGGGTTACAGTTTCAAGAGGTAAGACAAGAAGGTTAAATTGGCATTCCTACCAAATCATATCAAGAGTACATCTTATCAATATCACTTATCACTGTTGATCTTCACCTTGATCACCTACAAGGCTGAGGAGGGGTCTGTCAGTTTTCTTCACTGTAAAGTTACTCTTTCCACCCCTCACCATTTGTACTTTTTGGGAGGAGGTCGCCACATGTCACACTTAAGGAGTAGGGAGTTATATTCTAACTCCCTATTGAGGGCAGAATATTTACATAAAATAATTAGAATTCCTTTATATGGAAGATTATTTTAATTCTAATTTCTTTATTTCTTCAACCATTGCATTGTATCAGTATGGTCACATATATATTAATTTTATACTTTAAATTATAATCCAACCATTTTTCTAGTTTTGGTTACTGTTAGTTTTTTAAGTAGCTTCTGTATCCCTTTGACATATACCCTGTGTGTATAGGTCACTGCTATGTTTGTTGGGACTACAAGATGCTCCATCAGGATCATCTTGAATATGTTCCTTCACTTAAATCAGACATTAATCCAGGAATCCCTGGTTTCTTTTATTGGAATATGGTAATAGAAAAAAAAAATGGCACTAGGCAAGGTTTTGGTTTTGGTGAGGAAATTTAGATACATATATAATGGAATCTTGAGTAATCTACACACTAACTCCTTTTTTGTTGTTTATATTTAAGTAAGCTATTATACTTTACCTCTAGTTTAAAAGTGATATATCAGAAGTTATATTCTCTGTTGCAATAAACATATTTGGTATTGACAAGATAAAGATGGAGAACAATTTTTGATATCACAACCTATGCAAATTAATGTACTCTTATGACCATTTTAATGTTCAATCATGACTTTTTTTTAGTTTATTGCTATCATGGAAATGAAACTTTCTGATTTATGTGAGGAAAAGCAAAAATTAATTTTTAAAATGTTTCATGATTGGTGATCCTAAATTGAAACTACTTTGAAATTTTGAATAATAATACAACCATTAAGAAACTGCAAGCCATGTTAGGGTATGTTATAAATATTTTATCATTTCAAGTCACCACTTTCTTTTCTTTTTTTTTGAGACGGAGTCTGGCTCTGTCGCCCAGGCTGGAGTGCGGTGCCCGGATCTCAGCTCACTGCAAGCTCCGCCTCCTAGGTTCACGCCATTCTCCTGCCTCAGCCTCCCAAGTAGCTGGGACTACAGGCGCCTGTCTTGTCGCCCGGCTAGTTTTTTGTATTCTTTAGTAGAGACGGGGTTTCACCGTATTAGCCAGGATGGTCTCGATCTCCTGACCTTGTGATCCGCCCGTCTCGGCCTCCCAAAGTGCTGGGATTACAGGCTTGAGCCACCACGCCTGGCCTCAAGTCACCACTTTCATGCCTATGTTTCTAGAAGTAAATTGCCATCGACATCACCATTGTAATCAATGCTATAAATAAATTCTACTGAGAAATTGAAAAACATTTTATTTATTGTTCAGCACAGTTGGAAGACAGGAAAATAATTATATACAGAGATAAACTCATCTAGCATGAACTACGTCTTTGTGTCACCCCAATATTAATAATTTGAAATTTTAACCCCCAGTGTGATGACATTAGGAGGTGGATCCACTGAGAGGTTTTTAGATCATGAGGTTTTAGATCATGATCCCCTCATGAATGGGATTAGTGCCCTTATAAAAGAGACTCTGAGGCCGGGCGCCTGTAATTCCAGCACTTTGGGAGGCCGAGGTGGGCAGATCACAACGTCAGGAGATGGAGACTATCCTGGCCAACATGGTGAAACCCCGTCTCTACTAAAAATCCAAAAATTAACTGTGCATGGTGGTGCGTGCCTGTAATTCCAGCTACTCGGGAGGCTGAGTCAGGAGAATCGCTTGAACCAGGGACTCAGAGGTTGCAGTGAGCCGAGATCGTGCCACTGCTCTCCAGCCTGCCAACAGAGTAAGACTCCGTCTCAAAAAAAAAAAAAAGAAAAAGAAAAAAAAAGAAAAAGAAAAAGAAAAGGGAAAAAGACTCTGAAAACTTTACTAGCCCTCCTTCCACCATGAGAGGACACAAAGAAAGGTTGGAAGTTTGTAAACTGAAAGAGGACCCTCACCAGAACCCAGCCATGCTGGCACTCTTATGCCAAACTTCCAGCCTCCAAAACCTGGGAAATTTTTGTTTATAAGCCACCCGGTTTATGGTATTCTGTTATAGAAGCCTAACCGACTGAGGTATCATTTTTTTTTTTCAACAAAGTCTACTCCATAAGCATCCTGGTTGCCAGCCATACCCAATTTACCTTTTCTAATCTCTTTTTAAAATGTATAATAATTAAATTTCCCTCTCACATAGAACTGCAAGTGGTGGACTGACATTATTTTGTAAAATTCTGTGTAAAGTACATTTTGCATTTAAGTAGAAGGTCTTCTGAATTACTTAACATATTCTGTTTTTTCCCCAGCCCTAATGTGGTTATTATTAAATTAGGAAGCATTTTAAAATAACTTAGACATTTATGTTTTGCTTAGATCTTTTCTATTATCTTTTATTATTTGATCCTAATGTCTATGGGGTTATTGAACACTTTTTATAGAGACTTTTTTTCCATATGAAGAAACGAAAGCTCAGAGTTACTAAGTAATTTCCTGAGGACTTTAAGTAGTATTAGTGATAATTTTAAATTAGTGATAATTTCAGAACCCCCTTGAAAGCTCCCCAAGAGTTCTTCTCTTGGGAGAAATAGTCACATGTCTCTACCAGGGCATAGAGCAGTCTTTGGATATGAGAAAAGGGAAAACTTTCCTCTGTTCTCAGAGTTAACACAGGAAGACTGAAGGCGTGGCAGATTCTGGCCAGCATGAAACTTAGACTGGAAGGTACTCAGTGCTTGCTCAGACTGAAGTGCTAGCAGAAGGGGGCAGGCAGAAGGAGAGAGTGGCTCTGTATATATAAACTGAAAAGGGTTGCCTAGCTAAAATAGGTTTTAAAGTGGAATTCTAGGGCATAGATAAATGAAGTATTAGAATAAGGCATTTTTATCCTCCTTTTGGAGAAATCACAGCCTAATTACCATAGTGACATAGCAAGTCACAAAAATATTTTTGTTCTGTAGATAGAGCCACCCAAACACCACATCACCAGCCATTAGTGATGGCTCATGTTTAGGTCCAAATTATCTAGTGATGTAACAAGAACCACATAAACTGAGCTACATCTGTGTTACAACAGATATTTGTGCTATAAACTGATAATATAAAATTTCATATGCTTAAAAAATGCCTCTGAAATTCAAATTAATGTGTCCATTGTGTCTCACAGGTATGATAAAGTTCCTTACATAGGCATCTGTATTAATGTAAAACTTTATCCTTCAAGACAATTTCATTTAAAGGGAGAATAAAGCAGAAATTGAAGATCAAAACTTCAGTTTAACCTGAGTAGACCTCAGTTCATATAGATAGATAGATGATAGATAGATAGATAGATAGATAGATAGATAGATAGATAGATAGATAGATTTGTTGATGTAGTTTGAACTTGATACAGTTTTTCTTCTCTCACTGAAATCTTTTCTTCACTATATCACTTTTAAATCTAGCAACAACTGTACATTCCAAAGTAATTTTTTTCAGTCGTATAAGTAATAATTCCAATGTCCCTATTGCTAGTGTTATTATGCATTCTATCAAAAGGGTAACATTAATATGAATCCAACATTAGAGAAAATAACTTGAACTATTTTATTATAGGAGACAATCATCAGTTTGTCTTCTCATTAAATATGAAAACTGTGGTAGCAGTGCCATTTTATATTGGGAAATTTAAAAATGAATCTCTTAAAATAATTTTTATTTGCAGAATCTCTCTCACATCCTTTCAACCCCGAATATACTAAAAACATACAGGTATTGAGCATCACGTCAAGCAAGGCCAAGAACACATAGATAAATGAGGCACCATAATTACTCACAAGGAGATTCTAAACTAATGGGATGAGAAAATGAAAATAAATCACAAGGGTGAATGCAGCTTTTAGAAAAAGACAAAGGCATGGAGGCAAAGCTCAGGATTCAGATCCAGAACACTGTGAAGTACAAGTCTTATCAATCATTACCTTTTTATTTATTCAATGCAATCACCCAGAATATTGAATTTTAGTTGACCCTTCTGCAAAATGGGCTTTTATGTGGAATCAAAGGAATACTTTTTATATAGCCCAACATAACTTGAAAAATACTGCAAAATACAAGCTGATAGATTTTGAAGGATGGATGGTAACTTTATTCAATTGTTAATGATAAGGAATGCATTATATCTGCACAAGTGTGCATTAATTTGCTAAGAAAGTGGTAGTGGAAGCTGGAAGACTTACAACTGCAGAAAGCAAGAAAGAAGACATTTCCAGAGTAGAAAACAGTGTGGAAAAGGCATGGAGAATGTAAAATGTAGGCTGTGTCTGGGAACACAGTATGATTGTATTCAGGCAGAGAATGTGGACCACAAATACTGGGTTAGTGGAAAGTCACTTGAAAAGATAGGTTCGGGTCATGATGCTAGCTAGGGCCTTACGTACATGAAGAAATAATCTCAATGCAATTTTCAATATGATAGGTAACAAGGAAGTGATTCATGAAATAGTGACACAATCTATTCTGAATAGAAGAAAGACACAACTAACAGCAACATTAAGGTTGGATTGGAGTTCAGAGAAAACAGGGTGGAAGAGGATTACAATCACATGAGTGATGTTGAACTACAGTAGGAACAGTGTGAATGGTACAGCTACTGAGTGAGAGACCCTGATGACTCTGAAATTCCAATTATTAGTGAAGGCCTCATTCCAAACAGCTAGACCTCTTTATTTAACCATGAAATATAAATTTTCAACTTGTGATCTTAATAGTATCTCAAATTCAACATTTTTTTTTTATTCTCTAAATGTGTTTTTTCCACCATATAACCACTGTTTCACCCCTAGATTTATTCATTCAATTGTCCCCACAAATGTTGAAGCCAGAATTTCCTATTTTGGCTAAAGACATCTGCAATGCACCCAGCTTCCTTTATAAGAAACATTGAATGAGATATTCCTTAAGTTTTACATCCAGTAATTCACTATGTCTGGTCCCTTCCTTCTTGTAAATGTCTTTGCCGTCTGAACCCTCCTTTTCCCTGTAGGCCACTGTCTTGAATTTGACTTTTATCATTTATCTTCTACATTATTGCAAGTGTTTTCCTGACCCCCCAGACTTCTTAAATCTTTCTCTTTCTAACTTAAGTTTATTAAGATACAATTTAAAATAATAAATATTATCTCTTTTAAAGGGGGTATATAGTTCAATGTTTTTTACAAATTTATATAGCTATATTGCCACCTCAGAAAATACAGTATATTGCCATTAGTCTTCATACTCAGTTGTGTAATGCCCTCCTCTTAGCCTCTACCCTGGCATCATCTATTTTAAATATGTTATATAATAATGCACTCTGCATTGCTGTCAGAATGCTTTTTCTAAAATAAAAATCTCTTTGCTAAAAGACTTCAGCGAGTGACTTCCCATTACATTAATGGTCTATGCATTAGTATGTCTGCTAAGACTCTTCATGATCTGATACCAAGCATCTCTCCTGTCTCGTACTTACCCGCGTCCATCATGTACAACCTCTTCAGTCCTTTCATGCTTTCTAAAATATTGAGTTTTTGTTAATTTTGGCCTTTAAACTATACCTCTTCTTTATTAATTTTATTTTATTAAAAAACAGTGGTTGTTCTATACATCATTAACCTACCATAGTCTGCCTTTAAGTAAAACTATACTACATCTTAATTTAGATAGGCATTATTCTTATTTCTCTCTTCTTGTTTGCATTATTATTGTCATGTAATTTATTTTTACATGTATTAGAAAGCTTCTAGGAAAAATTATTTTTCTTTAAATACTTAACTATCTTTTAAAAATAATTTTAAATGAATTAACTATTTTATGATCGCATATATCTAGTGCTATTTATTGTTCTGGTAGTTGTGAATTTCAATCTGATGTCATTCTCCTTCAGCTGCAAATATAATTTTTATATTTCTTGTAGTACAAGCCAGCTGCTGATTTTTTTTCATCTTTGCTTGAATTAAAATGTCTATTTGGCATTCAATTTTTGAAACTTTTTTCCAGATATAAAATTCTATTTTTATTTTTTTTCTCTTATTACTTTAAAGATGTCATTTCACTATTTTGGGTGTGTGTGTGTGTGTGTGTGTGTGTGTGTGTGTTTTCTGTTGTTAGTTTGCTTTGCATTGTTTCTGATGGGAAGGCAGCAGTAATTTTTTTACAGTGTATATAAGGTGTTCTTTCTTCTGGTGGCATTTAAGATTGCCACTTTATGATTATTTTCCAAAATGTGAGTCTAATGTGCTTTGGATTTGATTTATTTTATTATCCTGCCTGTGTTTTGTTGTGCTCCCTGGATCTGTGCATTGATATATTTTTTATTCAATTTGGAAAACTCTTAGCTAGTATTTTTTAAATATTGCTTTTACTTCCACCTCTTCTATTTTTTGGACTCCTGTTATACTAATTATATTAGACTAGTTGTCTTATATATATTGTCTCATTTATGGAGGATTAGTTCCTTCCTTCCTTCCTTCCTTCCTTCCTTCCTTCCTTCCTTCCTTCCTTCCTTCCTTCCTTCTCTCTCTCTCTCTCTCTCTCTCTCTTTTCTTTTCTTTTTTGAGAACTTGGTCTTGTTCTGTCACCCAGGGTGGAGTGCACTGGTGTGATTAGGGCTCACTGAAGCCTCAGTTGATCCTCCCACCTCAGCCTCTTGAGTAGCTGGGACTACAGGCCACCACCAACATGCCTGGATAATTTTTGTATTTTTAATAGAGATGGATTTTTGCCATGTTGGCCAGGCTTGGCTCGAACTCCTGACCTCAAGTGGTCTGCCTACCTCTGCCTCCCAAAGTCCTGGGATTACAGGCATGTGCTGCTGTGCCCGGCCTCCTTCTCTTCTTTTCCAGACTTTGTTTATTTTTCTCTCTGTGCTTCAGTTTGGATATTTTCTATTTTCCTTCCATACAATTCACAGATCTTTCTTTATAATCTGTTGCAAACTCTGTCTAGGGTTTCTTTTATTTATTTATTTTTGCATATAAGATATCACATATTTAGAATCTGGAAGCTCCATTTGATTCGTTTTAACAGTTTCCATTTCTTTCTTCATTGAATGTAAATATTCTTTATAAAGCTTGAACACATTTAAAATAGTTCTGCATGCCTTTCTCTGATTTCATCATCTCTGTCACGTTTGGGTCTACTTGTATTCCTTTTTTTTTTTTCTGGTTATAAGACAAAGTTTTTTGTCCTTTGTATACCTTTTTCTTTTTTTTAATCATAGGATGACCATTGTAAAGGTGGAGTTGTTTAGAGTCTCCCTGTTGTTGGTTTCCCTTAATAAAGATTGACCTTTGTGCCAGCAGGCAGTTTATTTACTTGAAGATCAGCTTAATCATTTTAATAGTTGCTTTTTATGATTTTAAGGTGTGCTCAGCATAATTGTTACAGCTAGCTTAACCCTACCACTAATATAGGGTATGTAATGGATGCCTGGTGTTCAAAGAAGTCTTTCCATTTGAGCCAGTGTGTATCCTTTCATTCTTAGACCCATGAAAGCTCTGGTAGTTATTCATATAACTCCCAGTGGTCACTTTTTGCCACTTATTATGAAGTCTCATCCTATAGATGCATAACTTAGTATTGAGCAAAATCTTCTAGGGGATCAAAAAAAATATGTAGCTCTTTCTATGAACGCTCTCTTCTTTCTGGTATTCAGATTGCAGATTCCAGCTGTCCAACCTCTGTGAACTCTGATTTTTCTCTCCTCAGGTCAGCAAATATGTTTTATTTGTTTTCAAATATCGTTCTCTGTTTAATGGTTTGGAAAGCATCTCCAGGAAGAAACGTAATTTTAGAACTTATATGGCTTATTTTTCTATTCTTAGGGATCACAGTCTTGCAATACTTTTTGTCCGATATCAGAATACCATATACTCTCTCTTACTGGTGCTTTTGAAAAACAGAAATTAAAAATTTCCATATAGTCTAATTAATCAGTTTTTTCCTTATCTTTTCCTACTTCAAAGTAATAAAGATACTCTCTTATTTTTTTCTTAAAATTTTTTGTTGTGCTATCTTTCACATTTAGTTTTGCAATGGAATTGATTAGTGGATTGATGTGAAGTAGGGTTCAGTTTTACATTTGTTTATCAAAATAATCCAACACTATTTATTGGAAAGACACTATTTTCCCCACGAAACTATAGTATTTTCTTTGTTACAAATTAGATGAGTGATCTGTAAAAGTATTTTTCTTAACTTTATATTCTATTTCATTCTTTAGTACACCTAATGTTGCTTCAAAACCACTTTTTCTTAAATATTACTGCTAAATAATAAATATTCATCTTGGTAATATAAATCTCCTATATTTGTTCTTTCTGAATTTTTTTCTTTTTGTTATTTCAGTACCTTTTAAATTTCAGTATAAATTTTAGAATCAACTTGTTATGTATGCAAATATATCCTGCTGGGCTTTTTATTAGGATCGTATTATATCTCTTTATATATTATGTGGGTGTATATATACACATGTGTATTACATATATATAAATTTGGAGAGGATTTATATCTATGCAATATTAAGTTTTCGATGTATTTTGTTTGTTTGTTTGTTTTTGAGACAGGGACTTGCTCTGTCACCCACCCTGGAGTGTAGTGGCATGATCATTGCTCGTGGCAGCCTCAATCCCCCTAGGCTCAAGCGATCCTCCCACCTCAGCCTCCTGGGTAGCTGAAACCACAGGTGTATGCCACCACACCTGGCTAGTTTCTATTTTTTTTATTTTTTATTTTTTAAGAGACAGGGTCTCACTATTTTCCCTAGGCTGGTCTTGAACTCCTAGGCTTAAGTGGTCCTCCCACCTTGGCCTCCCAAAGTGCTGTGATTACAGGTGTGAGCCATTGTGACTGGCCTCTCTCAATCTATTGATATGGATTTTCAATCTCTTATTTAGATCTTAAAATTCTCTCAATAATGCTTTGTAGTGTCTAGAGGTTTTTCATTATTTTATTAGATTTATTCCTAAAATGAATGTTTCTTATATTATTGTGAATGGCATTGTTTATTCATTTTTCATTTTGTATATTGATACTAAATATAAGAATTTTTATAACTGCACAGTGAATATAGCAATCAAGATGAATTATATATGGCTATATGTAATAAAGTGGATGAATCTCACAAATGTGTTAGTAAACAAGAGAAGATAGACAAAACAAGGACTCTGGTATGATTATGCTTACAAGAAGTACAAAAAGAGGTGATACAAATCTCTGCTGTTAAATGTCAGGCTAGTGATTACATTTGGGGCGTCATCACTATAAACTTCAAATGAGATTATGAACCAATAATGTCCTATTCCTTTATTGGAATGCTGGTTACATGGATGTTTTCAGTGAGTGATAAGTCAGGAAACTGTATAATTATGTGCATATTTTTGTATATTTTTGGTGAAAAGTAACAAAATTAAAAGGGCAGAGATGAATCTAGCTTCCAATTTACTTTTACTACTTACCATGCTTCATGTTTTAAAACTTAATATGTGCTACATAGAGAATAAAAATGGGAAGAATCAGCGATGGGGGTGGGGAGAGGTATAAACCTTGGGGGTGGCTTTGCATGATTTGTACACTCTATATTTCTCAGAAATGCCCAAACTATAACATCCTTCCTTGTTTCGTTTTGAAACAGCTGGCTGTAGTTGACTTCCTTCTAAATTACAAATATTTTTTGACTACTAAGTCTCTAGGGAGAAGCTGGGATGGGAGCTTCACTGAAAACATATTTGCTTTGCCAGTGACAGTCACGCAAAGCCACAGTAGGGGTGGGAGACAAGGCAGTGCTTGGTAGTGACAACAGCTGCTAAGTAGAGGCAACACATAAGGGAACATAGGTCAAACTTTATGGAAAAATGTTAACACACTACATTCCAGTTTTATCTTAGGTACTGGGATGGCTTGTATTCTGTCGGGTATGGTATTTACTTCCTAGTAGTTGCCATTAAAAGCATGCTAAATAGCCATGTGATAAGCATTAGAGAATTTCATGTTTCAGAATTGCATTTTTTTCTCAGATAAAAGAAAGTACAAAATAATGCAACTGTATTTTGTTCTATATATTTATTTATGGCCTGCTCTTAGTGGATATATGAAATGAATTGCATTATGACAAACCCATGTGTTTAATAATGAAAAAGCCTTCCAGCAATCTCTCAAGGATTTCAATTAGATTGTTATAAGAATGTTTTTCTGTATCTTCAGGTTTGATCCATAGCATATAGTGAGGATATAGAATTCATCTAAATAACCACAGTGCATGTCTACATTAATTTTAGGTCTATTTTTAATGAATTTCCAGACTTGTTAATAGATCTTAACAAAATTATGGCCAAACAAAATAAATATAATTTCCCTGTCCAATTATAGCCTTAAGAGCTTATGCTAACTCTAAGTAAAAATGTACTAATGTCTAACTTGCACTCTTTTAAATTAAGTAGAAATTCTTGGCAGAAAAAAAAACTATCTAAAATAATCCAACTTTGTTTAACCCCTGTGATTAAGAGAGCGAAATACATTTTGGACACAGGTATTCTTAGACATTTGGATTTGAGATTTTAGGTTTTTTTTTTTTTTTTTTTTTTTGGAGTCTCACTCTGTCACCCAGGCTGTAGCTGGGACTACAGGCGCCCGCCACCACACCTGGCTAATTTTTTTGTATTTTTAGTAAAGATGGGGTTTCACTGTGTTAGCCAGGATGGTCTTAATCTCCTGACCTCGTGATCCACCCGCCTCGGCCTCCCAAAGTGCTGGGATTATAGGCATGAGCCATGGCGCCCAGCCGGATTTGGGACTGTTAAATGTAAATTAACAAAGAAACATACAACTACATTTGAAAGCTGTCCTTGAACTCAGCCTAATCATTTTACACTTAGTTAAGAATTTATACTTGGAAAAATCTTTAGTAAGAGTTTTTAATCTGCCTAGTTTCTTTCTAGTTCTGTAATAAATATTAATTCCATAGTAAGTAATTGTAATTCCATGATTCTATGTTCATCTTTCTATGTGTTATCATAAAGTTATATTTAATAGTGCTATTGATTAGCCATTGTAATGGCTGGTAAGAATTTTTGTAACTGTATTCCTTAATGTTACACATCTAACACATTTAGTATTCTGATTTAATGTTACACTGCTACAGTGTTATTAAGTCATATCCATAAGTCTGAAAGGAATAACCACTTAAATGTTACTGTTACCCAATAATTATTACATATATTGTTCTAGCACCAGTTTTAATTATTACTTCTATTCTTGTATAGGGAAAACATTTTGAGTATGTTAAATTAATTTTCAGGACAGACATCAGCAAGGTGGTGGAATATGACTTTTCAGCATTTATACACTTACAGAAACATCAGTCTAAACAACTATCCATGTGCAAATGTATCCTCATAAAAGCTAAGGAAACTAGGTGAGAGATCACAGTACCTGAGTGTAGCACAGAAATGTTAAAAGACACATGGAAGAGGGTAGGAAGGACTGTCAGTTTTACACTACCTGCAACATCCCTTTTACCAACCCCAGGAAGTACAGTATGGAGAAATACCCTCAACTTAGTAGAAGGAGAGGAAATTGAGTACCGGACTTTGTCCTGGACTCCAAAACCAGGCTTGCCCCAGTAAAACTCATTGCCAGAAAGGTCCCTACAGCCCCAGATTCCAGGCTAGCACTTGAAGATTGAACCTCCAAGCCTGCCTTGGCACCAGATGGGATCCCACAGCCTCAGACCCTAGGCTTGCCCAGCAGACTTGACCTCTAGATGTGCCCCAGTGTGGGGACTCAGTTGGCACTGGAATGGTCCCAAAGCCCAACGTCATTGGGGCCCACCCAGTTGCCCTGGGCATTGGACCCATCCCAGTGCTAATTGAGTCCCTGAAGACTGAGACCCTGGGCCTGCCACGTTGGCCCCAGAACACAGCCAGCCCTGGTAGTCCTAGGCTTCAGGTTGTCCTTAGCACCAGGCTAGCCCCAGGGTACCAAGCTTCAATCCCACCTCAGCACAAGCCAAGCTCCGCAGCCCTATTCATCGGGTCAGCGCTTATAGACCCAGCTTCTAAGCCAGCCCCTGCAGATACAAGCTCTAGGTCTGCCCAGCCCCAAGTGATCCCCTGTGGTCCTGGGCTCCAGGCCTACCAGAAATTTCAGAATAGCCCAGAGTCCGGTCAGTACACATAGCCCAGAAATCAGTCCTGCCTCAGCTCCAGGTCAAATCTCTTGGCCTCAGACACCCATGGACAAAAGCTCCAGGCCTTCCTGTACAAGGCCCATAACGCTACCCTTGAGTCTGGCCTCTATGGCCCCACACTTCCCCAGACTCAGGCTCCATACCTGCTCAGCAGAACAAGGCTCATCCCAGTAGATCCCAGCATTGGACAAACCTCCATAAACCCAAAACCCATGATGGTCCCTGTGGACTCATTTTGCAGGCCAATCTTCACAACACAGGAACTCAGACCAGGCCGTGTGTACCTAGCCTTCAGGTCAGCACCTTCATACCCATCCTCCAGGCTAGCTCAAGCAAACCCGGGATCCAGCTGAGTCCCCATGGTACCAGACTCCAGGCAAGCCCTGTAGCTTCAGGACAGTCCTGTGGACTCAGGATCCGGTCCATCCCAGCACATGCCTAGCCCCTGCTGACTCAGGCTCATGTTCCATCCCAATACTAGGTCAGCTCCTGTGAGGCCAGGCTTCATGCTGGCTTCCACAGATACAGGCTCCAGGTCTGTCATCATGGACCCAGCTCTAGGAACACCACATGGACACAATCTACATGTCCATACTAGTAGATCCAGGATCCACACCCAACTCTGTGTACATCAGCTCTGGTCCTACCCACCTGCTGACCCATGTACCAGGCTAGCCTTCCTGATGACTGCAGCAGCAAGCCTGCTCATGGACCACCCAGAGAGCCTGCTTAGAATCTCTAGAAGAGCTGCTTGATGTGAGACAATAAGACATTCTCAAACAAAGCCAGTCTTCAAGGACTAGAATAAAGCCTTAATTCTTCCAATACACAGACATTAACATAAGGCAACAAGAAACAAGGAAAGTCAAATAGACACAGCACTCCCCAAATAATATGATAATCTCCCAGTAGTTGATCCAAAGATACAAACTGCCTGACAAATAATTCAAAATAACTCATTAAAAAATGCTCAGTAAACTTCCATAGGATACAGGGAACAATTCAATGGAATCAGGAAAACAATAAATTACCAAAAAGAGATATTTACCAAATTACCAAAATTACAAAATTACAAAATTACCAAAAGAGATATTTAATAGAGAGATTGAAATTTTAAAACAAACAAACAACAACAACAAAATCAGACAATTTCTGAGGCAGAAAATTAGAGTGAACAAAATAAAAACCACCAGAGAAAACAGTAACAGAATTGATCAAGCAGAAAAAAAGCTTTACACATGAATTTGAAGACAAGTTATTTGAAAATATACAGTCAGAGGAGAAAAAAATAAAACAAAAAGGAATAAAGAAATTTATTTTTAGAAATTTTTAGGACTTACGGAAAAATATTCAAAGGACAAATTTTCAAGTTATAAGAGTTCAAGAAGGAGAGATTAAACAATGGGTAGAAAGCTTTAAAACTTTAATTAAAGAAGTAACAGCATATATTCTCCAAATCCGAAGCAACATAAATATCCAGGTACAAGAAGGTGGAGGTCTCCAGTCAAATTCAATCCAAACAAGACTACACCAGGATATATTAATTGAACTGTCAAAAATTAAAGGTAAAGAGAGGATCTTGGGAGTATAAAGAGAAAATAACTAACTTAGATATAAGGGACTTTCAGTAAGACTGTCAGCTTGTTCTTCAGCAAAAACCCCACAGACCAGAAGAGAGTGGCATGACATACTCAAAGTACTGAAGGAAAATACTGATAATAAAGAGTATGTGGCAAAAGCTGTTCTTCAGAAATGAAGAAGAAATAAAGACTTTTCCAGAGGAACAAAATCTGAGTGTTCATCATTATCAGATCTGTCTTACAAGAAATGCTAAAGGGAATTCTTCCAGATTAAAGAAAAAGACTCTAATAACAGAAAAACATGTGAAAGTTTAAAACTCACTGGTAAAAGTAAGTGCACAGTCAAATAATGAATTCAGAATAATCCAATGCTGTAATGATGGTATGTAAATCACTTAAATTTTTAATATGAAGGTTAAAACACAAAACTATTAAAAGTAATAATAGCTACAATATTTGTTAAGGGACACACAGTATAATAAGATGTAAATTATGACATCAAATCATATAATGGGGGATGGAGTAAAAGTATAGAGCTATTGTATGTGATAAAAATTAAATTGTTATTGGCTTACTATATCCTGTTACAACTGTAAGGTGTCTTATCTAAGCCTCGTGGTAATCCCAAAGCAAAAACCTATAGTAGATACACACACAGCAGTTAAAGTTAAGAATTCAAAAGACACCACTAAAGAAAATCATCTAATCACAAAGGAAGACAACAATATTTCTAAAAAAGAGAAAAGAACCTATAAAACTGTCAGAAATCAATTAACAAAATGACAGTAGTAAGGTCTTAGTAATTACCTTGAAAATACATTGATTAAATTTTCCATAAAAATATAGCATTGCTGAATATATGTGTGTGTGTGTGTGTGTGTGTGTGTGTGTATATATATATACATATATATATATATATATATATATATATATATAAAGACCCAACAATAAGTTGAGACTCAGTTCATCTTCAAGAGCAAATATGGACTAAAAGGCAAAGAATGGAAAAAGATTTCCCTTGCAAACAGAAACAAAAAGAGAGCAGCAGTACTGATGCTTATGCCAGATGAAATAAGCTTTAAGTCAAAAACAGTAACAAAAAAGAGGAAAAAAGAGAGATACAGAAGGTTATTGTATAATGATAAAGGGGTCAGTTTAGCACAATGATATAACAATTATAAATATATATACGCACCCAATTATCAGAGCATGTAAATATATAAAGCAAATATCAATAGATGAGGAGAGATAGACTGTCAAGTAACAATAGTCAGGGACTTCAATAACCTGCTTTCAGCAATGAACAGATCATCCAAACAGAAAATCAATCAGGAAACATTGGACTTAAACTACACTTCAGTTCAAGTGGACCTCACAGACGTATACAGAATACTTCACCCTATAGCGGTAAAACATGCATTCTTCTCAAGCACACATGAAACATTCTCCAGGATAGATTATATATCAGGCTACAAAAAAAAAAAAAAAAAAAAAAAAAAAAAACCTCAAAATTTTAAGAAAATTGAATAATATTGCGTGACTTTTCTTACCACAATAGAATAAAACTAGAAATCAGTAACAGAAGAAATTTTAGAAAATTCACATTGAAATGAAACAACATAAACAATCCATGGGTCAAAGAAAAAAATAATAGGGAAATTTAAAAATTCCTGAGACAAGCAAAAATGAAAGTAAAATATACAGAAGTTTATAGAATGCAGAAAAGACATCTCTAAAAGGAGTGCATATACCAAATGCACATACCAAAAAAGAATAAAATGTTAAATAAATAATATTGTACCTCAAGAAACTAGAAAAGAAAACAAAGTCCAATGTTAGTGGAGGGGAAAAAATAATAAAGATCAGAACAGAAATAAATGAAATAGAAAATAATAAAAAAAAAACTAAGACAAACCTTTAGCTAGACTAAGGAAAAGAAAGAGAAGACTCAAATAAAATAATAAATTAAAGCAGAGACATTACAGCTGACACCACATTAATATAAGAGATAATAAGAGACTATTATGAACAACTGTATGCCAACTAATTGGATAACCTAAAAGAAATGGATAAGTTTCTAGACACATACGACCTACCAAGATGAAATCATAAAGAAATAAATAATCTGAATAAGCCAATAAAGAATAAGGCAATTGAAACAGTTTTAAAAACTCTCTGATCAAAGAAAAGGCCAGGACCTGAGGGCTTCACTACTGATTTTTATCAAACATTTGAAGAAAAAATAATTCCAATTATTCTCAAGCGTTTGCGAAAAATTAAAGATCAGGGAAAACTTCCAAGCTACTTTTACACTACCCTAATGAGAAAACTAGACAAGGACACTGAGGAGGGTGGATCACGGGGTCAGGAGATCGGGACCATCCTGGCTAACAGGGCAAAACCCCGTCTCTACTAAAAATACAAACAACTAGCCAGGCGCGGTGGCGGGCGCCTGTAGTCCCAGCTACTAGGGAGGCTGAGGCGGGAGAATGGCGTGAACCGGGAGTCAGAGCTTACAGTGAGCTGAGATAGTGCCACTGCACTCCAGCGTGGGTGGCAGAGCAAGACTCCGTCTCAAAGAGAAAAAAGAAAGAAAGAAAGAATGAAAGAAAGAAGAGAGAGAGAGAGAGAGAGAAGAGAGAGAAGAAGGAAAGAAAGAAAGAAAGAAGAAAGAAGAAAGAAAGAAAGAAAGAAAGAAAGAAGAAATAAAGAAAGAAGAAAGAAAGAAAGAAAGAAGAAGGATAAAGGAATTAAGGACGGCAGGCAGAAGGAGTTCATGAATTCGGAATGTAGTAACGGTCGTCCTGGAATTCAGTCCTTCTACAGAGGACTCCTCCGTCCTTCCTACAGCCTAACTCATATACGACCCGAACCGAAAGAAAGCAGACTAGAAAGCCCTTCCCGCAGACGCCGAAAAGAAAAGAGAAAATAAAAGAAAATTATAGGCCAATATCCCTGAACAATGTAGAGGCAAAAAATCCTCAACAAAACACTGGCAACTCTAATTCAACAGAAGATTTAAAGAATCATTTTCTGTGAACAATTGGAATTTATGTTAGGAATGCAAGGATAGTTCAGCATACACAAATCTATAAATGAGACACAACAGAGTGAAGGGACAACCTGTGAAATGGGAGAAAATATATACAAAGTATTCATCGGATAAGAGATTAATATCCCAAATCTATAATAAATTCAAACAACTCAATGACAAGAAAACAAATAACACAATTCATAACCCAATAAGCAAAATACCTGCATAGACATTTCTTAGAGGAAAACATAACAGTGCCCAACAGGTATGTGAGTAAATGCTTAGCATCACTAATCATCAGGTAAATGGAGACTGAAACCACAATGAAATATTACCTCATACCTGTTAGGATTAGTCTTATTAAAAATATGAAAGATAAGTGTTGATGGGAATGTGGAGAAAAGGGATTCCTTTCACATGGTTTGTGGGAATGTAAATTAGTACAGGCGTTATGGAAATCAATATGAACGTTCCTCCAAAACTTAAAAATAGAACAACCATCCATCTCACTATTGGGTATATATTAAAAGGAAATGAAATTGGTATTTTGAAGAGATATCTGAACTCCCATGATCATTACAGTGTTACTGACAATAGTCAAGATGTAGAATCTACCTACATGTCCGTCAATGCATGAATAAAGAAATGTGGTAAATATATATCTATATATAGAGATATATATTCTAGAAAATATGTATATGTTCTACTGTGTATACGCACATACACACAGCAAAATACTCTTCAGTCCTAGAAAAGAAAAAAATCCTGTCATATGTGACAATATCAATTAACTTGGAGGACTTTATATTAAATGAAATAAGCAAGGCACAGAAACATGAACATTGTATGATCTCACATATGTAGAATCTAAAGAAGCTGAACTCGGAGATGTAAGAGTAGAATGGTGGTTAGCAGGGGATGGGATGGAACAGGGATGATTGAGGAGATGTTAGTCAAAAGGTATGAAAAGTTTTAGTTAGGCAGGAGGAATAATTTTAAGAGATGTACTGTACAATATGGTGATTCTAGTTAATAATGTGTTGTTTTCTTCAAAATTGCCAAGAGAGGAGATTTTAAGTATTCTCACTACAAAGAAATAAGTATTTGAAGTAATGCACATATTAATTACTTCAATTTAACCATTCTACAATGAAAATATATTTCAAGACTTCATCTTGTACATATATACAATTTTTATTTTTCACCTAAAAATAATAAATTAATTTAAAAAATAAAATAAAAACTTTTTAAAAATTTTTCAACTTTATCAAGGATAATTTGCTGCAAAATGATTAAAAATTAAATAATAGAGTGATGAGAATTTTAAAATATAAATTCCATGCCTTTCGAAATAATGAAAGTTCATATGACAAAATTTTACACTGGTGTAAATACGAGTGATGTTTTTCTAGGGAACAAATAAAAACACAAATAGATATACATCTGCCTTTTTTTGTCCTTTTTGCACATTGCAATTAAAAGCTGTCAGTATGGCAAGCAAGAATGATAGTAAAGGCTAAAGTATCAGCTCAAATAATGAGTGGTTTTTCCAGTTTTATCATTTTCTATAAAGTCATAATACTTTAATAGCTGTGAATTGTCACTGCTGAAAAATCATCTAGAACACCTGCTCAACAGATACTTTTTAAAGCAAATCAAATAAATTACACCAGATTGAATCAAATTGTACCACTTTTAGCTTTAAAGAGAAAATAACTCTCTGTATATATATAGTTCTATAATCTTATGTGTTAACATGCCTTGTCTTTAGTGAGCAAAGAAGTTTAAACTCTCAAAACATTCTTTTAACTAGAACTCCAGGTGCAAAATGCAAAATCAAAATAATGAAATGTGAAGCTTTTCATTTTCATTGATTCTTACTATATGGAATTATTTTATATTTTATCTATTGATCCTCGACAAAGGGAGGTATGTCAGGGTGAATTACATCCTATCTCAAGAAAGTCAACTCACAACATGTATTAATAAATGCCAGCTCAGACAAATGCAGCTTCAGTACAAAGTAGAACTTTCAGATTTGAAAGAAGTAACTTTTCTAGTGATTAGTCAATAAGATTTCGTTCAAGAAATAAACTCTCTATTTGATGGATTGATTAAAGAAGAGGCTAAAAATTCAAACTCTTATTTCCTTAAAATGCATGACTGTCTTTGTCTTATCCTAACCCATTCTGATAATGTCCCCTTTTATCTTCTTGTTCTATTATTCCATGTAGAGAAAATGACTTAGTCTCATTGGGACACATTAAAATTGATCTAAAAAATGTATCTATATATCAGCACAAAACCAATTAAGAGGATGAAATATTTTTAATTTACAGCTGCTTATAAATAGCCCAGGTTAAAAGAAAATACAGAAATAGAAAGCACCTCATCACCACTAATTTCCTTTAACCTATTAAATCTAAGAGGCATGTAGAAGTGCATTTGTAAGTTCCATATAATTAATATTTTTGGTTTTTTATTGCTAGTATGTTTAATATAAATACAAAATGTAGCCTCTAATTTTAAAAACTTTAATCAACATTTTAACAATTAGTTTTATTTACTATCAGATGCATTATTATTCTTATAAATATCTACAAACATAAAGTCTATAGTTGCAGGATGAAAATTGACCTTTTCATATATCTCTATTTAATTGAGTTTGTTAATTATTTAGTACTGATATCATGAAATATTTAGGAGACAAAAGTTATAAAAATGTGCAACATTATCCAATATAATAAATATATTATGTTGACTTAGAGGCCTACATTATTTATTTAATAATATTTACATTCTTAAGTTTTGTGTTTTTCACAGGCGCTAAATAAAGTCCTTAAGGACATATGCAATTCACTAGTAAACCTGAGTGCAATCCCAATTAAATATAAAGTAACTGCAATTTTAGATGAAATTGCTATATGTCTACCTCCAAATCTTTAGAAAATTTAGTCATGCAATACTTTCATTCTAATATTCATTGAGATACATGCTTTATAATGTATTTATCTGATCCATGGCCTGGTGTTAGTAATCTTCATAATGGTGCATTTAAACAAGATGTATTTTTAGCATAGGGCTATTATACCAGAGCGTTAATTGGAACAACTACATTTTCAGATTTTTCTAGATTACATACACATTTATAAATACTTTAGTAATTGTTTGACCTAGAAATGGCAATGTGAATACTTGAGTGTAGAACCCTGAAACCTGTCATGAAATGTTCCAGAAATATAGAGAAGAGCGTGAGAATAAGGAATTGGTCTGAGGTCAATTCCTTAGCCACTGAAATTCCTTGCTATCACTCATAGATCCAGCAAGCTAATGTGTGTCATCTGGTTGATATTCAGTTTTTAGAGCTGCAGAGCTCCTTTAAAGATTTCTTTCTCTGTTTGTTGAATCTTACTCTGCTTTGGAAGTTCCATAACCACAAATGTTTGGAAGATAAATGGTCTGTGTCCTAAGGGAAGATGTTGTAGCATCAGAGACCTCCAGCCTCCTGCAGGAACACCAAGAAGAAGGCTTCCTGTTCCTTATCTTTTTACCTCTTCCTAGTTCTCATAAATAAAGAGGACTTGGCACATCCATCAAGCTTCATGGCTATCAGGGAGACCACTTTTAAACTCATAAGAGACTTACGTGGGTCTAACCCATCAGCACCCATGAACCTACCACATTCTGATCCTCACCTAGGGGCTGTTCAATGCTGGTGTCTAGACTCTTGAATAGCCCGCAGGACTCCAAGAAAGCCAAAGGCTTCACTCCCACTCCACAGCCTGGCAGCTCTAGCAGCTGCTTGGCTGTAAAGAAGCACCTAGATTGGAGTTAGCAGTAGAGGGAAAGCAGAAGGTGTCCCAAAAGACGTCCCCAGAAATCTCTCTTGATTAATTTTAGAATAGTTTTTAACATAATTGATTTATTATAAAGCTGTACATTTTGTTGATCATAATACAGCTCATCACAAACCAAGTTCAGATCATAAAACATAATCTTCAAAGAGCTCTTGAAATACGTTTTCTAATTTTTGAGTTAGACACAAGTCTATCCAATAGATGAGCTTACAGCAATTACAATAAATTGATTGACAGTTACTAAATGAAAAGTACTAAGATTGAAGAAAGATGGACCTTTTTGAACACACACACAAAAAATTTATTAAAGTATTTATTTCCAAGTAAAATGGGTACAAGAAACCAAATAGATCATTTTATTTAACAGGTGCAGGCAAGCTCTGGGTACAGAAGACCACATCTTGACCTTGAAAAATACTTAGCATATGTGCCAGCAGGAGACTGCAGCACACCCTGAGCGACCACAACCAGATGCAGCTGAAGCAAGGATTCAATTATGGAGAAAAGAGGATCGATCTGTAAAGGCCTTTTAGGTGTTAGCAAGCAAAGCACTATTTGCTGCTTTTAAATTTGCAAGGTAATTGAATTTAGTATGCACTACAGAGCACGAAGGAGGGTCTATGCTTAAATTATTTGTGCCAAAGGGGAAATTGTAATTAAAATATTTTGAACATTGTGGAGGTGAGAGAAAGAAACCACAAATAAGGCCCCCTGACTGTGGCTGCCTCCACTGTAAATTGTGAAGCTGCGTAAGAACACATCAAATGCTATTCTCTGAGAGATAAAGGTATAGGCGTGCATAAATTGATATTTCTCCAAAGAGAGAAAACGAATGGTGCCAAGTTTTTCTCAATTCAACCTTAGTTCTCAGTGGATTTTGGACAACTGTCATAAACAGTAGAACAGCCTGGAAAGACTAAACATAAGAATGTGCCCCATATCTACACTGCTTCATTCAAAGTCCATGTAACTTTTATTATGATCTGTGGCAATGCTTTTAGAAACAGAATATAATCTGACCAGCTATAACTGCGATTCGTATAAGCATTGGCAAATCTAACCTCATTAAGCGGGGGTGAGTACTGTGATAATCTTGTATGTCCTATCAAATTTTTGACTCTTAAATAGTAAAGCTCAAAAGAGATTTGGAGTTGAACAAATATAATTTCAGACTACCTAAAGGAACTACACTTGCTTGAGTTAGAGACAGCCTAGGTTGCTACTAAAATAATTCTAATGTATATAAAATGAGACCCTAATTTGTGGGTTTCAGCTTGTTAAGTACTGAATTATGTTCACCCCAGAATTTATATTTATAACCCCCAACACCTCTGACTATGACCATAGAGGGTCTTTACAGGTATGATTAGGTTAAAATGAGGTCATTAAGGTTGATCCTAATCTAAAATGACTGGCATCTTTATAAGAAGAGGAAATTTGGACATATACATGTGCAGAGGGAAGAGGATGTGAAGACAAGGTAGAAGAGTGCTATCTATAAGCCAAACAGAGAGAACTGGTACAGAGTCCTCCTCCATGTGCTTTAGAAGGAACCAACTCTGCTATCACACTGAGCTGGGACTTCTAACATCCAGAAATACGAACAAATAAATTCTGCTGTTTAAGTCACCCAGTGTGTGGTACTTCTGACAGAGGCACTAACAACCTAATGCACAGCCTTTGGTCAAGCTTACCTTTAGTGAAACGAGTTTGTCAAAAATTCTGTGGAACTCGTATTTGGTCATTTTGTCTTCCTTTCTGCCTAAGCAGAGGGAGAGATTAAATAAGTTTTCCCTCTCTGTAAACTTAGTTTCCCTCAGGTTGTTTCATGGTGTAATAGTCAGCTCTGGCTGCCATAACAAAATGTCATAGACTGGGTGATTTAAAGAACAGAGACCTATTTTTCCAAGTTCTGGATGCTAAAAATCAGAGATCAGGGTGCCAGCATGGTTTGGTTTGGCGAGGAATCTTTTCCTGGCCTATAGAAAGCTGCCTTCTCACAGTGTCCTCACATGGCAGAGAGAGAGTGTGCTTCTTCTTACAAGGGCGCTACTGATTCCTTCATGAGGTCTCCAAGCTTATGGCCTGATCTAAACCTAATTATCTCCCAAAGGCCCCATCTCCAAATACCATCATATTGGGGATTAGAGCTTCAACATATGAGTTTGGGTGGCGGGGCATACTATTCAGTCATAGCATATGGCCTCCACTGAAGGGGGCTGGAGGGTAGTAAGCCCATTCTGATACCTAGGTATATCTTTCTGGGAACATTCTTGTCATTTAGGTTTTCCATCTCTTGACTCTTGTCATTTTCTCAATTGTTTCAGAAATTAGGTAACCCAAAAGTGGGAATGCTGGATCATATGGTTGTTTTATGATTTTAATTTCTTGAGGGACCCCCATACTGTTTCCCATAGTGGCTGCAGTAATTTACATTCCAACCAATAGTGCACAAGGAGAATACGGGTGCTATTCATTGGGCCCCTCAAGGTCTCCAGGAAAATAGAACCTAATTTTAGATTGGATTGATGGAAAGGAGACTGAGCTCTGCTTTGATGTTAATGAAAGTTTGTATGATAATCACAAATTCCAATTTCTTTTTCAAACTGCCAAAATCAATTCTTTTTCTATCTTGCCCACTTTCCTTAGACACTGCCCAGTTCCCTGAGACATTAAGGAGGCCTTGATAAACATCATATTTAAGAATATCACCCGGATTAACTTTGCCCTAGAGTTGTGTTCACTTCCAAGACTTTCTTTTGATGTGTATTGTACCAGGAACAGATGAACAAACCACATTTGGGATTGTTAAAACTACTTCTCAAAATATTTTTTGAATTTTTAAAAACCAAAATGCATCCTCATAAACACTTTTCCCATTAAAGCAATGTGTGTTGTAGAGAAAATTCTTTCCATATGATTCTGATTTGTTTACACTTAACTCATCAAAAAGCTGTTTAGGAAAAAAATACTTGATTGCCTAGGAAATTGTTTTGATCTTTTTATTTTAAAAACAGAATAAGTTATCCAGAGTAAACAAAATTTACAGTGGACAGTTGATAGCTAAATTCTATTCTGGTGTTCTAAGCTTCAGTGTTCTACACTCAAGCATTCACATTGCCATTTCCAGGCCAAACAATTACTGAAGTATCTATAAATGTGTATTGTTCTCTAGAAAAATTTAAAGATGTAGTTGTTGTCCCACATACCACTGGTATAATAACTATTCTGAAAATATAACTCAGTTAAAACACAATATAATGAAGATTACTAAAACCAGTTCCCAGATTAAATAAGTACATTACTAAAACATGTGTTTCAAAGAATATTGGAATAAAAATATTGATACTGCTAAGTTGTATAGGGATTTGGAGATGCAAATAATAATTTAATATGAAGTTATACTTATGTTATACTTGAGATTGAGCTCAGGTTTACCAGTGATGAATAGAGTATGTCCTTAAAGCCTGTACTTAACTCTTGAAACAACTCATAACTTGGGAATGTGAATGTTATTGAATCAGAAATGTGTCTTACCAATAAACTTTGAAAAATAATAAAAACTGATATTAAAGTGTACCTCCAAAATTATTATGATTTTTAACACATTTTGGAAGGTTAATATATTCTAACCAGATAGGCCACATTTCAGCTTTACTACCTTGTGAGTTATCACAGAAACGCACATTAGCATCACTATAATATTTCATGGAAGGCCCAAATTAGAATGAGATGTTGAAAAATGTTTTAACATTTAATCATAATTAAATAAGGCCATGAATACCTAACTTCAAACTTTTAGATACTAATTGAATCAATTCAGATATCAATTATATGCAAATGGAAACAATTTGCAATATTCAGATGATTAACAGGGTATAGGCATAGTACTAGTGGGATATTTACTTTTTTTATAATCAGGTTATGTAGGGAATAGAGAAGTTTTTCTTCAGAGTTTCCTAAATGCATGAAAGGTGTATCATTCCCTGGTTAAATGTTTGAATGTACATATTCTAAGATGGCTCCAACATGTTCCAACCGGTTGAGATAAGACTAACCGAGTCCCAGATCCGGATGCATGACATTCCTTATTTGGGAACCCCTCTGACCTCTTATCACTAATTTCCTCTTTTCTTTATCCTCTTTTCCCTTCTCCCTATTTAGGAAAGCTTAAGATTTTTAGCCAATCGAGTTAAGTTTAGAGTGTGAGGTCCCATCCCAGCCAATGGGAATGGGACACAGCCATAGAGGACTGTGTGAGGATGTAAAAGTTATAAATGTCCTTTTTTCCTTTGTTTGGTGTGTTCTCATTGCTAGACAGCTGATGAGTGCACCCTTTCTGCAGAAAGTAAACTAGCCTTGCTGAAGAATCCTTTGTCTCGGTGTTGATCTCTCGCAATATGGAACACCCGTGCCCAACAGGTTATTTGTCATTATATTCCTCCAGATTATTTGTAACAATAGATTAACAACATCCAAAGATGTGAAATCGAAATTAATAAAGAAAACTTATCTCCTCAGCAGAGTATGGTCAGTTATTTTCTGTAAATCATATGTATAAATAAAATTTGCCTTCTAACAGATTTATTTTGTAAAATCATACTAAATAATTATGACAGTCATTTTGAATGTCTATATATTTTCAATCAAAATTGTCGTGCCTTTTAGAAATAG